>NC_085139.1:208112650-208437561 GCF_024139115.2 Armigeres subalbatus | reverse complement strand
AAAACAAAACAGATTAACATCCTAAGTTTAGAACAGCCTTTTCTGCACAATGTAAAACACACATGCCAGAAAGAAGGAAAATGCGAAGAATAATAGTATTTTATCGGTACATTCGCGCCGGCCATATTTCTTAAGCAACTTACCGGACTGCGAGATGGTGCCGGCCGTATTCAGCAGCTCATCCCGAGTTCCTTCTACGCTGCTGCTGGAGGAAATGAGCGTTTCCAATGTGGCCGCGCTTTTATGTGTGGTTTCTGAGAGCTGTTGCGATATCGAGCGCATTCTGTCGGTCACGCTCTCCTGCTGGGACAACAGGGAGGAACGGTTCTGCTTGCTGTTGGCGGTGGCACCGGCCGCTGGATTACGCTGCCGCAGTTCACTTTCCGGGCTGATGGCAAATAGTTCGTCCTTTTGTTGCTTCTCGATCTCGAGCATGGTTGATATGTTTGCTTTGCGGAATGCCTGAAGTGTTCTGGGAAAAATATGAAAACTCGTTAACGTCCGGGATTGATTTTTATTAATATAGAAAATTATTAATATAGAAAATCTGTGTATGGTATTATAATAAATAATGTTAAAATATTGTTTCTCGTTAGATCCGAAATATACAAATTCGCAACCAATACATACTTTGAAAACTGCTCACGGTGCTGGTCGACTTCCTTGAATACATTCGGATCACCCTCATCCCGGGCCCAGTCGTCCAAACGTTCGATGCACTTCCTCAACGCCGCTATTTTTCCTCTGCCGGCCTCGTTCAAAGTGGCGAGCTCGACAATCGATCCCCGGAATGCAAGAATATCCTGATTTTATGCGAAAATACGTAAATAATATACATACCTACACATTTTTCATGTACATTTAATTTTGTTACCTGTATGATAGCTTTCGCGTGAAGATTGTTGTCCACGATGTCCTGCCGGATTGACGGTAGTGTGTATTTGTGCGATTCCATGGTCGTCCCTCTGATATTTGTCCACAGCCAAATTGAAACAAAAGTTCTGTTTTTTCAGGAAAACAAATTTCAACTGTGGACCTTTGAAACAACAACCAATATCACTGGTTTTTCACATTACTTCGCAAGGAAACAGTTTTTTCGTCCGTTCGAAAACCAACCAACAATGACACGACACATCACCCAAAAATGATTGTGTTTTTGTTTTCATTTGTTTCATGTTTCGCTGCAGCTGTCAAAAGTACCAGAAGAAAACAAAAATAAAGAATAATCCTCCTACAGTATTTAATAGTGCCACTCTCCCTCATTTTCTTTCCCAGAACACGGCATATTCACGAAAACTTGATTGTATTAACGTATTAACTAGCAGACCCGACGAACTTTGTTTCGCCTAAAATTAGTTGTGATTAGTTGTCGAGTTATGCAGAAATTTCTGTTTGATTTGTTTGGGAACCCCGCTTTCCTTTCCTGTCAAATTTTCCGTTTCCAAAACCGTTTCACTGAAATGCGTTTGGGGCTTTAAGGAGTATCTGAAAAAAAGATCATGACAGTTCATAAACCACCCTTCCCTTCCGGGGACACACATAAATACATAGATTTCTACAATTATTTATTAAACTCAGTTAATTGACAAAAAACATCAACTTAAGAGCCCCGCACATAGGATACGTTTGCGTTGCGTTTGACACATTTCA
The DNA here is from genome assembly GCF_024139115.2 of Armigeres subalbatus. Lineage (NCBI taxonomy): Eukaryota > Metazoa > Arthropoda > Insecta > Diptera > Culicidae > Armigeres > Armigeres subalbatus. Next base: position 208,435,911 of record NC_085139.1, on the reverse strand, counting down.
CATGGGAAAACTGTCAAACGCAACGCAAACGTATGCTATGTGCGGGGCTCTTTATTACAATTCACATGGGTCTCCAGTCCAGATCATTTATCAATAATATGGTTTTAGAATGATTTTTCAGCCTTGCTACGCGTAACGTCGTCACAAGAAAAGTAAGAATAATAGTGAGCGGCTGTGCGTGCTCTCACCGCCAAGCGCAGTGCGTGCTCAGCACTCAATCTCTCTGCACGCTTAGTTGTGATTGTCTAAAATTTAATTATATTTAACCTAAATTTAGGCCTGTCTCAATGGTCTCAATGTTACAACAACCCTGGGACGGGACTTGCAAAGAGGAAAAAATCAAGGAAAAAAAAGGTTACCGGTGGTTCTATTCACGAATACGAAGGTAATGCCTCTTCTCACTCTTATGGCAAAAACACATTGCTATCTGTCAGACTGTGCGTGAAACATGGCCGCCGATCACCCTTTCTTGTCCCTCTACAGTAAAATCCCATAATATGGGGCACACACTTGTGGTATTCGTACCATGGTACAAGGCGACAAGAAAATAATTTCAAGGCTATCTTTAATGAAGACAATAATTTGTATGGCACTCATTTTAAGATTTTTGTACCATAGTATGAATACCACAAGTGTGTCCCCCATATAAGGAACTGTTAGACTGTGCGTGAAGAATTTACCTTCGTAGTCGCGAATATCGATTATATCCCGCATAATCGAAAACGATTTGCTGTGTGGTTATCACTATTGACACGAAACAACAGTTATTGTTACGATTTACATTATCATCGGTTTACAATGTCACTATATGTTGATCTAAAACCAAAACCAAACATAATTTTTATTCTACGATACCATATGCAATCATGTCAAAGTATATTACTTCTGTACAATTTTGTATGCTCCATTCTATTGAAGGAAACGATAAATAACTGTAAATGACTTACAGTTTATATTGTAACAATACATATTGTACGTGGATTTCCCTATTGGACCCGACCGTTCGAAATAGTCGCTCCTTGAACGGTCGTTGAAATCGCCGTTTTCTCCTTCACACCCGTCTTCATAGTAAAATCTGTCAAAACTGACAAGTTTGCCACGTGCTTTTTGCTGTTTCCCTCGGACTTCTCTTTCTTTTTACGATGTTTTGACATCTGTTTTGATAGACAAGGAGCAAAAAACAAGGTAATCTACCAAACATTTATTGAGTTTGGCAAACCTTGCTGGAGAAAGGAACGTTTGAAATAGGCAAGTGAACCGACCTTCGAATCCATTGGTCAAGTAAATCCACAATAATATAGCTTTGAAATAATCATGCATTGTTTAAATCTAGCTTTATTTTCTTGCTATTTTGAACACACATGAAAATTCATATCATACGAACGATAAAAATCCAGTAAACGTTAGAGTTCTGCGATCAGTGTGTTTTTTTATGAAAGCGAATAATTAGATTTCCGTGTTTTTGATTTATGTTTGGTTTGATATTTTTACGGATGGTTCGCGAAAGTTTTGTTAATTATAAAGAAAAGTGGTTTTATTTGTATATTAAATGAAAAATAATGTTGTCGGATAAAAAATATAAAGGTTAGTAACAAACTTTATTTACATCAGATAAAATTCAATTGAATTAATCAATATCATATATTTTTTCCAGTTTCTTTCAAATGCCGGATGCCGCGGGTTGCAGATAAGGGAATTCGTGACATGCGGCAAGACGGATTCAGCGTGAGAAAATGAACGGTATATCTACTACAAACATTCATAAGTGATAAGACCGGATGGTGAAGCTGATGATGGACATGGACCGCAGCAAGACCTTACGTCGTACCGCTTGAGTGTCCAAGGAGACAAGCAAGTACATCGAGCTGCGGATTCTGCGATTGCAACCAGCTCTCCCGGTCTCATTTACTAAAGGAATATACCAAGGAATAGACACTAGGATAACACAAGTGATTTTTATAACAAAATATAATTATTTCTTCACATATTTGTTGTGTTTTCATTGAAAAACTAAGTAAACATTTCCAAGATAGTTCCTACTAATTAAAGATAAGACATACGGTCCGTCGATTTTTTCATATATCATTCTACTGTATCCACAATGCATTCCGTACTGTTTTATCCAAAAACATGGATTGTAACTGAACCATTTCACATATTGTGTATGCATAAAAATGTACCGGAAAACGCCGCCTTTTGTACAGTAATTATACTTAACCGCCCATTACCCATGTAGTTGATTAGCCAAACACAATATAACATACTGTAAGAACCATTCATGATGAAGTGAGTTTATCATAGTTATAAACTGTAATCGGAATAGTAGAATTAACATTGTTTATAGTCATAAATGATCTGAGAGATGGTCCAGTAATGGTTCAGAGTTATGCGGGATTAGGGTGGAGCTATATAGCAAAAATGTATAACGGCGACACGTAGTAGTCGTTCGATAACTGCAAAATGTTTACTTTTCAGTTAACGAAATGCCGTTCGATAACTGCAACGCATTCTAGATCGACGTCAGATGCAATAAAAGTGCATCTAAATGTGCAGCGCAATGCAGCTGTCATTGAGTTTGACATCAGTTTGAAGTTTAGCGGTCCGATAACTGCAAAACTGTTGCAACTATCGATTTCATTCATTTATTTAGTTAACATCTAAACAGATAACACTGAATCAACAATTTGACGCCACAATGCACGGTTCGAGACCACATCTCTCCATCCTCGGATACGCCCCACGCTCGCCAAGTCGTTCTGCACCTGGTCTGCCCATCTCGCTCGCTGCGCTCCACGCCGTCTCGTACCTGCCGGATCGGAAGCGAACACCATCTTTGCAGGGTTGCTGTCCGGCATTCTTGCAACATGTCCTGCCCATCGTACCCTTCCGGCTTTAGCTACCTTCTGGATACTGGGTTCACCGTAGAGTTGGGCGAGCTCATGGTTCATTCTTCGCCGCCACACACCGTCTTCTTGCACACCGCCAAAGATGGTCCTAAGCACCCGTCTCTCGAATACTCCGAGTGCTTGCAAGTCCTCCTCGAGCATTGTCCATGTTTCATGTCCGTAGAGGACTACCGGTCTTATTAACGTCTTGTACATGACACATTTGGTGCGGTGGCGAATCTTTTTCGACCGCAGTTTCTTCTGGAGCCCGTAGTAGGCCCGACTTCCACAGATGATGCGCCTTCGTATTTCACGACTAACGTTGTTGTCAGCCGTTAGCAAGGATCCGAGGTAGACGAATTCCTCGACCACCTCGAAGGTATCCCCGTCTATCGTAACACTGCTTCCCAGGTCGGGCCCTGTCGCGCTCGGTTCCTCCCACAAGCATGTACTTTGTCTTTGACGCATTCACCACCAGTCCAACTTTTGTTGCTTCACGTTTCAGGCGGGTGTACAGTTCTGCCACCTTTGCAAATGTTCGGCCGACAATGTCCATGTCATCCGCGAAACAAATAAATTGACTGGATCTGTTGAAAATCGTACCCCGGCTATTACACCCGGCTCTCCGCATGACACCTTCTAGCGCAATGTTGAACAACAGGCACGAAAGTCCATCACCTTGTCTTAGTCCCCGGCGCGATTCGAACGAACTGGAGTGTTCGCCCGAAATCTTCACACAGTTTTGCACACCATCCACCGTTGCTTTGATCAATCTGGTAAGCTACCCGTTCTCGTCCATAATTTTCCATAGCTCTACGCGGTCTATACTGTCGTATGCCGCCTTGAAATCAATGAACAGATGATGCGTGTGGACCTGGTATTCACGGCATTTTTGAAGGATTTGCCGTACAGTAAAGATCTGGTCCGTTGTCGAGCGGCCGTCAACGAAGCCGGCTTGATAACTTCCCACGAACTCGTTCACTAATGGTGACAGACGACGGAAGATGATCTGGGATATCACTTTGTAGGCGGCATTAAGGATGGTGATCGCTCGAAAGTTCTCACACTCCAGTTTGTCGCCTTTCTTGTAAATGGGGCATATAACCCCTTCCTTCCACTCCTCCGGTAGCTGTTCGGTTTCCCAGATTCTGACTATCAGTTTGTGCAGGCAAGTGGCCAGCTTTTCTGGGCCCATCTTGATGAGCTCAGCTCCAATACCATCCTTACCAGCTGCTTTATTGGTCTTTAGCTGTAGAATGGCATCCTTAACTTCCCTCAAGGTGGGGCTTGTTGGCTTCCATCGTCCGCTGAACTGACGTAGTCATCTCCTCCGCTGCCTTGACTTTCACTGCCTGTACTCTCAGCGCCATTCAGATGTTCCTCGTAGTGCTGCTTCCACCTTTCGATCACCACACGTTCGTCCGTCAAGATGCTCCCATCCTTATCCCGGCACATTTCGGCTCGCGGCACGAAGCCTTTGCGGGATGCGTTGAGCTTCTGATAGAACTTGCGTGTATCTTGAGAACGGCACAGCTGTTCCATCTCCTCGCACTCCGCTTCTTCCAGGCGGCGTTTCTTCTCCTGAAAAGGCGGGTCTGCTGTCTCCGCTTCCGTCTATAACGTTCCACGTTCTGCCGGGTACCTTGCTGCAGCGCGACCGCCCGCGCTGCGTCCTTCTCCTCCAGAATCTGTCTGCACTCTTCGTCGAACCAATCGTTCCGTCGACTTCGACCCATATACCCGACGTTGTTCTCCGCTGTGTCGTTAATGGCTGCTTTAACTGTACTCCAGCAGTCCTCAAGAGGGGCCCCATCGAGCTCACCCTCTTCCGGCAACGCTGCCTCGAGATGCTGCGCGTATGCAGTGGCGACATCAGGTTGCTTCAGTCGCTCTAGGTCGTACCGCGGCGGTCGTCGGTACCGAACATTGTTGATGACGGATAGTTTTGGGCGCAGTTTAACCATCACCAGATAGTGGTCAGAGTCGATGTTAGCGCCACGATATGTCCTGACGTCGATAATGTCGGAGAAGTGCCGTCCATCAATCAGAACGTGGTCGATTTGTGATTCTGTCTGCAGTGGTGATCTCCAGATGTACCGATACGGGAGGCTGTGTTGGAAGTAGGTGCTACGAATGGCCATATTCTTGGAGGCGGCGAAATCAATTAGTCGTAGGCCGTTTTCGTTCGTCAGCCGGTGAGCGCTGAACTTTCCAATAGTCGGTCTAAACTCCTCCTCTTGGCCAACCTGAGCGTTCAAATCTCCTATGATGATTTTGACGTCGTGGCTTGGGCAGCTGTCGTACTCACGTTCCAGCTGCGCGTAGAATGCGTCCTTATCATCATCAGTGCTTCCGGAGTGTGGGCTATGGACGTTGATTATGCTGAAGTTGAAGAACCGGCCTTTGATCCTCAACCTGCACATTCTTTCATTGATCGGCCACCACCCGATCACGCGCCTTTGCATATCGCCCATCACTATGAAAGCTGTTCCCAGCTCGTGTGTGTTGCCGCAGCTCTGGTAGATGGTATGATTACCTCTAAACGTTCGCACCATTGATCCCTTCCAACAAACCTCCTGCAGCGCTACGATGCCAAATCCACGGTCCTTGAGCACATCGGCGAGTATGCGTGTGCTCCCGATGAAGTTGAGAGATTTGCAGTTCCACGAACCGAGTTTCCAATCGCTAGTCCCTTTTCGTCGCAGTGGTCTTCGCCGATGGTTCCGGTCCGTACTCTCTTGTTGATTGTTCGTTGCTTTTTAAAGGCTGGCTTGCAGGGCCTGACACCAAACCCCCTAAATTTCCGGAGGACCATTCCTCCTTATTTCCGGTGGTCCATGGTGCACAGTTTCACTTAGAGTCCCTCGCTGGCACTCGGACGATGATCAGCCGCCCCTAACATGGAGAACAGACGCTGTTGTGAGCCGATCCTGACATGGAGAACAGACGCTCAATAAGATTTGCACCTCCGGAGAGGAGCAAACCCCCCCTTCCCTGTCAGCATACGACCATAGTTCCCACCGGGGTTGGTTACCCGATCTTCCCTAAGGTTGCTCGTATCCCGGCCAGCACCGCGGGGAGGTAGGGATAGGAGTTGCTGGGTAAGAGGCTAAGGACCGCGAGATGGGGTCTATTTTATTCCTTCAGGTACGCGAAGTACCAATGGTACGCTTTACCCAGCATTTGCCGTGCCATTTGCAACTATCGAATTGCAGTTAAATGACTTGCAGTTATCGAACGTCTATACACTCAAAAATATTGCAACGTTAAATGTACGTGAATGTGCACTTAAATTGGAAAATTATTCGAAATTATGATTGTATGTGCGGCAGATATGAATCACAGAACACCATATGCTCTCTATATAATATTTTAGACGTTCACTCCAAATAATCTAAACGTTGTTTCCACCTGAATTTTCAGGTACATTTTACGTGCACACGTAGCTGCAAATGCTTCAGAAAATTCAGGTGAAACTTACGTGTCCGGTGAATTCTATCCAAAACTCAGGTAGAACTTACCTGATTTTCACGTAGAATGAGAATTCTATCAAAAAATCAGGTAAAAGTTACGTGAATTTCAGGTGGAAAAAATCTACGTACTTTTTCAGGTGGAAACAACGTGCAGATTTTTTTGGGTGTTCGATAACTGCAAGTCATTTAACTGCAATGCTTTTTAACTGCAATTCGATAGTTAGCAACAGTTTTGCAGTTATCGGACCGCCAAACTTCAAACTCGTGTCAAACTCAATGACAGCTGCATTGCGCTGCACATTTGGATGCAATTTTATTGCATCTGACGTCGATTGACAACCGTTTGACGTCCAGAATGCGTTGCAGTTATCGAACGGCATTCGTTAACTGAAAAGTAAACATTTTGCAGTTATCGAACGGCTACTGCAGTTTACCAAACTGTCATATTCATATTACGTGAATCAGCATGCATCACAGCAGTTGACAAAAATACGTGATTTTCCTGTGTAAAAATTTAACATGGCTGAAATGATGCTTCAACCGTTCTCGTTATTTGTGGAAAATTTTAGAGCGTAAGAAAACAATCAACCTATTGTTGAACTTTAATTAATTTAGTTGTTATTTGTAATAGGAACGTTTGCCTTGCACAAGAAGCCGGAATAGCGGAAGGCGAGAGACAACGAGAGTGGATAGCAGCTGAAACCCAAACAGCAGCAGTCGAGAACACGGCAGGTATATGCCAATTTCCATGACCAGCGGCCATTACAGGAAGCGACAGAAGAAATGTTGCACTCAGCAGCGAGCTTCATGGGAAAGTCAGTTGCGAATCCGGCTCGATTCAGGGAGCTATCGGAGCTGATGCGACAGCAACGATTCTAACCAAGTCAGACACACCAGACTAGTCGACCAATCAAATCGACAGCTTCACTCACATCCGCCAAATCCGCATCAAAAACAGCCATGTTAATCCTCTCCGCACTGGTCATTCTCAGACTTGATCGATCCGCATCAATACAATCGGTAGAGTTCAGTTTGTGCCACTCAATGCAAGAACAGGCAAAATAGCATCAACCATTCGTTCCTAGCCAATGATTCTTTCAATAAATATGTTCTTATTTTCTTTTAAACGAAAACTCGTGAATTTTCTTTACTTCTTAATATTCTAAAGAGATACATCATATCGTATGATAAAATATAATACATTACATAATAATATCTACACAAAACCCATTATCCTTTATTTGAAAATATAATCAAACAGAGGGGATTTTCACGTAAAATTTACCTAGTCATACCATGGAATGGGTGGACGTTTGACATGTTTTGCCTTATATTATGATCCCGTAGCGGAAAAAATCCATGTATGTTTTCACGTAAACCTTACGATATTATTTTTCAGAGTGTATATAGATATAGATATGTTTGGCAGTGTAGTAGTTCGCGTGGATAATGGTTATGTGTGCGCTGATATAGATCATAAGTTAAATCCGAGTTTAAATCTATGGATTTTTGCCAATAAAATTGACTGGATTTTTAGTAGTGTACGGAAGGGCTTCTGGAAGAAAGAGTGCAATGAGGTTAACATTTTGTTTACATCCGCAAGCTTTAAATAAACCAAATGAACGGCTAGGAATAAAACATAAAAATAGCTGCGAATGATTTCCTCACAGAGGAAAAGCGGGATCATCGTATTCCAATACAGAAAGCTCAGCATTCTACAGTGTTCATGGTGGCGTGGCTTCGTTTACTGTTGCAATTCACAAACTTTAATAGCTTTATTATTTTATTGTTGAATCCAATGCTAGTATCGTAAATGTTTTCAACACAGGATGAATACAACACTAATGTTTCCGAGGTTCACACATGGATTTTTGCAATTGGGTCCTAAAATGAAGAATCGATATTCGATTTTCTTTCAGGGAACGATGAAGGTAATCATTCTAAACGTGTCAGTTTTTCTTTAGACTCAAAAATCGAAAAGAACATTGTTTAATTTGAAATTGAAAAATAGATGAAAAATGTTTCCTCGACATTTTCGGCCTTGTTTGACGTACGGATTCAAACGCACTAGCAAAACACCGCAGGGCACTTGACTCAACCTTTGACAGTTAATATATGGGGCTGACGTTTTGGGCTGATGGTTCATTCGTTCTGAAATGTTGCACAGCCCAAAATTTGCCTTAAAATGTCTTAAACACAAAAATATTATTTTTACTGATTTAGAATTTTACCAGAATTTTTATAACAACGGTACAAGTATTCTTGACCGATGCACTATCGTTTGCAACCATAAACGAGGTAGGGCTTTAGGACCCAATAGGGGTAGCGAAATGGATTGCATATTTTCGACACATATATTCTATGCGCCCACATGCATTGCATGAGTGTTCACACATACACATAAGTGCGCACACACCATGGGGGTCATAGTCATAGTTTCCATGTGTGAATTTGATTGCAATTACGCTTGTGCCGACGCACGATATGCATAATTCAAAATGCATGCGGATTTTTGCCATAAAGTACACTACCCGCCAAAAGTATGGAAGCGCAAAAATAAGTATTGCAACACCTGCTTCGAATATTGCAACACTCCGAAAAGTTTAGCATCACTCCGGAACTAACATATTCGTGAAGATTTATCGTTGGATCCTTTACATTTAGAATGGTGGAACCTTCTACAAAATTTATCACGGCGATAAGTGCATTGCGAAAGAGGACAATTTAGCTCTTTGGAGTGCCCTGGCCACCAGGTAGACCGCGGATTATCCGGATCCTGAACCACGTGTGAGGTCACCGCTTAATACATCTATTCATTCTAGCGACATGCCAAATGTTCATCATCTTTCGTAATCGCAATATGACAGAAAAATCAATGCTGATTGACGCTTGCTTGACCCTTGGCGTCCTCCCAGTGGTCCTCCGGGAGTTTCGGAACATCCGGTAAAGTGGTTAAATTTTGAAATTCGTCACAGAAAGCTGCGACTTTTTCAAAGCCGATTGTGGCAGAATTATCAGAGCAAAATCAATGCAAGCATCACTCATTAACCCCAGATGGCCTCCCAGTGGTCCTCCGCAAATTCCGGAACATCCGATGAAGTGGTCAATTTTTAAAATTCGCTCCAGGAAGCTGCGACTTTTTCTAAACGGTTTGAGGGAGCATTGCCAGAGAAAAATCAATGCAAGCATCACTAATTGATCCCAAGTGGCCTCGTATTGTTCCTCCGGAAGATACGGGACATCCGGTGAAGTGGCCAATTCTTGAATCTCGTCCTAAAAAGCTGCGACTTTTTCTAAGCCGATTGTGGTAAAATTGTAGGAATTCCTCCGGAAGTCCTTCTAAGAATTCTTGCGGAAGACTTTCCAGGAATATCTTCGGAATACCTTCCAGGAATTCCTTCGGAAGACCTCCTAGGAATTCCAGGAATTCCTTTGGAAGTTCCTCCAGGAATTCCTTCGGAAGTTCCTCCAGGAATTCCTTCGGAAGTTCCTCCAGGAATTCCTTCGGAAGTTCCTCCAGGAATTCCTTTGGAAGTTCCTCCAGGAATTCCTTCGGAAGTTCCCCCAGGAATTCCTTCGGAAGTTCCTCCAGGAATTCCTTCGGAAGTTCCTCCAGGAATTCCTTCGGAAGTTCCTCCAGGAATTCCTTCGGAAGTTCCTCCAGGAATTCCTTCGGAAGTTCCTCCAGGAATTCCTTCTGAAGTTCCTCCAGGAATTCCTTCGGAAGTTCCTCCAGGAACTCCTTCGGAAGTTCCTCCAGGAATTCCTTCGGAAGTTCCTCTAGGAATTCCTTCTTCAGGTGGTTCGGAAGCCTCTTTTCGAAAGGGTCGGAAGCACCCTTTTAAGTTGCTCGGAAACTTCCTTTAAAGGGGGTCCGAATTCTATCTTCGAGAAGCTTGGAAGCCTATTTTTAAAAGGCTCAGCATCGTCATTTCAAAAGGCTCGAAATTCCCCTTTCATTAGGCTCGAAAGCCTCCTTTCAAGAGACCCCCCTTAAGAGGGGCTACAAATTCTTTCAGCCAATCCCCACAAGTGGTTCGGAGGCCTATTTCCAAAATGGTCGGAAACCCGTTTCAAAGGCTCAGAAGCCCACTTTCAAGAGACTCGGAAACTCCAACTGGTTCGGTTCAAGTGGTTCGGAAACTTCCTTTCGGGCTTGGAATTCTTCCTTGGAGAAGCTCACAAGTGGTTCGGAGGCCAGTGGCGTAGCCACGGGGGTGGTTTTGGACATGAACCACCCCCCCCCCCAGAGACAAAATTTTTAGAAGAATTTTTTTTTCAAAACAAAAAGGGGCTCAGAAGCCCACTTTCAAGAGACTCGGAAACCCCCTTTCAAGTGGTTCGTAAACTTCCTTTCGAAGGGCTCCGAATTCTTCCTAGGAGAAGCTAGGAATCCTAAGGCTAAGCAACGTTATTTTAAGATGCTCAATGCCTCCTTTCAAGAGACTCGAAAACTGAATTTTTCTTTCAGTCAGCCCCCTTTGAAGTGATTCGGAAGCCTCTTTTTGGAAGCCCCCTTTCAAAACAGATAGGAAGCCCTCGTTCAAGAGGCTCTTTTTATAGAGGGTCACAATCCCCCTTTTTCCAGATGGTATGAAGCCCTCTTTCAAAAGACCCAGAAGTCCCCTGTAAAGAGGCTCGGAAGCCCACTATCAAGTAACTCAGAAACCCAATCAAGGGGCTCGGGTTTCTTTGTTCAAGAAGCTTGGAAGCCTATTTTCAAAAGGCTCAGCAACGGATGAAAACCACCTTTCGAAGGGGCTCGGAATTCTTCTTTCAGTCAGGCCCCTTTCAAGTGGCTCGAAAACCTCTTTATGACAGGGTCGGAAGCCTTCTTTCAAGAGGCTCAGAAGCTCACTTTCAAGGGCTCGGAAATCCCCTTTCAAGTGGTTCGAAAACTTTCTTTAGAGGTGCTTCCTTCGAGAAGCTTAGAAGCCTGCACTGAAAAGGCTCAGAAATGTCATTTCAAGATGCCCAAAGCCTCATTTCAAGAGGCTGGAAAGACCCTTTTTCATGAGGCTCGGAAGCCTCCTTTTAAGGGGCTTAGAATCCTCCATTCGATATGCTCGGAATCCTTTTAGCCAACCATCACGAGTGGCTCGGAAGCCGCTTCTCAAAGGGGTCGGAAGCCCAGTTTCAAGATGCTCATAAGCCCCCTTTCAAGTGTCTCGGAATTTTCCTTTCGAGTGGCTCGGAATTCTTCTTTCAAGAAGTCAACATTCAAACGGCTCAGCAACATCATTTCAAGATCCTCAAAGCCTCCTTTCAAAAGGCTCGAATGATCCCTTTCATGTGGCTTGGAAGCCTCCTTTAGAAAGCCTCGGAATCTCCCTTTTGAGGGGCTCGGAATTATTCTTTCAAAAGGCTAGGAAGCCTTTTCAATAGGTTCGAAAGCACTATGAGTTAATCTTATGAGTACGGTTATTAAAATAGGGGGTACCTCAATGAATACAAACACATGAAGGGGTACATCTCAAGTAAAAGGTTGAGAACCGCTGTTCTAGAGGACCATCCGAGGAGAACGACTGGTTGTTATATTGAATTAGCTCTGACATTTTTACAACAAGCGATTTTCAGAATGTTGCAGCTTTCTGAGTTGAATTACAGAAATTTACCACTTCTCCGGATATTCTAAAGCTCCTGGAGGATTACTAGGTGGCCACCAGGCGTCAATGGGAGATGCTCACATTGATTTAACTCTGGCATTACTATTACAGTCAAAGCTCTTGATGTTCTATGACTCGATATCGACTTATGGAGGCAAAATATGCCATATTGATAAAATATTCTGGGTAACTGTGATGGTCCCTTCAAACAGATTTTCAATGATTCTCTATTCCACGTCTCGATATTTAAACGAGTCTTCATTATCGACTCATTGAGGTTTGCCTGTACAAACGGTATAGGAAAAATCGCAGTTTTCTGGGATGCATTATAAAACCATTAAATATGACCACTTCACTGGATTATCCACTGGTCAATGAGTGGTGCTTGCATTGATTTTGCTCTCACAATGCTATCACAGACGTTTTAGAAAAACTCGCAGCTTGCTGGGACGTAATTTAAAAATTGACCACTTTACCGGATGTTCCGGATCTTCCGGAAGAACACTGGGAGACCACTTAAGGTCAATTAGTGATGCTTGCTCTGATTTTTCTCTGACAATGCTTCCACAAACCGTTTAGAAAAAATCACAGCTTTCTGGGACGAATTTAAATAATTGGCCACTTTACCGGATGTTCCGGATGTTCCGGATCTTCCGAAGGAATACTGGGAGACCACCTGGGGTCAATTAGTGATGCTTGGATTGATTTTTCTCTGACAATGCTTCCACCAACCGTTTAGAAAAAATCGCAGCGTTTTGGGACGAATTTAAATAATTGACCACTTTACCGAATATTCTGGATCTTCCGGAGGAATACTGGGAGACAACCTGGGTTCAATTAGTGATGCTTGCATTGATTTTTCTCTGAAAATGCTTCTACAAACCGTTTAGAAAAACTCGCAGCTTTCTGGGACGAATTTAAATAATTGACCACTTTACCGGATATTCTGGATCTTCCGGAGGAATACTGGGAGACCACCTGGGGTCAATTAGTGATGCTTTTATTGATTTTTCTCTCACAATGCCTCCACAAACCGTTTAGAAAAAATCGCAGCTTTCTGGGACGAATATTAATAATTGACCACTTTACCGGATGTTCCGGAACTCCCGGAGAATCAGTGGGAGGCTACCACTAACTGGTCAAGCAAACGTCAGTCAGCATTGATTTTCCTGTCATATTGCGATTACGAAAGATGATGAAAACCGCATCTCGCTGGAATGAATGCATTTATTAAATTGTGACTTCACACGTGTTCCAGAATCCGGAGCATCCGGATGTCCACCAGGTGGCCAAGGCACCCAGGGAGCTAAATTGACGTCCGGCCTAATGCACTTATCGTCGTAAACAATTTTGTTGAAGGTCCCATTATTCTAAGTGGAAAAGATCCGATGGGAATATGGGAGTTCTGAAGTGATGCTAAACTTTTTTGGGGGTGTTGCAATATTCAAAGTAGGTGTTGCAATACTTATTTTTGCGCTTCCATACTTTTGGCGGGTAGTGTATGTCGATTTTCCTGAGTGTTGGCTTCACCCAAATTTACCTGAGTTTTGAGTTGTTTGAACTTCATTTTACGTAGAAGGATTTAACCGTGCAATCGTGAGTGTCGGTCGATGTAGTCGATGTCGAACAAGTTTCATCCATTCTCGCGAGAATTCTCTCTCATTCATCACGCTTTCTTTGTTTTGTTCAGATGTTTCGCAAAACACTCATTGTTGGGTGGTATTTAACTGGGTGGTACAGCGAGAAAAGTGCATAAATGCAACGGGAAGCGACTGACAGATAAACTTGATTTTCCTTTTTCGTGGTTTCGTGCATGAATCACCCCAAAATCTGAATCGATCAAAACAGAAACTTTTTGCATCAATCAAATCAAAATTTCCCCTACTTTATAGGGGAAAGTTTAGTGGATAGTAGGTGCATAACAGTGCGAACAAAAAATCGAACCAGTTCTTTTAAATTATTTTTTGGAAGTTATTTTATAAGAACTGTTCATTGGTTGTTAAAGAAACGAATTTTGTTTTCCCCTTGAATCAGGTGAGTAGGTATTTGATTAGCTGGATGCCTTTTTAAGATCGAATGTAACTTGATTATTTAATACATGATCGATAATATTTTCAGAAATGTCACTACGAACAAATCTGATGAATGCTGAATCCTCCCAAATGGGAATTGTGGAACCACAGGAACGTCTGAAGCTACTAGCATCTATAAGCAACAGCGTGGAGGTTGACCCCAATGCCCCAATAATAAGATATTACAGATCCGGGTTAGAAATGGTTCGCATGGCCAATGTTTATCTTCAAGAGGGAAACATCGACGCAGCTTACATATTGTATATAAGATTCATCACCTTATTCGTTGAGAAACTTCTGACTCATCCCCAGTATAAGACTGTTTCCTCCGAAATCAAAATGCAAAACAAGAAAAAGCTGAAAGAAGTTCTCCCGATTGCTGAAAAGCTGAAGGTGAAACTAAAGGAAAAGTACACTAGAGAGTATCAGCAATTTTTGGAAGCCAAAAGTTTAGAGAAGGAACTCGAAGATAAGCGACAACGAGAAGCGAGAGAAAATGCTAAAGCGGCAGCTATAACCCCTTCCGTAAATAAACCGGAGCCAAGTGCTCCTGCTCTGCCGACATCCCTGCTAGTCGATCCTGATATGCTGGATCGTGTTCTCTATCCAAATGATTTCCCAACAGATCCAAATCGTTCGTCCGGCGTTGGTTTGCTGCTGCCGGATACAAAACCTTTTCCGAAACCAGCTTTTGATCGTACCCTCAAACCGTCGCCCACGTCAGTGCAGGCCGGAAGCCTGCGATCTGTGATAGTTCCCACGAACACGATGGCCAAATTCCTCGCGCTCGCGTCGAAAAACACGCTGAGCAATGTGGAAACTTGCGGAATCCTGGCAGGGCGATTGACCCAGAACAAGCTGCTGATTACGCACGTCATTGTCCCGAAGCAGCGCGGCACCTCGGACAGCTGCACGACGATGAACGAGGAGGACATCTTCAACTACCAGGATCAGCACAATCTGATTACGCTCGGGTGGATCCATACGCATCCCAGTCAAACGGCGTTCCTATCCTCGGTGGATTTGCACACGCACTGCTCTTACCAAATGATGCTGGAGGAAGCGATCGCCATCGTGTGCTCGCCCAAGTTTCAAGAGTGAGTGCATTTTGAACATTTTGAATTAGATTGTTTGTCCTTGACTATCTGCAGCCGAAACATTATTCAATACGTGTCCGTCATAAGCTCGAAGAGATTCGAATTGAAACAAAACAAGTGTAATTTGAATGTTAATGATATTTTTTTTCCTTTTCAGGACTGGCTTTTTCTGTCTAACACCTAACTATGGGCTGGATTACATTTCACAGTGTCGGTTAACGGGATTTCATCCGCATCCTGCGGATCCCCCTTTATTTATGGTAAGTGTTACAATTTACAATTACTACTAGTGAAAAGTCTAGCTGCGATTGTAACAAGCTTTATATTTTACTTCTCCCTTCCATAACTTTGTCTTAACGTGGATGGTCAACGACAGGAAGCCCCGCATATTCTGCTAGAGGACACGGTTAAAATTGAGGTCGTTGACCTGCGGTAGACCTAAAAGCCGTTGCAACAGAGGATATAACTTGAAGAATTTCACACAAAACATTCGCATACCTTTGTTAGATTACCAGTGTTCGATAGTGTATAATAGACTCTAAAAATCAAACGGATTGTGCATGAAACGCTTTATTTCCTTGAACGATTTTTTGCATTATAGTGAGAAGAAAAAAAACTGCATTATTTTCTGCATTGAGTTTAAATGGAAAGATTATATTTACAGACGAGAGTGTATTTATTGTAGAGTTAGAACGACGATAACTATGTAAAGAGTAGAAATTATAATTCCCTATTAGGTAATATAAACTCATATCGGCTTTTCGTTAGATAAAAAATAGATGTATAAAAAGATCAAAATTTCAAATTATTAAATGCTTTAAATAAAAGTGCACATTCTATACCGTTCTTGCAGAGATTTAGAAAAGAGTTTTCAATAGTGTGAATCTTTTTTTTATCCAGGCGAATTTTTGTCATGTTTTTTTAGTTTTGTTGCTCTATTTCTAAACGTTTTGCCTTTCTCGTACAACAAAGTTGTACCAGAAAGGCTTTCATTTCACTCCCAAAACGTACTTTTTATAGAGCGCTTGTAGACCCATAGTGTTATATACCATTCGATTCAGCTCGACAAACTGAGCAAATGTCTCTGTCCGTGTGTGTGTCCGTGTGTGTGTGTGTGCGTATGTGTGTGCACATTGAAACATTAGCCAATTTTTCTAGTACTAAACCTGAAATGATTTTGCTACAACAAGTTGCATTCGATGGGGAATGTTTTCTTCTTGTTCACTATTGAGTTTCATAATGATGGCACTTCTCAAAAAATAGTAAATATTCAAAGAGTTATGAGACATCATTATTTCGTAACAAATAAGCTATCGATTTTCTAGGTTATGCTCTCCCAAGACACAATTTATTCGAAACCGGCACACTGACAGCATAGAATACACAGCTTACACGGAAGAAAAAACTTCACAAAGAAACATAGAAACCCATTAATGAGTTAAAAAGTACCTATTTTAAGATTTCATGTATACACTGAAAATTCTCGTTTATTTTTTCAAAATGACCTAAGAAACATATTTTCATGAATGAATTTTAATATTGCGATCAACAGACCAATATCTGGGAGCTGCGGATAGAGTTAAAACGATTGTCAAAAAATCTCCATCGCAAGCTGTCAAAAAGTATCCATCGCATCGAGAGAGTTTGTGAGCATTCTGAGCGTAGCCGAGAGAGTACACGTGTAAATCAACTCATACTATTTATAGTTGATTTCTAACAAAACTCAGTTATTTGGTGTCATTTCAAACCTATCGAGGAATTTCGATAAGTGAACAGCATGATTTAATTTTACGATCGGAACAATAATTTATGCAATGCGCCAAATCGATGAAATCTTTGAAATTAATTTTTAAAAGATAAACATAATGATGATTCAATGTGAGAAAATCGTAACGTGTACATTGAACACTGAGAGTAAATTTGCGGGTTTCAAGCGAAATATCTTGAAAATTAGAATCGATCGAGTCCGCAGCTCCCAGACCAATATGATAGCTTTTGATTGCGGTACACAAATTAATTCATGAAAAAAAGGTGACATATGTTCTTTTTAAAAGTTAAGCGTCATTTCTGCCATTTCTTTCCCCTATGGGCCGATGTGAGCAGTGAGAAGTGAAAAGTGAGACGTGAGAAGTGCGAAGTGAGGAGTGAAAAGTAAGAAGTAAGAAATGAAAAATGAGAAATGAAAAATCACCAGATGATCCGAAATGAAAACAAAAATGTTTTTCCAAATTTAATCTAGACTATCCTTTAAAAAGAGCTGAAATTTTTTTTGCTAATATTTTCAAATGGATATAATAGAAAAACGACGCATCCCACAAAAAAGTGTTGTATGGGTGACCATCGCAAAATCAGTCAAAATTTCTAGTGAAAATATCAGAAACAATCCAAATTGAGCCCTACACTGAAAAAAATCAGTTTAAAAATTTTAAAGTCGATTTACGAAAAAATGCTCCTTTTTATTTAAATGAAATTTTGTCTCAAGATAGGTGATTATGTTCCCTACCAACCGTCCATACATCGCAAGCTGGGCACTCTTAAGGAAAAAAAGTTTTTCTAACAAAAACTTTTTCTTGTCGGAATTATTTTCAGTGTATTTTCATCTGAAACTAAACCAATGAAAGCCATCGTTATAGAACTCCAAGCAAATCTCGCTTAACTTTTCAAAAGGACCTAAGTAACATTTTTTTCATGAATTAATTTGAATAGCGCAATCAATAGAACAACATGAAAGCTATTGATTGCTGTAATAATTCTCGCTTAACTTTTCAAAAGGACCTAAGTAACATTTTTTCATGATTTAATTTGAGTACTGCAATCAAAAGCTTTCATGTTTTTCTGTTGATTGCGCTATTCAAATTAATTCATGAAAAAAATGTTACTTAGGACCTTTTGAAAAGTTAAGCGAGAATTCATGAAAAAAATGTTACTTAGGACCTTTTGAAAAGTTAAGCGAGAAATCTATTTTTATGATACATTGTCTAATTTAGTCACTAAATATAGTTTGTTTTTAAATTAAGAGTAATGTTAAAAAGGGGTTTATATCTTCAAAAAAATATTATATTCCATTATTAGCTTCTTTAGTTGCGACCAGTTACGACCAAAACATTGTACTCTGCCTGTTTGTACAGGAATAATTAATATGAGTATATATGTATACATATGTTAAATCCACCCCTTAAAGACACTGAAAAAATCAATTCCGTCAAGAAAAAGTTTTTGTTAGAAAAACTTTTTTCCCTTAAAAGTGCCCGGCTTGCGATGTATGGACGGTTGGTAGGGAATATAATCACCTATCTTGAGACAAAATTTCTTCCAAATCAAAAAGAGCGTTTTTTTGCAAATTGACTTTTATTTTTTTAAATTGATTTTTTAGTGTAGGGTTCTATTTAGAGTTTTTCAAAAGTTTTATTAGAAAGTTTGAATGATTTTGCGACAGTCACCCATACAACACTTTTTTGTAGGAAGCGTCGTTTATCGATTATATCCATTTGAAAAAATCAGTAAAAACAAGTTTGACCCTTTTCAAAAGATAGTCTGCATCAGATTTGGAAAACCTAAGTATGCACTTTTCTTTTTACAGCACCTTTTAAGTATTGACCAATAAATTGACAAAAAGTCAACTTAACAATAAGAACACTTGCAAGTTCACAAAAAGTCCTATTTGGCTTCATGCATTTCTATTACATTTCTCCCATAACTTGTCAAAAGGACCTAAGTAACATTTTTGCCTTTCTCGTACAACAAAGTTGTACCAGAAAGGCTTTCATTTCACTCCCAAAACGTACTTTTTATAGAGCGCTTGTAGACCCATAGTGTTATATACCATTCGATTCAGCTCGACAAACTGAGCAAATGTCTGTCTGTCCGTGTGTGTGTCCGTGTGTGCGTATGTGTGTGCACATTGAAACATTAGCCAATTTTTCTAGTACTAAACCTGAAATGATTTTGCTACAACAAGTTGCATTCGATGGGGAATGTTTTCTTCTTGTTCACTATTGAGTTTCATAATGATGGCACTTCTCAAAAAATAGTAAATATTCAAAGAGTTATGAGACATCATTATTTCGTAACAAATAAGCTATCGATTTTCTAGGTTATGCTCTCCCAAGACACAATTTATTCGAAACCGGCACACTGACAGCATAGAATACACAGCTTACACGGAAGAAAAAACTTCACAAAGAAACATAGAAACCCATTAATGAGTTAAAAAGTACCTATTTTAAGATTTCATGTATACACTGAAAATTCTCGTTTATTTTTTCAAAATGACCTAAGAAACATATTTTCATGAATGAATTTTAATATTGCGATCAACAGACCAATATGATAGCTTTTGATTGCGGTACACAAATTAATTCATGAAAAAAGGTGACATATGTTCTTTTAAAAGTTAAGCGTCATTTCTGCCATTTCTTTCCCTGCCATGTGAGCAGTGAGAAGTGAAAAGTGAGACGTGAGAAGTGCGAAGTGAGGAGTGAAAAGTAAGAAGTAAGAAAGGAAAAATGAGAAATGAAAAATCACCAGATGATCCGAAATGAAAACAAAATGTTTTTCCAAATTTAATCTAGACTATCCTTTAAAAAGAGCTGAAATTTTTTTGCTAATATTTTCAAATGGATATAATAGAAAAACGACGCATCCCACAAAAAGTGTTGTATGGGTGACCATCGCAAAATCAGTCAAAATTTCTAGTGAAAATATCAGAAACAATCCAAATTGAGCCCTACACTGAAAAAATCAGTTTAAAAATTTTAAAGTCGATTTGCGAAAAATGCTCTTTTTATTTAAATGAAATTTTGTCTCAAGATAGGTGATTATGTTCCTACCAACCGTCCATACATCGCAAGCTGGGCACTCTTAAGGAAAAAAGTTTTTCTAACAAAAACTTTTTCTTGTCGGAATTATTTTCAGTGTATTTTCATCTGAAACTAAACCAATGAAAGCCATCGTTATAGAACTCCAAGCAAATCTCGCTTAACTTTTCAAAAGGACCTAAGTAACATTTTTTTCATGAATTAATTTGAATAGCGCAATCAATAGAACAACATGAAAGCTATTGATTGCTGTAATAATTCATGAAAAAAATGTTACTTAGGACCTTTTGAAAAGTTAAGCGAGAAATCTATTTTTATGATACATTGTCTAATTTAGTCACTAAATATAGTTTGTTTTTAAATTAAGAGTAATGTTAAAAGGGTTTATATCTTCAAAAAATATTATATTCCATTATTAGCTTCTTTAGTTGCGACCAGTTACGACCAAAACATTGTACTCTGCCTGACTGTACAGGAATAATTAATATGAGTATATATGTATACATATGTTAAATCCACCCCTTAAAGACACTGAAAAATCAATTCCGTCAAGAAAAGTTTTTGTTAGAAAAACTTTTTCCCTTAAAAGTGCCCGGCTTGCGATGTATGGACGGTTGGTAGGGAATATAATCACCTATCTTGAGACAAAATTTCTTCCAAATCAAAAAGAGCGTTTTTTGCAAATTGACTTTTATTTTTTTAAATTGATTTTTTAGTGTAGGTTCTATTTAGAGTTTTTCAAAAGTTTTATTAGAAAGTTTGAATGATTTTGCGACAGTCACCCATACAACACTTTTTTGTAGGAAGCGTCGTTTATCGATTATATCCATTTGAAAAAATCAGTAAAAACAAGTTTGACCCTTTTCAAAAGATAGTCTGCATCAGATTTGGAAAACCTAAGTATGCACTTTTCTTTTACAGCACCTTTTAAGTATTGACCAATAAATTGACAAAAGTCAACTTAACAATAAGAACACTTGCAAGTTCACAAAAGTCCTATTTGGCTTCATGCATTTCTATTACATTTCTCCCTTAACTTGTCAAAAGGACCTAAGTAACATTTTTTCATGAATTGTTAACTTTTCAAAAGGACCTAAGTAACATTTTTTCATGAATTAATTTGAATACTGCAATCAATAGTTTTCATGTTGTTCTGTTGATTGCAGTACTCAAATTAATTCATTAAAAAAATGTTACTTAGGCCCTTTTGAAAAGTTATGCGAGATTTATAGTACAGCAAAAAGCCATCTAGTAGAAAATCTAGATGGATTATTCCATTGCTGACAAACGTTCATTTCGAACCAAACACCGCAAGTTGCTGGTTGATTTTTTTGTCATATACTCTGTCTCGCTCAAACCAACAGCGAATAATCTAACGACTACTTTCACGAACACTTTAAATAAGGACCAGCCACTTTAACCGACCGTGTCCATTTAGCAAGTATGGTGTTGAATATAATCTGTAGATTAAAAAAACAGTTTAATAGAGTAAAAAACAGTTTAATAAAGTAAAACAAATTAAGTGTGTAGCATTTCCACATTCAATGAATAAATTTCGCACCGTGTATACTGACAGCATTAAAGTTTGTGTTGCTTCTTTCGTGCTTTATTGATGATGCTAACCTCTCAAGCAAAGCTTTCCAAAGCTTCAAATGTGGAACACGAAAACTAACACACGCGCTATAGAGACCGAAGCCGATGACTTTATCCGCTCACATCAACACAGTTGTAAAAATTTCATCGTTGGAAATAAAAAACGCATTCGTACATGCTTTCTCGTGCGCTCGTTACGTTTGCTGCCATTTTTTTCCTGCTTTGGAAGGAAAGAAGAGGCGTGTCATTGAGGCTAACTGCTTATTGGGTTGGGTGGTTTGGGTGGAATGATGGTGTAGTTTGGGCATTTGGGTGACATAACGTTCGTTTTCATACACCTCATTATTTCCATATTATGCGGCTTTTTTCCATTGATATTTATGTGAATTGTGTTGTTAATTTTCACAAATGTACTTGTACAATTATTACACAAAGGCATGCAAAATCAATGTATGACATACAACTAGTTTTATTGAACTTTAATATTACATTGGTGAAAAAACACAACGTGTGAATCGGTCCTAAAACAATTGTAGACGCGCTGTCTGGACAGTTAATCCATATTGTATTTTATAATGTATTTTTTAAAACGTGCCGCTGTGCTAATTATTGTACTATTTACCCACGATCGCATATTTGTAACATATGCATTTTTTCCTTTCTCGTACAACAAAGTTGTACCGAAAGGCTATATGATTGCTCCAAAAAAACTTTTGATAGAAGGCCCGGAGACCCATAGTGTTATATACCGATCTACTCAGCTCGACAACCTGAGGTGACGTCTGTTTTTTTTTGTATGTATGTGTATGTGTACAAATTTTGTAGACACACGTTTTAGAACTTAGAATTATCCGATTTACTCGCAACAAGTTGCATTCGACAGGAATTGTTTGCTATTGAAAATGGGCCCGATCATTGCTTTTCGGAATTATTGAAAATCATTGTTTTTTCCCACAGGTCCCCTTGGAAAAAAAATCAAAAAACAATTGTTTTGAATGGTGGCAAGGCAAAAATATTAAAAATGATCGAAAAATGAGATCTATTCCCCTAAAGAGCTTTTTTGACCTTTTAAAGTGATTTTTTCAATATATTTTATAATGCACGAGAAAGGCATCATCACTGCTAGGTGGATTAATCTGGGTTTTTGTAGATACAAGTGAAAGATGAACATTCAAATTGTAATGGCTGATGAAATAAATTCTGTTCCAAACACGTAAGTAAGTATGTTTTTAGTCATTTTTTGCACAAGAAATGGGATACATATTCAGTGAATCCACCTTTATCCAGATATGAACCATATTAACTCCCTCGTTCGCCAGGCTGATGGAGTCTGCTCATATCACCCTCATAAACTAGATTAAGTGGAAAGTTAGATCAATTTGGCCGCTTCACATCACGTGACTCAAATGCGGAACTGTAGACCAATCTTTGTTTGTTCCCTTATCATCCAATCTAATCTAATTGAGTATGGTCGTATAAATTTAAAGCTTAGAGAGATACTTATACCGTTTACCGTAGGGAAGCTGAAGCTAGGGAGTGCCTAATTGTCAATTTAAATACGCAATAAAATTCATACTCAAATTCAAATTTAATCCGAAAAGCAATCAAATCAAAATTCAGTCGTCTAAGACGAGTTAAGTAACCTTTATTTAATTCCACCAATTATTTCGATATCTTTGCAGATACGTACCAAGTCGAGTCAAGTACGAGACACTGGAGACGACCACACTGTTGTGGTCGAAATATATCTGCAAATTCCACTAAAAAGAGCTTAAAATAATTTTTCCCAAAATTCAGTTCCAATAATTTGAACGAAGTAAGATCTATTACTAGAAAATTTAAAAATATGGAAGTCCCGGGTGATGATGGTATTTTCAACATACTTATTAAAAAAAACTTTCTGAGAGCTCTTTATTCTTTTTGGTCAATTCATTTAATAAATGTTCTCAATTGGCATACTTCCCAGATAAATGGAAAAATGCCAAAGTTGTTCCAATTTTGAAGTCGGACAAAAATCCAGCTGAGGCTTCTAGTTATCGCCCAATCAGTTTGATTTCTTCAAAAAGCAAACTGTTTTAAAATATTATTTTAAATAGAATGATGGTTCAAATATTATTAATACCATTCTGTTTTTGCTGATGAGCAATTTTGGTTTTACTACATTTTTACTTCTGACTAGGGTATCAAAAATCTTTGTTTATTTATTTATTTATTGACAAGGGCCTTTCCGCCAAAGGGTGAAGCATTCGTGTCATTTGTAGTAGATTTCAAAAAATAGATGAATATATTCGAAAATTCCGAAGAAAATTTAATTGTTGGCTCCGTTGTTTTTAATGCATTTCAATATTCATCTCTTCCTTCAATGTATTGGGATTTCTGTTCCAATGGAATTAAAATGCAACAGTAGTTTAATTAACGAAACTTGGAATATATTTACTAATATGGAAAACAGTGTTTACACAGCGAGGCACATTTGAATTTGAAAATGGCGTCTTCTTGCGCAAAGGCGCGAACACTTTCCTGCTGACGTTTCCTGTGTTGCCACTGCTGATGTGCTTGCAGGGATGCACACGCAAACCACACATATGAAGGGGTGGCACAACTGTTGCAACTCCAACACTCCTCCTCAAGGTTTGCTGTGACAACCTGCAAGGATAAAAATAAATATTCTAAATAGATTAAACTTTAATCTAAAATCATATTCAGTCTATAGACTGTGGATATATCCACTCATTCTAATGAATATTTTTAGGGTAAGCTTTCCGATGCTTAATCTGCGTTTAATCCTTTGGAATGCTTATTCCCTTTTTAATATATGCGAGGCTTCTTTTTTGACAGACGTTTGTTGTTCCAAGAAAGAAATAAAAACAACAATCAAGCGGGATGAAATGTAAAAGATCAGATGCAAAAAGCGAGTTACTTTGAAGAGGAATTGTAATTAAGTACGAGGGTAATTTCGGCATGACTTTTAGCATAACGGACTAGTTTTAACTTGCGTACCTGCTTGCAAGTTTGCTTGGGTGTCATATGGGAAAACTGATTGTGATTTGTGAGATGGCCAAGCGACGAAAAAAATTCTCTAGCCGGAATATCCCGACAAAATCCGCACAAAATATGCGTCTAGTTTTTACAGATATGCCGTCTTTTTCGGCTTGAGAAAACTTATGGTTTCCCTTGCGGATTGCTTCGTCGTTTCGGTGGCACTCTGGAACAACTCTTAATAATGAATATTTTCGGATTCTTACCGCTGACTGTGCATGATTCGAGCCGGAGTGAACTGGCGTAGGTAGATAATCCGCTGGAAAAATCTTAAGAAATGTGGCTTCGCTTCGACTTACCTTGCTGAACGACGAAAAAATAATAAATATTTTTCTCAAGTCTCAAGAGTAACAATGCGATCTTGTTAAGCATTCAAAAGTTTATTTTTCAGAAAATCATTGCAATGCTTAAAAAGCAAGCTAAGGTAAATTTAATAAAAATGCCAGTAACAAATAAAATTTGAAAAAGCTTCAGAAAGAATAAACAGTAAGCTAACTAGCTTTTTTCATTTTATCCGTGATGGGTGCTGCGGATAGAGCCGCTTTTCTGCGCTCAAGCGAGTAGAGGGATATTTTGAAATCACTCCCATAAACAAAATTATTTTGCAGTTACTTGACTGTCAAACATTTCCCGCTCTTCGAATTTCTCTTTCCACGCTGCATGAGGGCGCACAAATGCGCTAGACTCTACATGACTTAACAATTGTTTACATACATTCATGCTCCAATCAGCTTCTGAAACTCAAGAAATTTCGTAACGAGTGCTTTTTAGTTGCATTCCTACTAATTTTCCACTCGAAATATAATGTGAGAATATTTGTTACAAAGAATACAAAACTCAAACAAAGTTTATTTTTATTTTTTCTCCAAATAATAACAATACTTGTCAATATTAAATCAGAAACGAACATAACCACAATCTTCAATGTTTGGCTCCGGCACAATAGAAATTTTTGGCTTCAGTTTGACAACCAAATCGATTCTATCCGCACCACCCAGGCCACAACTTGTAGACAATCCCATCAGCTCTGAGAGCTTCTTCTGCTTAACTGTACCAAGAGGCTTAGTCAAAATATCTGCAGCCATATCTTCAGTCGGGCAATACTTTAACTTAAGCACTCTATCTTGGCACAACTCTCGAACATAATTCTCCCGCGTCTCAATATGCTTCGAACGTCGGACGTGCCTCCTGAGCCGACGTTCTGATACCTGATACCTGATAGGTAACGAACGACTCGCTTCGCTGCTACCCAATCCGCCTCGGTAGGCGCACTCACCTTTCGCCCAAGTATCGATGCACTCACAGCTACATCCGGCCGAGCACAGACCGCTACATACAACAGTGTACCAACTATATTGTGAAACTTATTTTGATCCAACAAAGCACTACTTTTGTCATCCTCCTTCACGTATCCCGTTCCCATGGAAGTTTTCGACCCTTTGGCATCGCGAAGTCCTAACTTTTCAACCACTCGATCAATATATCCTTCTACCGATACATTATACCTGCATGCTTCTTTGCGAATTTCCATGCCGAGAAAATAACTTAGGTAGCTGAGATCAGTCATATCGAAATGCTTCTTAAGTTGTTCATACACCATGCCAATTTGCTTTTCGTCCACACAACCGACAAGAATGTCATCAACATACACATATTTCCCATTAACTTTCTTCGTGTACAAACAGTTATCCGCTTTGCTCTGCCTAAATCCCAAACTTTTCAAAACATCATCCAGTCGCTTGTTCCTGCATCTTGCGGACTGTTTTAGCCCGTAAATACTCCTCCTCAAGCGACACACCAAGTTTTGTTTGCCTTTGATCACATGTCCGGGCGGCTGCACAATGTACAACTCCTCATCAAGTTGGCCATATAAGTAGGCGGACAAACCTTGCGCTACTAAACGTGCTTTGTGTTTCGTTACCTGACCATCTGCGTTTCGTTTCAACTTGAAGACCCAGCGGCAACCAACAGGCTTTCGTCCAGCAGGTATAGGGTCAGCAATGTTGAGGAGAAAATTCGACCCATGCATTGTTACCTGGGTCCATGCTATGCTAGCTAATCGGAAAATCTCCTCTGAGCTTAGCGGTTCATACATCACTGTTAAAGCAACAAGGGGGTGTCCGCAAGGCAGAGTGCTTTCTCCTTTGTTGTGGTCACTGGTGGTGGATGAGCTTCTAGACAGCTTAGAGAGAAGAGGCTTCGAAGTGGTTGGATATGCTGATGACGTTGTCATTATTGTACGAGGCAAATTCGAAAGTGTTATCGTGGAAAGAATGCAATCTGCCCTAAATCACACTTTTTCCTGGTGTCAAAAGTATCAACTAGGCATAAATCCTACAAAAACTTCCATTATCCCTTTCACCAAACGGAGAAAGGTACAACTGAAACCCCTTTTCTTGAATCAAACACAATTAGTTTATTCAAGTGAAGTAAAATATCTAGGTGTCATACTCGACGCAAAGCTTAATTGGAACTCTCATCTCCAATCAGTTGTGCAGAAAGGTCTCAATACACTTTGGGTTTGTTCAAAACCCTTGGTAAAAGATGGGGCCTAAAACCAAGTATGATCATGTGGATATATAAAACCATTGTCCGTCCCAGGACAACTTACGCTTCCCTTGTCTGGTGGCCTAAAACTAATGAGGCTGCTGCAAGGGCTAAGCTCAACAAAATCCAACGCACCGCTTGCATTGCCATCACTGGTGCAGTTCGTAGTACACCCACTTTGGCCCTAGACGCAATGCTCCACCTGCCCCGGTTAGATCAATTCATAAAGCTGGAAGCGGAAAAAAGTGCTCTAAGGTTAAAGAGAACAAAAACACTGCTGTCGGGAGACCTTACGGGTCACCTCAGCATATTAAATGAATTTGCCATAAATCCCGCAATAGGAATTTGTAGTGACTGGATGGAAACGGTAGTCAATTATGACTTACCTTACGATGTGTTCATTCCTTCCCGCCAGGAGTGGGAAGGAGGTGGACCAACGTTCCAACAGGCTCTATAAATTTCTTCACAGATGGTTCGAAAATGAATAATCTGACAGGATCCGGAATCTATGGCCCTACAACAAAAATTTCTGTCCACTTAGGACAGTGGCCCACAGTATTTCAGGCGGAAATATATGCAATATTAGAATGCGTGTTATTATGCCTGAGGAGAAAGTATAGATTTGCAAAAATATGTATTTTCTCTGACAGCCAAGCGGCACTTAAGTCGCTTATTAACTACACTTGTAACTCAAAGCTAGTGTGGGAATGCATTCTGGCTTTGAAAAACTTATCCATACGCAATCGAGTCTACCTATATTGGATCCCAGGACATACGGTTCTAGAGGGAAACGAGATTGCTGATGAGCTAGCCAGGAATGGATCTAATGAAAGGTCCATTGGCCCTGAGCCCTTCTGCGGGATCTCAGACTGCTCTGTAAAAATGGAACTGAACAAATATATGGTCAGTCAAATCACATCAAACTGGAATGCACTTCCCCATACGAGCCAATCCAAAAGGCTCGTAACGATTAACCCCAAGAAAACCCAACAACTATTAGGTCTCAACAAAAGGGATCTCAACATCTACACCGGTCTAATAACTGGACACTGCCCCTGCAGATACCATCTACAAAAGATCGGAGCAATCCAAACCTCAAATTGCCGCTTCTGTGACGAGGAGAGAGAAACATCAGAACACATCCTCTGCTATTGCAGTGCACTCACTCAACGTAGGTTCAAAGTTCTCAGCAAGCCCTTTTTAGGGCCTGCTGACATATGGATCTTATCCCCCAAGGACGTGGTTGGCTTCATAAAGCTGTGTACTGTAACTCAGGATCTCTATTAATCAATAGATGGTCTTGAGTTCAGTCGATACCAAGGTATCTCAGTGACAAACATGTTACTGAGATAACTTGCGTATTTCACAGCAAAAGGGTATATCACAATAGTCCTAAAATCTGGACGCAGTGATCTTCACCCGACAAACGAGGAAAAAAAATATATATATTAAGTTTCTAAGACACTTATAAACAGAAAATCAAAACTTTGTCTCAAGAACCAATGTTTGATTTATAAACAAATGTTTAGACCAGCCATATTGTATACTGTGCCAATATGGACTAGTGGCTGCAATACCAGAAAGACGGCACTTCAGAGGATTCAAAATAAAATTTTGAAAATGATTTTGAAGTTGCCTCCGTAGTATAGTACCAGTGGATTCAGGGAGATTAGAGCTGGTTTGGGAGGTCGTGATGTTGTCTATATGCAGGCCATTTATAGCTTCATTCGTTCTTCTGACATCAAAATCTAATAATTTGTTTTTTTTCTTCTTCAAGTTATTTTTTTTTTGTCTCTGTCTTTCTGTTCCATAGATCCCCATAGCTCTGGTCATCCGGAAGATGCTCCAAGTCGAACCATTCCTCGAGCAGGACGACACGCCACATCGTCCCTGACGCCAAATTCCCGGATGAGAAGCTGAAATTTCCTGATCCCAAATCCAAAGGCACGTCCATCCTTGAACATTGTAAACTAACCTCGAGACACCACGAGGAAGCACTTCAACTTTCGCTCGAAAGCGTGTTCGTACGTAAACCGGGTGTATATCACAAAGAACCATGTCTCCGTAAAGTGTTATACACGCCTGAGCCTACCAAATAAACAAGGTTAGCTTAGCTCAAGGATCCTGTACACCTCCGGTGGTGCAAAGGGCCGACTTGAAAGATCTCCATCCTGAGCGTTGCCCGGCTAACGCTTTAACCTGTTGCTTAAGTTAGATTTCGGTCGACTTCTTTTATTTCTTTATTGAGGCTTCACCGCAATGAGCCTCTGCTGCGATGTCCCGCTGGGTTCCAGTCTAATGCTTGTTTACAGATTTCGTTTCCGCCCCTACGTAGAGTGTGGCCGACCCAGCCCACTTCCGATCCCGAATTTCTGTTGCTATCGGCCTCTGGTGTCAACGACGATGGAGCTCGTTGTTTGAGATCCAGTTGTGAGACCACCAGGCCCGAATTATATACCGCAGGCATCTGTTAATGAACACCTGCAGCCGTTGAGTGTTCTCCACTGGTCGCTCCATGGTTATAGGCTGCCATAACAGCCCGCGGTTTGGTTCACGGTCAATCGTATCTACCAGAATCTCGTCGATTACGATGAGGAACAGTAACGGTGATAGAATACATCCTTGCCTCACTCCAGCTACGACCCGGATAGGGTCGGACAAGACCCCATTATGCAGCACTCTAAGACTTTGGCTCATCTGGTTTATTATCGCTTCGCTCTATAGCGGCTTTGGCTTCTCTTCGCTCCTCTATCTTCCTCCAGGTCTCATCGGTGATCCATTGTTTTTTCTGGGTGCACAGTTCGCCCACATTGTTCTCGCTGGTGGCGATGAAGGCATTCTTGATGGCGGTCCATTGGTCTTCCACGCTGCCACCTTCCGGAATATCTTCAGCACACGTCTCCAGTTCTTCAACGAAAGACCGTTTCACCGTGGCATCTTCTCGAACAAATTAATGTTTGGGGAACAGTAGGATGTTGACCCAAGGTTCCCTATCCACCGGGAAGGGGCTGCCATCTTAGGTATAGCTTCCGAGGAATAGCTTTTCATACTCAGCCGCTGGATGCCAGAACAGGCGCTGTTGGAGCCGCACCTCCTTGGTGAACAGACGCTCGATCAGTCGGGTCAAATTTGTTTAAAGTCCCACCCAACACCAGGACTAGGCTAGTGCGCTTTGAGCGGCACACGGTCGCTTTGATAGGGCCTGCTTGGGGACATATGCAGTTTTTTATAGAAGTTCAACAGAGCCCAATGTCGAACCCCACCACATCCTAGACAGACCCCACAGGACGCACCCCTCACTCTAGCTGATGTCGGAAGGACAACAGTGCCCAACATCCTTTTAGAAATTCTTTAAAAAAACGTCAAAAGCCAATTCCAGCGCTTAAAGAGGGAAATAAAATTTCATTAACAAATGGCGAAAAGGCTAAAAAAAACTTGCTCAGCAGTTTTAGAATGCCCATAGAAAAATTAAAAAAATGAAAGCCCAGGGTGATGATGGTACTTTCTACAAACTTATCAAAAATCTTTCTGATGGTATTTTCTAAATACTTATCAAAAAACTTCCTTATCGTTTTTGGTCAATTTATTTAATAAATGTTTTTAATTGACATACTTCCCAGTTAAATGAAAAAAAAAACGTCAAAGTTGTTCCAATTTTGAAGCCGGACAAAAATCCTGCTGAGGCTTCTAGTTATCGCCCAATCAGTTTGCTTTCTTTAATAAGCAAACTGTTTGAAAACGGAACGATTGGTTCGACGAAGAATGCATACAGATTCTGGAGGAGAAGGACGCAGCGCGGGCGGTCGCGCTGCAGCAAGGTACCCGACAGAACGTGGAACGTTGTAGACGGAAGCGGAGACAGCAGACCCGCCTTTTTCAGGAGAAGAAACGCCGCCTGTGCCATTCTCAAGAAACACGCAAGTTCTATCAGAAGCTCAACGCATCCCGCAAAGGCTTCGTGCCGCGAGCCGAAATGTGCCGGGATAAGGATGGGAGCATCTTGACGGACGAACGTGTGGTGATCGAAAGGTGGAAGCAGCACTACGAGGAACATTTGAATGACGCTGAGAGTACAGGAAGTGAAGGTCAAGGCAGCGGAAGATATGACTACGTCAGTTCAACGGACGATGGAAGCCAATCAGCCCCCACCTTGAGGGAAGTTAAGGATGCCATCCAACAGCTAAAGACCAATAAAGCAGCTGGTAAGGATGGTATCGGAGCTGAACTCATCAAGATGGGCCCGGAAAAGCTATCCACTTGCTTGCACAAATTGATAGTCAGAATCTGGGAAACTTAACAGCTACCGGAGGATGGGAAGGAAGGGGTTATATGCCCCATCTACAAGAAAGGCGACAAGCTGGAGTGTGCGAACTTTCGAGCGATCACCATCCTTAATGTCGCCTACAAAGTGATATCCCAAATCATCTTCCGTCGTCTGTCACCATTAGTGAATGAGGTCGTGGGAAGTTATGAAGCCGGCTTCGTTGACGGTCGCTCGACAACGGACCAGATCTTTACTGTACGGCAAATCCTTCAAAAAATGCCATGATTACCAGGTCCCAACGCACCATTTGTTCGTTGATTTCAAGGCGGCATACGACAGTATAGACCGCGTAGAGCTATGGAAAATTATGGACGAGAACAGCTTCCCTGGGAAGCTTACCATACTGATCACAGCAACGGTGGATGGTGTGCAAAACTGTGTGAAGATTTCGAACGAACACTCCAGTTCGTTCGAATCGCGCCGGGAACTAAGACAAGGTGATGGACTGCCTGTTGTTCAACAGTACGCTAGAAGGTATCATGCGGAGAGCCGGGGTACGATTTTCAACAGATCCAGTCAATTTATTTGTTTCGCGGATGGACATGGACATTGTCGGCCGAACATTTGCAAAGGTAGACTAAATAAATGAATAAATTAATGTTTGAAAAGATTATTTTAAATAAAATGATGGTTCTTATTAATGATAATTCTATTTTCGCTGATGAGCAATTTGGTTTTCGCCATGGGCATTCAACCACTCATCAGTTATTAAGAGTTACGAAATTAATTCGACTCAACAAATCTAAAGGATATTCGACTGGAGTTGCTCTTTTTGATATAGAGAAAATATTTGACAGTATTTGGCATGAAGTTTTGATTGTAAAATTGATGAATTTTAATTTTCCTCTGTACATTATTAAACTGATCCAAAATTATTTATCAGATCGCTCACTGCAGGTAAACTATCAGAATTCTAAATCTGATAGATTACCTGTAAGAGCTGGTGAAGGCATTCAAGCCAAATGTAACAAATATATTAAGTGTCTATATCCACTTATAAACAGAAAATCAAAACTTTGCCTTAAGAACAAACTTTTGATTTACAAACAAATTTTTAGACCAGCCATGTTGTATGCTGTGCCAACATAGATTAGTTGCTGCAATACCAGAAAGAAGGCACTTCAGAGGATTCAAAATAAAATTTTGAAAATGATTCTGAATTCTATACCTCTCTATACCTAATTCTATACCTTCTATACCTATATTCTGATTCTATACCTCCGTGGTATAGTACCACCATATGAACTTCATAGAATTTATATTATTGAGACATTGCAACAAATGTCCAATAAAATAATTTCCATTTTTAGACAAACATCGTTGCAATCTTCTATTGCAACAATTAGTTCCTTGTACCCATAATGTTTAAAACATTGTAATTCCTACAAGGTTCAATTCATCCAGAGTAGTAATCCTAACTGCCAGAGGCAATTGAAATGTATTTGATAATATCTAAAATGTAACATAGCAAATAAGGATGATAGTGTTAAGAAAACACGGAACACCTAGTCTAAGAGATGAATGCATGTATTGGATAATTAGCAAATAAAATTAGTTAGAAAAAAAGAAACATAATGCGCGTGCCTCTGGATGGCGGTGAAACTCGCAATAAGTTGTATTCAAAACCGACTGTTGAGTTCATGAACGATGGGAATTTCATTAGTGTTGCGTATGTTTGTCTGTGATATAGTCTTTACACGTGAAAGGCAAAACGTGTTGCGAATCAAATTAACCCTGTCGTGAGTTGAATTTCGACACAAAAAATCTCAACTTATGTATTTTTATCCTATTAAATAAGAATATTGTGAACTTAAATCCCCCCAGCATTTTGAGCTATCTCCCCCTACGCTCCAGCTCTCCTACACCACCCACACTCAAATACTGGCACCTACGCCTCAGAGAAAGAGTGCCTCGAAGCACGTGGCAAGATACGCGTAGCTGACCGTCGACAGAGGCGCATGGCATATGCCGACGCTGTTTACATCGCTCCAAGCCGCATACATTCTCCAATGCTTTTTTTCGTTCACGCGAAGAGCGAATAGCGAGAATAGCTTCGAGCTCTAGTGGTGCTGCTATAGGCTGAATAGACCGAGTTTTTGGTGACCAATATTTGCGGCACCTTGCTGCTGCATTCAGTTTATTCCGAACACTCTCGTTTTATTCGCACTCGGAAAGTGGACCGTGCAGGACGTGTTTGCTGGTAACGAATCTACCGAAACTGTTCAGCCTTGTGTATATGCAGACAGCTCCTTTCCCTCCACCGACGCGATCCAGGAAGTGAGAGTGAGTGGAGTTTGATTGAAAATATCGTACCATACAGATGTTACACCTACCTAGTGCAAGTGAAACTGAAGCATTTATAGTGTTGTTTGTTTGACTCGATATCTCCGGTTATCTTCTAGCAACATTTCTATAGCATCCAATAAGATGAGATAAGATACCCTTGAGCCACTTGATTATTTGCTTTGAAATTTGGCACACAACTTGACTACCCAGTTGGCAAAATTTCGCTTCGTTTTGTTTACTTTAAGTTTCTATCGTTGCTCATGGTGTTTGCATAGGTTTTGCATGGAATTGCAGTGACTGGTGAATCGGATTGCTCATAACAAGTGTTGCTGGAGAGAACTGCACCGGTGCATATTTCCAACAGTGTGTTATTAGATTTGGTGGCTTACCCCGTTAAGCACTATTATTACTGTGGCAGCAGAGAAAACTAGTTTGAGCAGCGGCGTTCGTGAGACACGTAGCGCAACCCAGACTTCCGATCGCAAGACGCCAAGAAAACGAAAGGAGCGGACATGACACAAGTGGTTTACATCGGTGGTGTTGAAGGGTAAGTTTCGTTTAGACGGTATCTACCATGTAGAAGTTTGTATATTGTTGTAAGAACAGCTGAGGAATGTGGAAGAAATGTCACGTTTTCGCTAGGAAACCTGTTCGTAGTAATATCGTACCCAAGACGTGTCAATTTTGTTTGAAGTAAGAGATATTTATCAAATTGTTAACATTATGTTATACTATACGTACAAAATAGAAATAGTACTAATTTTCAATGATTCTTCAAGCGTTAGACACGTTTTCGATGAGCAGCTCATTGTTACACATTTGCATAGAATATCTTTTCAAGCACCGTGCTTCGGAGAATGCATGTTCTATGCGACAGAACAAAAAAAATATGAAAATGTCGGCGATCTTGAAACTGGTCTCGGAGCGTAAACTAGTTTGTACGACCACAAGAATAAACGGGTGTTGATATTTTGGCTTTAGTTTTCTCAATCAAATCGATGGATCAGATACAACGTGTAGTCATGATTGAGATGATTCGAAGGTGGAGACTGATCAATGGTGAGGTAGGAAGTATGTATTTTCATTTATGAATACTATATTAACAGTAAATAAGTTAATTAATCTATGCATATGTAGCATACATTTTTTACCTTCCACATTGATTAAAAATTTCAATTTTGTCTTAAACATAAGAATTTGTATTTCATTTATGAAAAATCCATAAATTAGGAAAAGGTGGGACAACTGAATACTCCTCCCCCTCTCTCCGTTTTGCGGAAAATTATTTTTTCTTCAGCATATTTTAAACAATAGATCCTCCATCAGGTTGGGAAATGATTTATTTTCTTGATGGAAACCTATTGCAGTGAAAATTCAATATAGTCTATATAGTAATCAATATATACCTACGTGAATGGTACCCGTTATTTTTTGTCGTAAAACCTTACGAAATTCTTGACAGGCACTCAGACATGATTCATATATTAATATATTATAATAATCCGCTGGCTGTGAAAGTTATTTCATGAAAATCGTTGTTGATTGCGGTATTATTTACGTAAATAATAACGACTACAATTTTTTTTTTGATGACCAGATAAGATCGGTTCGAAAGCGTGATAAAATCGAGGGTAGACAAAATCGAGGGAAGACAAAATCGGGGAGTGACAAAATCGAGAACAAATTTCCATACATTTTTTACATTTTCCCGACCACCCATCAGTTGACAGGGGCAAAAAATGGATGTTGGGTGTATATTATTGTATGGTTTGTGCGTTCACACTTCTCTCCCACACTATCACCACCCTTTTTGTTTCGACCGTTATACAATGCTTGAAAAAGAAGAAATTAAACCAAAACGCTAGATTATTTAATAGTAAAGTGATCAGACGTCCCTTATTATGCGGTATAGTCCCGGATTCAATCTACTTGTTCGGCATTGCCGGGCGTCCCAGGAAACGCCCCGCATTTCATAATTCTGTCTCTTGGAATCCGTACGAAATAAGATGTCCAGAGAATCTGTAACAGATCCGAATAACCAAAAGAATATGGCACGAACAACCAAAAAAATATATATATCAAAATGGAAACTTGGGAAGTCTAAAGAGGGTATACTGAACTCGGGCGAGGCCGAGTGTGTAGATACTGTCTGAAGCAACCATGGATAGTAATCGATTCAAAATTAATCGATTATCACAAAGATGAATCAATTAATCGAAGTAATCAATCAATTTGCGACATCCTTATGATGTCGTAAAATCCTGATTAATCGATGACTCTAGATTCCTCTCGATTATTGAAACGATTAATCGTTGGGTAATAATCGATTCAAAATTAATCGATTATCACAACGTTGAATCGATTAATCGAAGTAATCGATTAATTTGCGACATCTCTACTCTCATCCACAATTGCGATCGTGTGGGCTGCAGTCAACTCCACCCCTTCGATCGATTCATCGTAGACCTCCAGCGTAATATCGTCAGCGAATCCGACGATGACCACGACCACCGGGAACTTCAACCTCAAGACACCGTCGTACATGACGTTCCATAACACCGGATCCAGTATGGAACCTTGCGGAACCCATGAGGTTATGTCATCGCACTTCCACCTCGCCTTCGTGTCGTATACCAGTACTCGATTATGGAAGTAGCTTCCAAGAATCTTGTACAGGTATTCGGGAATTCCAAGATGCAGCGCATCTGCAATAGCTGCCCAACTGGAACTATTGAATGCATTCCTCACGTCGTGAGTCACTACTGCACAATAGCGAACTCCCCTCCTCTTACGCTAGATAGCTATCTCCGCGGATTTGGTAACCGTCAAGATAGCGTCTACGGTTTACTTAACCTTTCGGAAGCCAAATTGGTTATTCGATAGACCATTCGCACCCTCCGTGCGTATCAACAACCTGTTGAGGATGATCTTATCGAGCACCTTCCCCGCCGTATCAAGCAGGCATATTGGTCTATATGCCGACGGATCCCCTGGTGGTTTTTCCCGAATTTGGCAATAGGACCTAGCTCTGCCTTTTCCATGCTTCATAACGTGACAACGAAAACAAAACACGTCCATTCGCGGCACGACCTACTACGATCCAATTCAACTTTCCGCGGCAATCGAAGTGCACATGCACAGTCGCTGTGTATTGCCTTTTATTCTCTTTAGGAACTTTGCATCGAACTGTCAAGTCCATTTGGATCGCCATAATGGCGATTGCGTCCGGCTGAAGCATCGCAACGAAAATTACTTTTTCTCTTTTTTCCTGTTTCGATGCGATACAATTTAAATGTGTCTATAAACATCGCACTTTAGTTTGGTAATATCGAAACAAATGAGAAATCCTCTGAAATAGTATAAAAGTGTTACGAAAATTTTCAATTTAAATGAAAAAATATAATTGAGGTTAGGTCCGTATTCCAACCGCTCAACCGTGTTAAATGAACTCATCGAAAATCGTTAACCGTCAATTTCACTAAAATGAGTAACATGGCAGTTACTCATAATTTGTGATGTTCCAGGTTAGGCCTATTTTAAAGAGTGAAAGAAACAGAGAGAATAAAAGAGAGAGAAAAAGAGAGCGAAGTGGAGAGACAAAGAGAGTGAAAGAGAGAGAAAGAGAGAAAAAAGAGAGTGCAAGGAAGAGAAAAAGAGAGTGAAAGAGAGAAAAAAGAGAGTAAAAGATAGAGAAAAAAGAGAGTAAAAGAGAGTGAAAGAAAGAGAAAAAGAGAGTGAAAGAAAGGAAAAGAGAGTGAAAGAGAGAGAAAAAGATAGTGGAAGAGAGAGAAAAAAGAGTGAAAGAGAGAGAAAAAGTGTAAAAGAGAGTGAAATAGAGAGAGAAAAAGAGAGTGAAAGCGAGAGAAAAAGAGAGTGAAAGAGAGAGAAAAAGATAAATAAAGAGAGTGAAAGAGAGAAAAAAAGAGAGTGAAAGAGAGAGAGAGAAAAAGAGTGAAAGAGAGAGAAAAAGAGAGTGAAAGAGAGAGAAAAAGAGAGTGAAAGAGAGAGTGGAAGAGAGAGAAAAAGAGAGGGAAAGAGAGAGAAAAAGATAGTGGAAGAGAGAGAAAAAAGAGTGAAAGAGAAAGAAAAAGAGTAAAAGAGAGTGAAATAGAGAGAGAGAAAAAAAGAGTTTAAGCGAGAGAGAAAGAGAGTGTAAGAGAGGGAAATTTTTTTTTAATCTTTATTAAAGTGATTTTTTAATTTGAAATTAAGTTCATCACTATAGAGAGGGAAAAAGATAGATAAAGAGAGTGAAAGAGAGAGAAAAAGAGGGTGCAAGGAAGAGAAAATGGAAAGTGAAATAGAGAGAGAAAAAAAGAGAAAAAGAGAGTAAAAGAGAGAGAAAAAGAGAGTGAAAGATAGAGAAAAAGAGAGTGACAGAGAGAGAGAAAGTGAGAGGAAAGGAGAGTGAAAGAGAGTTAAAAAGAGAATGAAAGAGAGTGGAAGAGAGAGAAAAAGAGAGTAAAAGAGAGAGAGAAAAATATAGTGAAAGAGAGAGAAAAAGAGAGTGAAAGAGAGAGAAAAAGAGAGTGAAAGAGAGAGAAAAAGAGAGTGAAAGAGAGAGAAAAAGAGAGTGAAAGAGAGAGAGAGAGAGAGAGAGAGAGAGAGAGAGAGAGAGAGAGAGAGAGAGAGAGAGAGAGAGAGAGAGAGAGAGAGAGAGAGAGAGAGAGAGAGAGAGAGAGAGAGAGAGAGAGAGAGAAAAATAGAGAAAAATAGAGTGAAAGAGAGAGAAAAATAGAGTGAAAGAGAGAAAAAAGAGAGTGAAAGAGAGAGAAAAAGAGAGTGAAAGAGAGAGAAAAAGAGAGTGAAAGAGAGAGAAAAAGAGAGTGAAAGAGAGAGAAAAAGAGAGTGAAAGAGAGAGAAAAAGAGAGTGAAAGAGAGAGAAAAATAGATTGAAAACAAGAGAAAAAGAGAGTGAAAGAGAGAGGATAGAGTAATGAAAATAATTTATTCAAGAATTATATTATTGGATGAAAAACTAGAAAAACAAAAAAAAACAAAAATTAAAATGTGAAATTGTTCAAATCGAGAAATAAAATGTTTAATTGTCGTGCTTAGATTTTAGAAAGCAGAATAGTGACTTTGAGTGGACACACAAATTTGGGTTGTAGAGGGTTAACAACATTTTAAAAAATGGAAACGTCACTTTTTCAGATTACGGCAGTCAAGCGCAAAAACGCGATGTGGGTCGCGATATTATTCGATGTGGGTCGTAAAGTGGCTGGTTCGTGTGTCCACTAAAAAAGTGAGAATTCATTTCTTTTAGAGGTAATCAAACGAATGGGAGTGAAGTTTGTCGGTCAGTCGAGCGAAACTTACCCAACAGTCGCCCGAAACTGCCATAGACCCACCAGTACGCTCCCTACAAAAAAAAATTAACTGGATAAGCTAGATTTTTAGCTGAAGAAGATTATTGTTGGTCATATAAGCGCTTTACTCACCTCCATTGTTAGCTGGACTACAACCCCCCGGTGGCCAGGTTTCGAGACCATGGTCCCCGTACGTCGCCAATTATCGTACGTTGAACCGAACCCGAACCGAGAGTTAGAACTTTCTTTTATTCCTCGTCCTGTGAATCGGAAAGTTACGTGACGCCGGGTCGAAAGGGGAAGTGGACTACTAGCTCGAAGGAACGGCTATTCCCGACGCTTTCGAGGAATATAAATCGGAAGCCTTCTGTCCAGCCACCACTTTTCCCGCAACTTGATTTCGGCAATTTTGCGCTCGCGCGTCCCTATCATGTGGAACAGCAATCGCCCAACGACGTCACCAGCACGGTTTGACGAATCAACGTCGTTACCGCAACGGGCAAATCATCAGAGTGGTGGTCTCTCGCACGTGAGAGTGGCGCCAAAGCCACCGATGTTATTTAAAACCTTAAACAATTTTGCGAATGGTTACACCGGGTGTTTACGTTGGCTCGGCTGGGAATGTGTCGCGTTATTTGTCCGTGCTGGAACCTTTGGATCAGGACGTTGCCAAATTCTTCGGTTAACGAACGAATCACCCCAAGTAACCAAAAGTTCCTTTAAGAGTACGTTTTTCGCTTAAGCAGCTCAGTGAAGCTGATTAAGCGAAAAACGTACTCTTAAAGGAACTTTTGGCTACTTGGGACTTCCGAAATATCTTCTTTCTGCATCCACTGCATGTCACTGGTCTGGTGAACTACAGAATGTGACGTCAATGATCGATTCCACACTGTTCTTCATACGATGTCAGCGAGAACCGCTTCAAGTTTGGTTAGAGACCTCGTCATCACGCACCCATCACTATCAGAAACAACTGCGATATTGTACGAAATGCTTGGTCCATTTCGGCTATGCTCGGCCCACCGTAGTTGATTCTCAATAATTGGTCTAAATTATGGTACATTAAGGTCACTCCTGACGGAATCCAATTTTCAAAGTACTCGCGTTTTCAAGGGCACACCATTCGATACGGAAGCAACGCACAACTGTCATTTTTATTTTTTCAGTTTTACTGCGTCGCAGCATGCGTGAAAAAATAAATATGACAGTTGTGCGTTGCTTCCGTATCGAATGGTGTGCCCTTGAAAACGCGAGCAGTTTGAAAATTGGATTCCGTCAGGATTGACCTTAACTTCCTCCAGATACCGTCGATGTTTTACGTAGATAATACAGAACAGATTTCTCATACATAGAGGGCTGCCATTCTAATAAGCATTTGTACATGGTCGTACCACAGGGATGAGAATACAAAAAAAATCAGGGTTTGCAGAAATCGCTCTCAATAGATAACGGAAGGCCAAAACTGTTCCGAGTCATAACAAGCCATGATAACAAATTTATCAAACTTGTATCGAATTGGCAGATTCGAATAGACAGCCCCATGCATGCACAGCCAAGATATTTAACAAAAAAAAAACATTTCGTACGGCCGAGTTGCAGAATAGTATGCAATTAATTGTAATTATGTTAACTTTAGCTTGAAAAAATTAATTTATTAACCCTGAATATTTAATCCAACTGATTTCCCAAAAGCCAAAAGTGTTCAACTTTCTTGGGGCCTTCAAGACTATTAAATTGGAGGTATTTAGACGGTCAACTATCATTCTAACACTCAGATGAAATGTTTAATTGGTTGCGAATTTTCGTGTAGTTCCCAAACTGATTCCCATCGTCCCAAACTGATTAGTTTCATTTCTTACACAACAACAAGCTCGAACATTCACGAGAAACGTGTTTTATAGCCGGTAAGTTACATTTAACAAATTAACTCAAATGTCTCAGCAGGCTCCACGAAATTTTTATGAAGCTTGTTTTACTGGTTTCTGTGCGATTAGGTGTGGAGGCATCTTGTGCAAAAGTTGTTCTATGCCTTCTTGTACAGAATTACAAAAGCACAATACATTTTGGAGGAATAGAATTTTAAGAAACTTCATCCACTATACCATTCACGTGTACTACTGAAGCATGTTTTATTAATATGAGACAAATATGCGTAAAAGAGCAGTGTGATGAATTCTCGCGTGATTTTTGAAAACGTCGTAAGTCCAAATGAGAGACTCTCTTTCATTACGCTCTCTTTTGCTAATATATAGGCTAGTTTAAAATTTGTTGCAATATTTTCACCTCAGCACACTAGACAGATCGGTGCTAGAAAATCCAATATAAATGTTAGTATGGCTTTGTAATAATCGAAAGAGAAAGTAAACAAAGAGAGCCTCTCTTTTGGACTTACGACGTTTTCAAAAATCACGCGAGAATTGTAGAATTATGGATTAGTTAATTTACACAGGTAAAAGATAGAAAAATATTTCACACTTTTTAGATTGTCGAGGTCGGTCTCATAATTTCTAGGACTCTATCAGCTGAGAGCTGCGGAAATGTATTCTACACAAATTCGAAAAAAAAACATGGGATATACCTAGGTTGTGGGCCTGTCTTCTTCCTGCTTTGGGTCGTATTATTTATTTTATATGTTTCATATTTTACCTAGGGATCCTATAATGATCAATGATGATTATAGGATCCCTAATTTTACCAAACATTTTCCTTTGTTGTATTGAAATTTTTGTATTTGTACCCTAAATAGAAGTTCTCAATAACCCATAAATTTTAATTTCGCTATGAAAGCAAAAAAAATACACCTGGCAGTGGAACAAAAAAAAAACAATTAGAGCAGCTTGAATTTCTGATCGAATTTAATTCTTTCAAAATAATTCCAATTACTCATAGATATCCATTTTAATAACTAATTGGTTATTACAATGCAATATTGACTGAAACCGACCGACAATCACTTCCTCATTCTACATAGAAATCGTTTCAGACTATGCCACCACTTGTGGTTGAGACTCCGTTCACTTTTGACCGAAGCCACATTTTAATGATCGGGTTAGGGTAGACTTGCGACCCCATGGTCTAGATATTTAATCCTTGCATTGAAGGTCGTCGTTCGCACCTACTTCACATTACACAGAAAAAAGTAATGAAAAATAAACAGCGCGTAAAACTTGACATGCGAAAATATACGCTATTCTACGCTGAAATTGTCCTCTTGCTAACAAGATTGCTTACAACTTGTATGCAATATTGACGATTCACGTCGAATATTGTATACATTTAGGCTATATCCCGTATGGAATTACGCTAATAATGGCGTTCCATTTATGTGCATGATTTTTAGCGTAAATTTCAGTGGATTTTTCTATCTGTGTAGGGTACACTGATTTGAAGCTAGATGTATTGAGAATGCATTCGAGGCGCACATAAATCTCTTAGGTTTCATATCAGTAGAACAGGTGTATATGCAGACGACGCGACGGAGCTTTCATTGATCAACGAGCGTTATACTAATGTTGATTCTCTACCATCGGTAAAAAAAAACGATGATGCAATAAAAACTGCTCATGAGCAAAGCTTCGCCGTCAAAGGAAATCGAAAACTGAACACAGAGTTACTTTAGAGTTTGTTGAACTCTGCGATCAATACATTGTTGCGTCGGGAATGCGTTGTACATATTTTATTATTCAGTGAATCGTTTTTTTTTCTAACGATTGTAATATCAAGATGTAGATGTTTTCAATTTGGTCCAGCAGAGCTAACGAAATATTCAGAAAAGAGATTATTTTTTTAAGTTCGTAAATATACTGCACGACTTTTACCACAACTTTGCGTGGTGTGTTACGGTGTAAGATCTACCACGGTCATATTGTCAGCTACAGGCAAATCCTGACCCAACGAATACCTTCCCCAATATCCAACTCCGTGGTACTTATGAGGGTGTCGCTGAGTCGGGGGCCTCTCGTTCAGTAAGTACTACATCAACACTTCCTTTCTCTTCCAAGTTACGGTGAAGATGGGCATGGCCAGGAGTAGTAATCATCATGTTTTTGTGATTTTTATCCTAGATGGAAATCAAGGACCACACTCACCTTGATTTCTGATAGCAATCTGGATAAGGATTTCAAAAGAAAAACATGAGTATCACTGGTGTCCAATCTACGAAGTACACCGTAACTATGCTATGCTATGCTATGAAAGCTTTTCTATGCCCGCCATTGCAAGAGTATGTATCTTGTGTGGCAAGTACCATGGATACACTATGCCCAGCGAGTCGAGAATGTTTCCCACCCGTCGTGGGTTCGAGTCCCATAGAAGGAAAGTGGTTCCCTCGAATACATTTTTCAATTCAAAATCTTTCACATAATGTACATTTTCACATCTGAGTATTCAGAACATCGGATCCGTATACGTGTACTTTTATGAATGAAACGAGCTCATCCCGGTATGAGTCAATAGAACAAAAAAGCCTTCAGAAATTGGTCTGCCTTGGATGTATAGTCTCTTGTAGATTTTATTTATTAAAGCAAAAAAAAACGTTGACCGTAATATTGGCCAAAAGTGGAAATATTCCAATCCACGCAATTCGGGAATCAAACCTCACAATTTTCAAATAAGTTTTTGAATATGAGACTGAGTTCTCAGAACATTGTAAAGAAAGCACGTGTTTGAGAAGAGAGAGCACCCGTCTAGCTTACAGGGAGGTATGGGTTCAATTCCTACCAGTAGGCAGTGGATATTTTTACATATTTAATAAATATTCTTCTCAAAACTTATGTTTTTGGTCTTCATTATCGTTTTCCATAATGCCAAGCTGCCAATAACCAAGCTTTTGAAAAACATGCTTATCAACTTCAGTAGATAAGGAAAAAGGCTTTGGATTTTAAATCACTGCGAACATTCAGCATTACTATCATGTTCGTATAGAAAGTAGGAGCAAAATAAACAGCACATGAGTGTTTTCCAAAGATAAAATTCAATTACGTGAATTGTTCGGAA
Source organism: Armigeres subalbatus (assembly GCF_024139115.2). Taxonomy (NCBI): domain Eukaryota; kingdom Metazoa; phylum Arthropoda; class Insecta; order Diptera; family Culicidae; genus Armigeres; species Armigeres subalbatus. Next base: position 208,391,868 of record NC_085139.1, on the reverse strand, counting down.
AAGTAAGAACAACAAGATGACTCACCTTTGCGAATGATCATCTCTTCACAGCTGGAACCCATTTAACTGCGAAAATGATTATGATACCACTTGACTAGCAATCACTGCGTCATAATGTCATACCTGATAACGGGCAGTTTTCACTGTCATGATCGTTATCAGCACAGGTGTACCTGAGAGTGTACGAGAATGCATCCAATATATTCCATAGGGTATTCTCCTGGTTCTTCAGCCGTTCACCATATATGTGGTTATTCAAAGGGGTACAAACAAAAGAAACTCAACGCTTAAACACACAAAACAGAAAACCATTTCCAATTTGAAATCTGTGTTAGGAGTTTAACTGTCATTTTGGAGTTAGTTGTAAATATGGTGGATATACCCAAATATTTTGAGTATCGACGTAAATGCTTTCATCATGTTTCAATCAACGGTTTTAGTATGGACATTTATGATAGCTTAGTTGTCTGTTCTCTGCGGTTGAATCAGATGAAGCCGTACGCTACATAATGCGTTAACTTGTTTACGTTCCCATCATAGTAATGAAAATAGGTTATAAAATATAAACGAACTGACATGAAATCTCTAAGTCCATAGGACGACTTGTCGATGATAAGCCCGGCCCAATAAAAAATAACAATTGAGCTCAATTTTGCGAAACACAAAAGCAAAATAGCACACACAAAAGCAGCAAATAATAACAAAATTACGACTTGCGAATAGCACCCATCGATGATGATGACGACGACGACGATGATGGTGATTTACCATACAGCACTTGATTGCTAAGCTGAGGACTAAGTACATAGTAACTATAAACACTTGAGCTTAAATTATATTGGCAGGGCAGCTGCAATGCATTACGTCTAGTATGATAAACGCGCTATGGTTCGGTTGGGCGAAAAGCGTGAACCTTTTCTAATAATCAATTAATGTAGTTGTTTTTATCATATATAGATATATGGTAATATGTTGGATAAATTTACAAGATTTGTTAAAGTTAATTGAAGCTTTCTAAAAAAAATGGTCCAGATTTTTTTTTTCATTTTAGAATTTTGACAATTTTACTTACTTCATACTTCAACTTCTTTGAAAAATCGAGTGGATCGATTTTTTTAAAGAATGATTTGAATTTTTATTTTCCGGATCAAAATGATATGAAAGCAAAATCTGTACGCAATGTTATTTCGATTTATGGCTAACCAAAACTGAATGTTGGTTGAAAAATACTTGTGGTTTGCAGCAGGTTTCAAGTGCATTCAAGTATCAAATAAAATTTCGAGGTGGCTCAAGTCTATTTAGTGTTTTTGGGCTATTTTCAATTTTGAAAAAAAAATCTAACACGAGATATAAACGCCGAAAACTATCACAACAACCTCTATACGGAAGCTTTTGCTTTTGCTGCTCTACAAGTCTTGTGAACATTGCAATTCGTTCCGTTCACGTTTTTACCATGTTAAAGTGATATTCGAGCTTTTGAGTGCATAAAAACTCTGTTTCCCCTAAAAGTCGTTGTTCTACAAAATTCTTGAATTTATCAGAAATCATTGCTAGTTTATTATATTATTATTCTTCTTTTTTTTTCGTGGATATTTGAGTAATATAATTGCCAATGTGCGATTTACCGTTAAAATCTTAAAAATCAGAAGCTGAACATTTGTCATACATTTGCACGTTGGGATTTCTTCAAACAAGTTGTTCGAACAAAGAAGCTTTGATTTTACTTGTTACTACAATGTACTTAATGGTAACAGCATATAGACATATGGTGAAATGAACCAAATTTGGAAACAATGTTTGAAAAAGATACGAAAATAGATCCTAGATTTCGATCAATCGAACCACCGTGTATGTAACAGTGGGATACGCGCAGTGCTCCCCTGGATTGGTGGACTCTAATCGGAAGGGAACCCGCAAGGGTCGTGACGCGTGCGAGGCGTGTTCGATAAACATGTCGGTACATAAACAAGCTACAAGTCGATAAAGACTCGGACCTGACTCGGACGGGCCACATTATTGACTTTGGAATGATTTACAAATACCTAGTCTATGAAATGAAAACCGACATCCCACACATCGCGCAATTTTACAACGGGACCCATTTCCCGACTATTTGCATTAAGCAATTAAAGCAGGTACACTATCTTGCGCCCGGTCTTGGGTTCGTGACATTGAAGAATTAATCGTTGTATATTTGAATGCCCTTCTTTAGGTACGGCGCTATTTCATATCTTGGACTTGCGATCAGTTGTCTTAAATGTTCAAATTTCTAATGCACTTAGTAGTGCACTTCCTTCGAATCTTGAGCGCTTACTTCTTTTACCTACCTTCCCTTTTACTCCCGGTTTTGCTCGTCTTGGAAAAGCATGAAATTTGACAACCATATGGTTGAGGTCGGTTCCAAAACTGACCAACAGTGGAAAAAAACTGACCCCAAAAAGGTACCTATTTATTGCGGCTACTTGCTGTGCCAGAAAAATACTTTTCCTAAAGGAAAATTTCACGACAAATCGAATGGTGTTAATTTCGTTCGCAGGAAATTATGCGAACTGACCGTTTTGCACCATTTACCCCCAAAAATCGTATTCTTTCTATAACAGCTACAATTTAAAATCGATTGCGGCTGACTATTTCTATGTTTTCTGATGCTAATTTATGGTGGTTACGAATGGTGTATATTGCAAACGGCCACTTCCAGTCGTTATCAAAGGCCGGAATTTACACCACTTCACTCGTATTTAAGGTGATTATACAATCAAGCCATGTGGTAAATTTCAAATTCACCACACGGTTTTTTACTCCTATTATCAAAAATTCGAATCTACCGTAAAATTTTTCGTACAATGCTGAAATTAAAGTCGATTGTTCAGCACAAGTAAACAAACGATCTACGGATGTTTCATCTTCATGGGCATTGTGGTTCTCTTAATTCGTGCTCTTGAAAAATCACAAGAAAAAGCACGTGGTTTCCAAGATGGCCGATTTGTGGCTTTGTTGTATAACCACCTTAACTCGTAAAAAACGATTTTCAGGGGTAAATGGGGCTAAACGGCCACTTCCAATCATGATTTAAGGTTTGGAGCCAGGGTTTGCAGAAATCGCTCTCAATAGATAACGAACAACGATAAAATAATGGCAAAAACTGCTCAGAATCATAACAAGCCATAATAACAAATTTATCAAACTTGTATACAAGTGCGGAAAAAGAGAATCGGATAGGCAGCCCCCACAGAGAAGTAATGATTCTCGCTTTGTTTTCTTTCATTTTGTGTTGGCGAATAAGTTGAAATGCAACATCAGAACCAGTGCTCCCCGCGTTTGGGGCTTTTTAAAAGAAATTTATCATAAGGTATAGCCTCCCGAGGTAGTTCTTTATCATAACAGCTTACGAAAAAAGTATCTCGCAGTACATTGATTTGAAAAATGTATTGGAGGTAACCACTTTCCCTTCAATGGGACTCGAACCTACGACCCTCAGTACGCTAGACTAGTGCTTTAACCAACTAAGCTAAGAAGAACCTCCGTCAGCCTTCGTAACCTATTTATTTATTACCAGACTAAGGCCGGAGTGGCCTGTACTGCACATAAAAGTCTTCTCCATTCAGCTCGGTCCATGGCTGCACTTCGCCAACCACGCAGTCTGCGGAGGGTCGGCAAATCGTCCTCCACCTGATCGGTCCACCTTGCCCACTGTGCACCTCGCCTTCTTGTTTCCGTCGGATCGTTGTCGAGAACCATTTTCACGGATTACTGTCCGACATTCTGGATACGTGCCTGGCCCACCGCAGTCGTCCGATTTTCGCGGTGTGAACGATGGATGGTTCACCCAGCAGCTCATGCAACTCGTGGTGCATTCGCCTCCTCCACGTATCGTCCGCCATCTGCACCCCACCATAATAGATGGTACGCAGCACTTTCATTTCGAAAACTCCCAGTGCGTGTTGGTCCTCCACAAGCATCGTCCAGGTCTCGTGTCCGTAGAGAACTACCGGTCCAATCCTTGGAGTCTCCTTGCAGTCTCAACTCAACACGTTTTTTCACCTCGCAGCTAACGTCATGATCACATGTCACGAGTGTTTCAAGATATTGCATGATTTTCTCAAAAATGTACACGGCGAACCTTTCATGAAAGGTACCGCCGCGCTTTATGCACCCCGTTTACTTGATTCTTATGGGTGAATAGCATTACGGTGTATCGTTTGGCGCGACCGTACCTTTTGACAGTCATTCGCCGCGTGAAGTGTTGTGTAAGTACCCATTTGGGAACATTACAAACGCCGCGCAGTGTATCATATCCAGAAAATCTGACAATATTTGAATTCGTCGATATCCTCAAATCGCATCCCATACGTTTCCACTTCGGGGCGGTTTGGATTGCCAGCCAACAGGACCTGTGTTGAACAGGTACTTAGTTTTGACAGAGTTTATTATCAGTCCTATTTTTCCACTCGCTCTCCCATTTAAAAGGAACGAAAGCCTCTTCCACTGCTCTACGATGTACACCAATGATTCTCGGAATATACAAGGATTCGTCGCAGGGTAAACATCTGGTCCGTTGATTACTGCCTATAAAACTATATCCGAAGATTACTGCCTATAAAACTGCATGCGCTGCAGAGCATCACGGAGAATTACGACGAACGTCAACATTCGAACCGAGCCATCCCGACCCATCAGCAAGAAGCAGCAGCCGGCAAGCCAGCCGGATCGTAGCTCATTCCACGACGGCTACTGCAGTGAGTTTTCAAGAGTTTCCTCACTGCAGTAGACGTCAAACAGCCAGGGAACCGAGGCGCATCAAGCCAAGCAGCCGGCAAGCCAGCCGAACGGGGCGCATCCAGCCCAGCAGTCGGCAAGCCAGCCGAACCGAGGCTCATCCGTCGAGCCATTCCGACCCATCAGAAAGAAGCAGCAGCCGGCAAGCCAGCCGCATCGTAGCTCATTCCACGAGCTGCAGTGAGTTTTTAGGAGTTTCCTCACTGCAGTAGACGTCAAACAGTCAGCGAAACGAGGCGCATCAAGCCAAGCAGCCATCAAGCCAGCCGAATCGAAGCGCAAGCCAGCCAAACGGGGCGCATCCAGCCCAGCAATCGGCAAGCCAGCCGAACCGAGGCTCATCCGTCGAGCCATTCCGACCCAGTAGCAAGAAGCAGCAGCCGCAAAGTTATCAGAATCGTAGCTCATCCCTCGAGCGCTACTGCAGTGAGTTTTTAAGAGTTACCTCACTGCAGTAAGTGGTCCGGCTTACTTAGCACGGATATTCAGAGCATGGACATGTCAGAGGACGGTCGCGACAGTTAGCACAATCAAGTATGTGCCCTTTCTTGGAGATAGGACATATGAGGCCATCAAACCAGCTCGAAGACATTTCCTCACCCTTCCAAATCATTTCAATCACTTGGTGGATTTTTTCATTCAGTCTGTCACTCCCGACTTTTAGAAGCTCGGCGAGATTTCGTCCTTCCTAGCTGCCTTACTGTTCTTTAGCTCTTGAACTGCTTTTCTCAAATCATCTAGCGTTAGTGGCTCCACTACTCGTCCATCATCCGCAATCCCAATTCTGTTTGTGCGCAGGGTGCTCCTTCCACCAAACAGCCACCCCTTCTCAATCCAGTTTTCCGCGAGCGGTAATGGCCGCCACCTTGTCTACGGGTTAGTCTCTGATTTGACATTTCTGGAGGTCAACTGCACCCACCGTTCGAGCATTTTGATCAATGTGGTACATTAAAAGGCTTGAATTCACTTAATCAGCACCTTCTTTTATGCCACATTGGTCAGAATGCTCGGAGTGGTGGGTGCAGTTGACTTCCCAGAAATGTCAAATCAGAGACTAACCCGTAGGTAAGCTGGCGGCCATTACCGCTCGCGGAAAACTGGATAGGTCAACAGATTTCTGGAACTAGCATTGATCCAGTGTTGGGAAATGTACAGTAAAACACTGTGATTATGCGAATGTTTACATTTTATCCGGTCAAATTTCACGCACCGCACAAACCGAAACAGTTTTCCAAAAAAAATGTACGCCTCATTGTGACATTTTTTTTACCGATGAGGCAAACTGTTTGTATGTTCCTGCCTGCTGCTGCGTGAGAGTCGAGTCGTCTGTGCGGTCAGGAGATTTCTTGTTTCGATTCGTGCGCAGCGCAAACAGAACAGAATCGAGTTTAATTGCCTGTGGCGCAAAGCCTAGTAAGAATGCTAGCCGTTGGTACTAATTAATTAGTTCTAGTCTCTAAAATGAGCAAGGAGTAAAGAAATAATCATTTACCACCAAAAAACGGTCATACGTCGTGAAATGAGCGTACAGAAACATTAATTGTGGGGAGAGAAAATAATAAAATCATGTGCTGACTGTCGTCTGCTTGGTCGTGGCTGCTGCTGCGGCTGCCGTGTTTTTGTTTTTCTTTTACTTCGTGGCAGATTGGATGATAAAGAGAAATGTCAACCGTTCCCGTCCGACTAGCGCCGAGCACTTTAGCATCTTATGTGACATCCTATACGATCTTGTGTTGACTGGTTTCCGTACTTCAATAAGACCCCGTTAGCTGCCAGAAGAGTGGTGTAAGCGTGGCAGTAATCCAGGAAATACGGTGGCCCAAAACCGGAGAACGTGAATTCCGAGCAGTGGATTCCATTGTTAGCAGGAACTACTCATAAGTTATTATTCCCTGGTGTTAGTGTAGGCAGTGTTCGCCCTTAAATGATGAACCTATGATAACGTTTGAAGATACCATGTTCTTTTATTAGATGTAAACAAACCAATATTTTAAGTTTTTGTGATCAACAAGTTCTTTCACAATAAATGCTCGAAGTTCGTAATTCGCGATCGTATTTGTATTATTTCTGTAACGGGCCAACATCCACCGCAAACACTTCATTAAAATACCATATCTATAGAGCAGAACGTGGTGATCTCTGATCAGGAAGCAGATGAAGCGAGTTATCATGTGGAAGCCGTTAAGCGACCGAGTTTGAGTGTTGAGAATGAACTGCAGCCTGATTTGCATATATGCCCTAACGAATGATAAGACTGATGACGTTGATGATCGCACACTTGTTCTATGATTGTCTTGATTAAGTCTACACTCTGACATTGGTACGGAAAGCCTTTATTCCGCTGCCAACGATAATGGTCTGCGACTTGTGACCTTTGCTGCTGCTAGAGGGATGGCAATCAGCGCTACCTTTTTCACACGTAAAAATATCCACAAATACACCTGGAAACACTCGAGTGGCGACACTTGCTCGCATATAGTCTATATTGATGGACGGCATTTCTGGGATATTATAGATGTAAGTCCCTTAAGAGGCCCGAACGTTGACTCGGATCACTATCTTGTATAATGCAAAAATTCGGGCGTCACGAATTCACGAAATAACCAGCCCGGTGGCATCCCTATCTCACACAATAGGTTTGTTTTGCAGCCAACATTGCGCGACCGTATCCCACTGACAGTTCTGTATCCTAATGAGAATCAAATGTGATGTTTGTAAACAAAACACATACAATCATGAATTTTACATTGAGATGTTGGCTGCAAACACATGGCGTCGTGCCACCCACCTGGAAATAACAGAACGATACGTTTCAATATCCAACGTATGGCAGTTGAAGGGGTTGCTGAACAGTATCGCCAAAAGCTGGACGAGCGAATAAGTGGGATAATATCCACGAAACTGTGACTACAACAGCGCAGGAAGTGTTAAGCCCTCAGTACACTGTTTGTCATGATGACAAATATTTGTCAAGTTTATCCGGATATCTATCGGACTGACCATCAATCGACATGGATATCAGGCTGACTTGACAAATATTTGTCATTATGACAAACAGTGTACTGATAGCTTGGCAATGCACAGCGACGACAACGAAATGGGTTAATTTGAAGAAGAGTGCCAGAGCGAGTGACAGACGAGAAAAATGCTGTTAGGAGCCGTGGGCCGATGTCCACGTAGCGGTTTTGAACTTGCGTGCACGCGGCGTCCACGCATTTGCGGCAGGAAGTACCCAACATCACATAGAATCATGCACACGCACTTGCGTTAACGCGGCGTCGACTCGCGTCTCATTTGCGGCGAAAGTTACCGCAAAGTCACCGCTTTTCCCCACAGGAACGCAGCGTGCACGCGAGTAGTTTTTGACATTTCTCTATTCTTTTTCTTTCCAACAAGATTTCTAATGGGAAAATCTGCAGAAAGAATCTGTCAGAGTTTTTGGTGTTGAACTTAATCTGTAGATTAAAAAAACACAGAAATAAAGATTAAAAAAAAAAAAAAAAAAAAAATCTGTCAGAGCGAAATCAAAACAAACAAAAATACTTCGCAAATCAGTTCATTTTGGTTTCGCAAATTAGTTTGCAAATAACAAAACGTTTCAAATCTAACTTTTTTAAATAATAGTGCTAGTAATAGTTCGGAGCAGCAAATGTTTCTTTCGCTCCTATGTTAATACCAGCCGTGATCAACACACCTTTGGAAAGAAGTGACAAGCAAACATCCCAGGCTAGCGAATAGTGTTAAAGTCAACCGAAATATGTGTGCGATAGTGACGTTGATTGTACCAACTTTATCAGAATAAATTGATTTCCGAACAGACAGCGATGTGACAGTTTTGGACTGAATGACGGAGCAGACGAAATTTAACCAACAAAGTGTATTCCGCGGGACCCTACACCAAGGCAGGCGATACCAGTTCCATGGGAAGAATAATAAATGTAAGTTCGATACCGAGATTCCTATATGTTAGCTTTTCTATTGCTGATAGATAAACATGTTTTTAGGAATGTTGACGGAAGGATGTCGTCAAACAATGTGGATTGCGATTGTAAAAAGAAACGGGACCACATGATGAGATGGTGGCGAGCCACAGTAAGACTCCGGGATCTGTGCGACTCTTCTAGTGTTGTGGGACAACGCTATTGCGGTCGGTCCGTGTTACAGTGGAGTGAAAATCGGCTGCAGTATCTGACCAAAATGTTTATTGAATTTTTATTCCAGAACAAAATAATGATTCGTCCCTATCTAGCCGATATATTAAATGATTAAAGAATCGTACCCCATAGACAACATATGATGGATTCAAGATAAGAACAATTAAATGTCTGGATCCACAATTATTCAAGATTAATCTAACCCAATGAAGTAATAAATTTAAGTTGGAAATAAAGAATAAAGAACATTATGAAATTATAACAATAATTATTTATTATAATTGTAGAAAATACATTGGGATAAAGCAAAGCAATGCCAAATTTTTGCCTCTCTGTATTGAAAACGTGTTTTCGGATTGTGTGGCATGATTTCAATTTCACAGCTCTACAATTAATTTCGGAAGTTCGAACTTTTCATTTTAGAAGTAGATAATGGGTGACTTTTGAATCGACAGTGAATTGATTTTTCTACTCTCTACTAGATAGTATCAATGGAACTTTTTATTTTGGGAAAATACTGAGTTACTTGCTCTAGTCTGCCATCATATATGTAGGTAAAAGCTAATGACATGTTTTTAATAGCATTACCCATTGATTCTTGTTCGAGGGCAATGAGCTTCATACAAATCAAAATCAAACTTTTAAATTTGTAATTCTTTACATATTTCACGTTTGATGTCTTTATGTGAATCGATAACTCGATTCATATTGGAACAGAATGGAAAATGACAAACTGACAACAGCTGGCAGGCGGATGACATTTGGCGTGACAGATTGGTTTGACGTTAGAAGTTTTGCGGCAAATTACCGCTTGTCGTGTGCATTCATAGCCTGATTCAACGCCGAGTAACGCTGCGTCAACGCAGCTTGAAAAACCGCTACGTGGACATCGGCCCTAAGCTAGTGGCTCGTATCCATTGCAATAAACAATGGTACAGTGTAACAAGTGCAGAAGAGAAACGTTGTAATCTTCACACTTTACGGATACGCATTTCTATCTCAACGGCCTTACACGTCATCAGTGTGAGTGTAAAAAGTATGGAAATAGAATACTTTGGATGAAAACTGTTAGTAGTTGTCATGAGTTTAAGGTTATTGTAGAATGTAAAATGGATTCTAAGTTGAATCCCTGGTTAGCCTTGCGAGCCAAGCCAATCAGAAGATGGCGAGTTCGATTCTTAGTTCGGACAAAGATGTTTTTGAGTATTTCCACACAAGATATACAATATTCATGCAATGACCGGCATAGAGAAGTTCTCAACTAAGAACTATGGAAATCAATAGAGGCCATTGAAGAAGTAGACAAAGAGGAATAAGTAAAATCAGAATTAATAGACAAATATCGTACTATACAATTGAGTTAATTATTTATGAATGAAAGAGTGAATAGCTGATAAATTTAATTTAGTTTCAATCTGTTTACCTGAAAAATCAGCAGCGTAAATTTTATTTCAAGAACAAGTCCTAACAACTGTCCTCAGAACCAGCTATTCAGAAACAAAAGACATATTGCTGAATTCTGTATCAATTGTGGATTGTCACTTAGTTTAAAATATAAAATATGGTAAACGAAAATTGACATACAGCAAGTCATATTCGTACAATTGTCATGTCCCATTTCATTCAATTGCGGGTAATTGAATAATGTTCAACAGTGAGAATGGAGCCACTTTTGATTAACCGCCTTTTCATCGGAGATTGTTATCGTGTGATGGATCACACCATCTATGCTCCATGCATCATCGTTTCAAAACGTGATGTAACGTATGGAATGGATATGTGTGATCGAAAGAGTTATAATAAAAGAGCATCACAGATGCGCTTTTGTATAATGGAACAGTCTTATTATAATGCTGATGCTACAATACAACAGATGCAATAATGGTGAATTTCTATTCCTTCCATTTCCAGTGGTGCCACGCACTCCAAACTGGTGATATGTGACCCGTCCGGGAAGGTGGTGGCATCCGCCAAAGGTCCCAGCACCAACCACTGGATGGTCGGTATACCAGAGGTGGCCAAACGAATCAACAGTATGGCACGGGAAGCCAAAGCCCAGGCAAACATCCCTGAGCACCATCGACTGGTGGCAATGGGACTGTGCTTGAGCGGAGCCGAACAGGATGCCACCAACAAGGAGCTGGAAAACCACTTGAAGACACACTACCCGGATGTGGCAGATTATTACACGGTTGGGAGCGACACAATCGGTAGTATTGCAACCGCTTCGAATGTGGGAGGCATGGTCATCATTTCGGGAACGGGGTCCAACACGTTGCTGCGGAATCCTGATGGTAGTACGTATGGCTGCGGCGGATGGGGTCACATGATTGGCGACGAAGGGAGTGGTGAGTTTAATTTTTTTTATCGATTCTCGCTTGTTTTACTCTTTGTACTTTTTCTATATTTAATGTTTAATTTCTTGCCTGAGTATTCTATTCTGCCTTATTATAAATGTTTTCCATTCTATTTTTTCTTTCTTATACTTGTTTCTTAGTTTATGATTTCTATTTTACTACATATGTAAATATAACGCTTACTAAAAATAATGCTGTATGAATGAAACTACGATTGACTGAGCACAAATTTCCTTTATTCTTCGCAGCATGGTGGATTTCAAAAAACGCAATCAAAATCGTTTTCGACCACGAGGACAACCTTCGTCGAAGCAAGTTGTGCGTAGAGCGAGTATGGGAGCTAATTCGCGAACACTTTGGAGTTGAGACCCGATCGGACCTACTGGACTATTGTTATGCCAAATTTTGCAAAACCACCTTTTCCGGACTGTGTGCCAAACTTGCCAAATGTGCCCGCGAAGAGGCGGATCCGTTGTGCACAAAATTATTCGACGATGCTGGCGCGGAGCTTGCCCGATCGGTTTGTGCTCTATCGCCCCGAATCAGCCCGACGCTGATCAGCAAATGCGGCAAATTGGACATCGTGTGCGTTGGATCGGTGTGGCTTAGCTGGGAACTGCTGGAACCGGGATTCACCAGGGAATTGGAGAGTTCCAAATTTAAATATGATCTAAACCTGTTGAAGTTGACCAACACCATGGCGTTGGGTGCGGCTTACTTGGCTGCGGATACCTTAAAACTGGAACTGCCGAGAGATTATTCCAAAAACTACGAGGTATTCTACGGTCATCGGGCGACTGTCAATGGCAGCACGAATGGAAGCAGCAATGGAACGAATGGCACCACAAATGGGACCAAGAATGGGGTGACGAACGGTACGAAAAATGGAGCAGTTAATGGATCGAATGGTACGGCCAAGAATGGGACGAATGGTACCACCAATGGCACTAACGGCAACTGAATTTAGCTTCCTTGTCCTTGATCTGCTAGCGGGTTGCAAAGCCGCGTACTATTATCATACTAAGTGTACCCTGAGAACTGAGATTTTTACGTAGGCACCAATTTTATCGTTAGGTTATTTCACTGAATAAGCACATCGCTGTATAATAGAATTGTTGTAAAAAATATATATTTCACAGGCAGTGTAACAAAATATACAATTCTGTGTTTTATAATTAAAATAAATTATATGATGCGTCAGAACAATGCGTCCGTTTGATGTCCTATACAAAATGGGTGCTGTTGTCTCGACTTCGTTCTACTCCGGATCCTCGGGAGTTACTTGAACTTTCATTTCTTCGATTCCACGGTAGATGGTGATGTTCAGCACGCGATCTTTCGCCGAAAGCAGCTCGTACACGTCGCCGGAGTTCTTTACGGCCTTTCCATTGATGGTGGTAATGATATCGCCCGGATAGAGGCCACCTCTGGGGAACACGAAAGAAAGAGGAAAAAATAAACAGGATACTTTGCATATTGAATTGTGACGAATCTACCGAAGGAACAAGTTTTGATAACGTTAAATATCATTAGGCAGCGGACTCAACAAAACATTAGTATTGAATTACCGTCGTCGGGGGTGACAATGGGTCAAATGGGGGTGAAAATGGGTCATTGTTTCAACTACTTAGAATGCTTGTAGAGTAGATTGAATGTATCTGAGGGCATGAAGACTAAAATATAAGAGACCTCTTTGAACGATTTTGCTGTACGACCTCCAGACTGCTGGTGAGAGCGATGACCCACTACTAATTTGTTCTCACTAGAAAATTTACGATACCGATGATCTGTCGGGAATATTGGCCGTTTTAGAAGAGTACACACATCGCTTCCACCCACTGCATTTTTATTTATTTTCCGACTAAGACCGGAGTGGCCTGTGTAGTGCATAAAAGTCTTCTCCATTCAGCTCGGTCCAAGGCTGCACGTCGCCAACCACGCAGTCATCGTTCATCACTTAATCGATCTACCTTGCTCGATGTGCACCTCGCTTTCTTGTTTCCGCCGGATCGTTTGTCGAGAATCATTTTCACCGGATTACTGTCTGACATTTTGGCTACGAGCCCGGCCTACCGCAGTCCTCCGATTTTCGCGGTATGAACGATGGATGGTTCTCCCAACAGCTGATGCAAATTGTGATTCATTCGCCTCCTCCACGTACCGTTTGCCATTCGCACCCCACGATAGATGGTACTTTGCTTTCAAAAACTCCATGCCCTCCACGAGCATCGTACAGGTCTCGTGTCCGTAGATAACTACCGGTCTAATAAGCGTTTTGTAAAAAAGCAGGTTGGTACGGCGGCGAACTCGATTCGATCGAAGCGTTTTGCAGAGTTCAAAGTACGTACGATTTCCTGCCATGGTGCGTCTCCGAATTTCTTTGCTGGTTATCGGAGGTTACCGCAATGAGTCCAAGTACACGAATTCTTCAACCACCTCGATTTCGTTACCACCGATACAAGCTTATGCTTACATTGTCATGTACTTCGTCTTCGATGTGTTGATGACGGTTCTATACTATTCCCCAGAAAACCGTTCCCCAGAAAACCATTCCCCAGAATGTACCGTTCCCCAGAAAACAGAATATATAGATACCTGTTGTTGAAAAAAAGAGAACTGCTGCAGCTGCTGGCAGAAGTTTCAGTCAGTAGCCTGCCGTGGAGCGAGAGGGAACTCTAGTATTGTTATTCTCTGTGGGAGGTTCTTTGGCTCTGCCCAACAAATAACACGTTAGGTCAAAGGTCACCTAACTGAATTCCATGTAGCCGAAACGCTTATTAGGCTTATTCCATTTGACTGAGGAAGTCATTTAGCTGAACAAGTCAAATGGAAAGTGAGTGATGAGAAATGAGTAAAACGAAGGGCAAGGATTAACACGAGTGGTACGATTTTCACGAAGTCCGTTTGGGTTCGCCGACGACATTGATATTATGGCACGTAATTTGGAGAAGATGGAGGAAGCTTACTTCAGACTGAAAAGAGAAGCTAAACGAATTGGACTAGTCATCAACGATTCTATAACATTCCCCAGAAAACCATTCCCTAGAAAACCACTCCCCAGAATGTACCATTCCCCAGAAAACCATACCCCAGAACGCACCATATCCCAGATTTTTTTTTCATACCTTTAAAAGATTCTTGTAATAAATAAAAAAAGATTTTGATAACTAAAAAACTGAAATGGAAAGAATGGCTCCGTGAAAAAAAAACTACAAAGAAGTACAGCTCAATCTGATATAATATATTATGTTATACAAATAGTTGTCCTTTGTCTTCAAACTTAAACAAATGAATATTAGAATATGGTCCATGGTTTCGCCGTGCTGCTCATGACCGCTGGATGGCTCTACCACATCGATTTTTGGAATGGTACTTCTAATCCTGCTTATGAGTTGCTTCGTGATTTTGGCCTTAGTTGACCGTGATTTTGGAGCTTAGTTGACCAAAAAATGCTATGACAGTTTTTGAAACATTTTCACGGTTAAAATGTTCGACCGTGTACTTTTCCCATGATCTTGGTTCGCTTGATAAAATTTACAAAACACGCCGCAATTCTTTCTGTTTCGACAGCATGTTAGGCAATGCTGGAGTAAAAGTGTGTGTCATATTTTTGTGAAAGCATTATTATTTTGATAGAAAAGTATTGAGGTCATTCATTTTTTTTTTGAGTTGCCACCTGTTATAAGCCTAAACCAAAGTACCTTATTATTCCCGCCGTTTTTCGAATGACATGAATGGTCGCTCTTAATTGGTATAAGCGAACTTTGCAGGAGCAAATGTAGAACCTACAATAAGACACAAACTGACACTGTTTTTTGAGCAAAGTTAGTGCTTTTCTAGAAGCGTTAAATTATGATGGCAAATGCCTATGGAAACCTTTATGTGGATTCTCCTATGCTGCCATCATACGTATATTTGTCCCCTGGGATTACTATTTACATAAGACAGTTATGCGTGTAACGGCAGTATTTGTAAATTTAATTCAATTTAATCCAATGAACCTGTGGATTTTTATTATTGTGGATAAATTCATATTTCAAAAGAAGGCATCATCCACTTGTTTGCTATACTCCGTGCAAACGCGTGATTTGAAAGAAGGCGAATTTTAGGAAAATGTGTGAGTCACGCGCAAATGCGTATTTTAAAAGAAGGAATCATTCGTTAACCTTATTTCGGGCAAATTCGTGCCCTTGAAGAAAGAATTATTTACTAATTTTTATATTCTTGTGCCTTATGTAGGGCAAACGAGTGTTTATTAAAATTAAAGACTTATTTCCTCTATTCAGGGAAATACGCGTTTTAAAAGAAGGAATCATTGACTTAATAGCCTTATTCCGGGCAAATGCGTGGGTCCCTATTTGATTCCTCAATCAAGGCGTGCTTTAAAATAAGAATTTTTTTTCTGTTTTGGGGTGAAGCCAGAATAGACGTGACCATATGCTATACTATGCTAAGCCAGAATAGCCGTGACCATGCGCTGCAACGTGAGGTGACAGTTCATTGATAATAATTGTTATTCCTTTGCGTGAGTCGCGTCGCATCACACGTCGCGTTTACTCTGGTGGGCACCTTTCCGAGCAACACCCATGTTTCAAATAGATCACTGCAACATTTATACGACCAGATTCAGTTACAATTAAGTCGCAGCAACCAAATTTGCATCAATATTGCCTGGAAGCCTCCTTTCAAGAGGCCTGGAAGCCTCCTTTCAAGAGGCCTGGAAGCCTCCTTTCAAGAGGCCTGGAAGCCTCCATTCAAGAGGCCTGGAAGCCTCCTTTCAAGAGGCCTGGAAGCCTCCTTTCAAGAGGCCTGGAAGCCTCCTTTCAAGAAGCCTGGAAGCCTCCTTTCAAGAGGCCTGGAAGCCTCCTTTCAAGAGGCCTGGAAGCCTCCTTTCAAGAGGCCTGGAAGCCTCCTTTCAAGAGGCCTGGAAGCCTCCTTTCAAGAGGCCTGGAAGCCTCCTTTCAAGAGGCCTGGAAGCCTCCTTTCAAGAGGCCTGGAAGCCTCCTTTCAAGAGGCCTGGAAGCCTCCTTTCAAGAGGCCTGGAAGCCTCCTTTCAAGAGGCCTGGAAGTCTCCTTTCAAGAGGCCTGGAAGCCTCATTTCAAGAGGCCTGGGAGCCTCCTTTCAAGAGGCCTGGGAGCCTCCTTTCAAGAGGCCTGGGAGCCTCCTTTCAAGAGACCTGGAAGCCTCCTTTCAAGAGGCCTGGAAGCCTCCTTTCAAGAAGCCTGGGAGCCTCCTTTCAAGAGGCCTGGAAGCCTCCTTTCAAGAGGCCTGGAAGCCTCCTTTCAAGAGGCCTGGAAGCCTCCTTTCAAGAGGCCTGGAAGCCTCCTTTCAAGAGGCCTGGAAGCCTCCTTTCAAGAGGCCTGGAAGCCTCCTTTCAAGAGGCCTGGAAGCCTCCTTTCAAGAGGCCTGGAAGCCTCCTTTCAAGAGGCCTGGAAGCCTCCTTTCAAGAGGCCTGGAAGCCTCCTTTCAAGAGGCCTGGAAGCCTCCTTTCAAGAGGCCTGGAAGCCTCCTTTCAAGAGGCCTGGAAGCCTCCTTTCAAGAGGCCTGGAAGCCTCCTTTCAAGAGGCCTGGAAGCCTCCTTTCAAGAGGCCTGGAAGCCTCCTTTCAAGAGGCCTGGAAGCCTCCTTTCAAGAGGCCTGGAAGCCTCCTTTCAAGAGGCCTGGGAGCCTCCTTTCAAGAGGCCTGGAAGCCTCCTTTCAAGAGGCCTGGAAGCCTCCTTTCAAGAGGCCTGGAAGCCTCCTTTCAAGAGGCCTGGAAGCCTCCTTTCAAGAGGCCTGGAAGCCTCCTTTCAAGAGGCCTGGAAGCCTCCTTTCAAGAGGCCTGGAAGCCTCCTTTCAAGAGGCCTGGAAGCCTCCTTTCAAGAGGCCTGGAAGCCTCCTTTCAAGAGGCCTGGAAGCCTCCTTTCAAGAGGCCTGGAAGCCTCCTTTCAAGAGGCCTGGAAGCCTCCTTTCAAGAGGCCTGGAAGCCTCCTTTCAAGAGGCCTGGAAGCCTCCTTTCAAGAGGCCTGGAAGCCTCCTTTCAAGAGGCCTGGAAGCCTCCTTTCAAGAGGCCTGGAAGCCTCCTTTCAAGAGGCCTGGAAGCCTCCTTTCAAGAAGCCTGGAAGCCTCCTTTCAAGAGGCCTGGAAGCCTCCTTTCAAGAGGCCTGGAAGCCTCCTTTCAAGAGGCCTGGAAGCCTCCTTTCAAGAGGCCTGGAAGCCTCCTTTCAAGAGGCCTGGAAGCCTCCTTTCAAGAGGCCTGGAAGCCTCCTTTCAAGAGGCCTGGAAGCCTCCTTTCAAGAGGCCTGGAAGCCTCCTTTCAAGAGGCCTGGAAGCCTCCTTTCAAGAGGCCTGGAAGCCTCCTTTCAAGAGGCCTGGAAGCCTCCTTTCAAGAGGCCTGGAAGTCTCCTTTCAAGAGGCCTGGAAGCCTCATTTCAAGAGGCCTGGGAGCCTCCTTTCAAGAGGCCTGGAAGCCTCCTTTCAAGAGGCCTGGGAGCCTCCTTTCAAGAGGCCTGGGAGCCTCCTTTCAAGAGACCTGGAAGCCTCCTTTCAAGAGGCCTGGAAGCCTCATTTCAAGTGGTCAGGAAGCTTCCTTTCAAGAGGGCAGCAAGCCTCTTTTCAAGAGGCCTGGAAACCTCCTTTCAAGAGGCCTGGAAGCCTCCTTTGAAAAAAAAAAGACCCGGATGTCTAGTTTCCAGAGGTTCGGAAGCCTTCTTTTAAAAAGCTCGGAAGCCTCACACGGAATTCTACTTTCAAGAGACTTGGAAACGTATTTTCAAGAGGCTCAGAAGCGTTCTTTCAAGATGCAAAGAAAGCCTCCTTTCAATTAACTCGAAAGCCGCTATTGAAGAGGCTTGGAAGCCTTTCTACAAGAGGTTCAGAAGCTTTTTATCAAGAGGCTCGGAAGCCTGATTTTAAGAGACTCGGAAGGCTCCTTTTAAGAGGGTCGGAAGCCTTCATTCAAAAAGCTAAGAAGGCTCCTTCTTTCAAGAGATTCTTAAGGCTCTTTTCAAAAGGCTCAGAAAACTCTTTACAAAAGGCTCGGACATTTTCTTTCAAGTGGCTCGTAAGCCTCATTTTAAAAGGCTGGGAAGTCTCGTTTTAAGAGGCCCGGAAGCCTACTTTCAAGAGGTTCAAAAGGTCCTTTCAAGAGGCTCGGAAGTCTCCCTTTAAAGAGCTCGGAATTATTCTTTCAAGGGGCTTGAAAGCCAAGAGGGGGTACCTCAATTAATGCAAAAGTTCGAAGGGGTATCTCTCAAGAAAAAGGTTGAGAACCGCTGAACTAGGCGAACCAGCCCGATCTGAGTTCGGTGCTTGTTTTTTGTTGTTTCGGACAGCAGAACGATCGTGCGATCTGTGTGTGTGTTTTGTGTGTTTCATCCTCTATCCCTAACCCATCTGGGGGCGTTCGTTAAGTAGTACTTCGAATAATTTGATCAAATCTCATGCTCCGTAATGGTGCCCTTTTTATTACGAGGACTAGCACTACAAAAAGGATTCACTTCTGAAGAAAGATTTCTTCAGAGAGTGTAGGGAATAGGATGCACTAGTTCTTCATAACAGGTACAGCAATACTTCACAAGGACGCCCTTATTCATAGCAACTACTCAAGGAGTAGAAGGTCGAAAAGAGCCACCGTTGCCCACTAAAGCTTGAACCGGATATCTGGGACTCCCACAATATCCGCTGCATTAGCAGCAAACGATGCCCTGTGCGTATTTAGTGGTTATGTATGGGGCATCAACAATGAAATACAACGTAATATAATTGAAGCATGCTCACCAAATTTTTTCGTTCATTCTTAAGTCCACAATAAATCGGCTCCGAAATTCATCAGGGCACGGCAGTTACGACTAATGCTGTAAAATATCCAATGATCAGCAGCGGGTATCCAGTAGAAACGGATCAGTCGTCACAGGATCAAGAATTGTCCATTTACTTGATTTCCAATCCCCGGAAGTAAAACCAGACCGTGAGGTCGTCCAAGGTGCGGTATTGAAGGGCTTCAACTCTTTCGTGACTTTTTTTCGAACTACTTGAATCCATCTACAGGAACGCTTCTTAAATATTTTTTCACTCCACTGCACAGCGTTTCTTATTTGAATTTATTGTTTGATTGAAAATCCTCTTATTTTGACGGAGGCTTTTTTCGCGGAGGAAAAACACGATCACTATCTAAGGCAGCTTACTGCGATCTCCCGACAGCAGAACGATCGTGCGATATGCCGAAATATTGTGTTCTGCATTGCGCGGCCAGTAATAAAGTTAATCAGTTCAGTACGTGCACTCCTCGACCGGAGGAGGACCTGACCCTGGACATGGTTAAAGGTAAGCTCATTGACGAGTGGACGTCCTCTATGCAGATTCCAAGATCGATAAGGATCGGTGTTTTTTCTGCAAAAAGTTGGGTCATGTGAAGGCAAGCTGTGAAAAAATCCGAGCGTGGAAGGCGTCGAAAGCGAGGAGAGAGGAATGACGATAATGACGGCCAACTACATGCAGAACAGACTGGTCCATCAGCGGCACACCATATGAACGGTGGCGCGGAAAGAAGCCCAATCTCGGACACATCCAGCGGTTTGGCGTGGGCGCGTACTGTCTGTGCCAAATGCGAAGTGCTGGAAGCTGAATCAGAAGGCCATCAAGCAAAGATTCGTCGGATACAGCGAGGTGTCAAAAACGTACGGCCTGGTCGACGAAGCAACAAGGAAGGTAACTATAAGTTGAGATGTTATTTTTTTGAATTCTTGCGGGGCCGGTCCAGGCCGGGTGGAAGAAAATCTGATTGTTCCATCGATCACTTTCCAACGGGTGAAGCCAACGGATGAACAAATCGAATCCGATGACGATGAGGTCTGAGATGTCCCAGATGAACTGGATGAGTCAAGCGATGATGAAGTTGAGCCGTAATTCGGCGGTTCACGTGCCTTGTATGGAAGTGAATACGCCCGAAGATCGATGAGACCTAACCTTGGTGTAATGCCAAAGCGGTATGCGTGCAGTGCACTAACTTCGGTTCAGGAGGAGTCAGAAACATTGAAGCAAGCGTGGTCCAGCCCGAACAGCACCGAGTGGCGCAAAGTGATGAAGGAAGAACTGACGTCAATGCAAGCGAACGATGCCTGCGATTTGGTCGACCTGTGTTCACTTTGAAGCGCGACGAAAATGGTAATGTAGCTCGTTACAAAGCCAGGTTGGTGGCGCAGGGGTTCAAACAACGACACGGGACGGACTATGGAGAAGTTTTTGCACCCGTTGTGCGACAAGCCACGTTTCGCACTTTGATGTCTGTAGCTGCCAAGAAGATGTGTGTCAAACAATTCGACGTCAAGACGGCGTTCCTGAACGGCAACCTTGAGGAGGAGATCTTCATGAAGCAGCCTCCAGGGTTTGTCGTCAGCGACGAGGAAAGCAAGATATGCCGTTTGAAGAAATCCTTGTATGGGCTTAAGCAAGCATCTCGTGCCTGGAATCAGCGTCTTCATGAGGTTCTGGTAGCGGATGGATTCGAGTGTTGCGAGGCAGATCCCTGCCTGTATAGGAAGCGAGTCGGTAGCATGTGGTGCTACGTTCTCGTCTATGTTGACGATCTCATCGTGGCGAGTAAAGATGAGCGCATCATTGGTGCGTTGAAGCTAGTGCTGCAGAAGAATTTCCAGATCACCAGTCTCGGCGACGTCAAGTTGTATTTGGGAATCGAAGTTAATCGGGACCGAAACGGATTTCTTCATCAGTCAGCGAAGGTATATCGAGGACGTTGTCCGTTCTGTCGGCCTACAGGACGCAAAAGTGTCCACCGTGCCAATCGATCCTGGATATTGCAAGAAAGAAGAGGACGGCAATCTACTCCCAAACAATTTGGAGTACCAGAAGGTAGTTGGGCAGTTACTGTATATCGCAGTCAACAGCAGACCTGACATCGCAGCGGCAATCTCGATCCTGAGTCGTAAGGTGAGTTGTCCAACACAACGTGACTGGGACGAGCTGAAGCGAACAGTATGCTACTTGGAGGGGACAGTGGACTTGAAGCTTCATTTGAGCAGCAGCAGTAATTCGTCCGGTCTGATCGGTTTCGCCGATGCCGATTGGGCGGAATGTCGCACCGATCCGAAATCCAACAGCGGGTACGTGTTCCAGTACTGTGGAGCAACAATATCGTGGGTTTGCCGAAAGCAAACCTGCGTTTCCTTGTCCACAGCAGAAGCAGAGTTTGTAGCCCTTTCCGAAGCATTCCAGGAGACGGTTTGGCTGCAAAGATTGTTGGAGCACATTTCGACTAAATCTCACTATGCCAAGGACCTGAAAACGAAAGGAGCTGTTCGGTACGAGTACTGCCAGTGGAGATATATCAGCTTCCACACTGATATTCTTCCCTCCCCCTCCATACGGGAATTTGGCAGAAGGAAGGTCGTGCAATATGTGCCATCACAAATATTGCCCTCCGCTCGCTTTCAAATCGACTTCTTCATGCTTGCCGTATCCTAACTAACTATCAATTCTATACTTTCGCCTCTAATTCTATCATGAACATGTACGTCTAAGTTTGGAAGATGATATTAGCATTTCCATATAATTGATTTTTAAGGTTTATACAAAGTTCATCACTTTGCTCGGGTTTGTGTTTCTTGTGTTCATTTCACTTTCTCAGTAAAATTTTCCGCTTTTGGGAAGATCTATTAATCTTCTTCTTTTTATTCTTATTGGCATTACATCCCCACACTAGGACAGAGCCGCCTCGCAGCTTAGTGTTCATTAAGCACTTCCACAGTTATTAACTGCCTAGTTACCATTTTTGCATTTGTACATCATGAGGCTGATACGATGATACTTTTATTCCCAAGAAAGTCGAAACAATTTCCAAACCTGTTGTACTTTAAATACGACTTTATTCTAGGATGGTTGGGTACAAAGTAATAAATTTTCACATTTGTTGATTATCAAGTTGCTATGGCTGAACTAGTCGCTTGGGTCGCGACTGGTGGTAATCATTGACTACTATGTTCGTGGCTAACATTCCTCCTTTCTTATTTCCAGAACAGGTATGGCTCGAATCTCGACGGCATCCGGATCACTCTCTGTGGCCGGACCGATGGTGGTTCTGGAACGGAATCTATAGGTGGCTGGTTATCTTCTTCATGCTCCGGTTCTGGTTGGTCGGTCTGGATGCGACCGCGTTCGGGAACATCATCAAGTTGACTGGAACCTGCTTCGACTTCTTGGTTGGAAACCGCTGGCACTACTTGCACCTTGGTTCGTGGCTGGACCTGGGATCGGACGTTGGAGGTTGATGGAACAGGAAGTGGTTCCTGCTCGGCTTGACCTTGTTGAGCGGGCTGTACAGCTGGTCCAGGAGATTGAATTCCAAACATGTCCACCAGGATACCCAGTGGTGTGGAATCTGCTGCGCCGGTTGTTGCTTCACTGGAACGATGCTTGAGCTGGTTGGAGTGTGATCTGATGAGCTTCTTCCGTCCATGCCAATCGTCCAGTAGCACGTTGTGGTTGACCCGTCCGATGACCTCGATGATTACGCCGGATGCCCACTGCCACTTGGTGTTGCTGCGGTAGACCGTGGCGTAGACCATGTCGCCTTTTCGGAAGCCACGAGGGGTTGCGCCATGCTTCCGGTTGAACTGTTCGTCTTGGTGTTGATTGAGAACCACTGGCTTCGATTGTTGGTGATGCAGGAGATCGAGAACCGTCTTGTGTTCGACCAAGCATCAGCTGCGAAGGAGCTCTGCCATTCAGAACACGACGGGAGTGGTTCGGTAGACCTGGAGGAACGTCTGGAGCGATTCCGAGACGTACTCGATGTCGAAGTTGTAGCACAGAAGCTTCAGGGCCCAACGTTGAAGGTTGGCCGTGTGAACCGGAATTCCCCTCTTCTGTCCGAATATCCGCAGGAGTGGCTGATGATCCGTCTGGAGGGTGAACTTGCGTTCGAGCAGCATCCGATGGAATTTCGTTACGGCAAACACCAGTTCAAGACCTTCCTTCTCAATCTGTCCGTAATTTGCCTCCGCGAGGGTGAGTGAGCGGGAGGCGTGTGCAACAGCTTTGAGTGAGCCATCGGGGAACCTGTGTAGAAGGCAGGCACCGATTCCGGACTGCGCGGCGTCGGCAGCAACTATGATGTCTAGTGATGGATCGTAGTGTGTCAGAAGCAAATCCGACTGGAGTACTTCCTTGAAGCGCATGAACGATTTCTGGCACTCGCTGTTCCAAACGAATTTGGCATCCTTCTTCAGCAGCGCGTCGAGTGGCCACCGCAGTTGGTGCATCTCCGGGACAAACTTCGCGTAGAAATTCACCGCACCAAGGAACGAGCGTAGAGCAGTGACATCTTGACAATAGTTTCCACCTTGGATGGGTCTGGACGGAGACCGTTCTCGTCTACGATGTGCGCCAAATACTTTACCTCCGGCTGCAGAATGTTGCACTTTTCTTCCCTCAGAACGAAACCGTAGGCTTGAAGGCGTTGAGCATCTTGTGGTGCTCCTCTTCGGTTTTGCTGGCCACGAACGAATATGTCGTCCAGAAACGTGTCCACTCCTTCGAGATCGGCAACCATGCTGTTCATCAACTGCTGGAAGGCCCCGGGAGCGGATTTTACTCCTGGTGCGAGCCGGTTGAAGCGGGAGAGACCTCGATGCGTGTTGATTGTGAGCAGCTGCTTCGAGTCGTCGTCAACTTCCACTTGAAGATAGGCGTCACTCAGGTCGATGACGCTGAAATACCGGCACCCATTGAGTTTGGTGAAGATGTCATCAGGGACCGGTAGCGGGTAATGGTTGGGCTCCAGGACAGCGTTCAGTCCATTTGAGTAATCGGCACAGATTCGTACTTTTCCTCCGGGCTTCTTCACTACGACGATCGGAGCCGCCCACTGCGAGAAATCGACAGGTATGATGATGCCCAGCGATTGAAGTCGGTCCAGCTCCGCATCGATCTTCTCCATGGACGTGAAAGGAACTGGGCGCTTCGGCTTGAAAACGGGTTTGGCATCGGGCTTGAGATAGAGTCGGACCTTCATTCTCTTGCAGTGTCCGAGGCCGTTCTTGAACACTTCGGGATACGCAGCTTTGTACACTTGGATTTGATTGACTTGACCATCGGCAACGTGGACCTGGTTGCAGATTGCAGAGAGTGGGGTGTCCCACAGCTTGAACAGCACGATCCAGTCCAGACCGATCAGGTTGATGCTGTTGTTGGTCACGTAGAAAGTTGCGGTTTTGGTGACACCTCCGAGTTTGATTGGGTATCGGAGTTCACCAAGTAGATGAAAAGCGTCACCCGACGCAGTCCGGGCAGTCCGTGTCGTTGGCGAGCCCAGGTTCTTCTTCCACTGCTTCTTCGAAACGATGGTGATGTCGGACGCGGTGTCCAACTGCAGAGTGACCTGAGACCCGTTGATATCCACCGTCAGGAACTTCCGTCTAGAATTGCAGCTGACCTGGTTGATGGAGAAAATTCCGTTCACGTGCTGCTTCTTCTTGAGTGCCGCCTTCGACGTGTAGCTGCCACAATACCCTTCTTTGTGGCCGGTTTGCTTGCAGTCCCGACAGACGTGCTTCGTGTATGTGTCCCGGACGTAGTGCATTTCGCCACACTGCCAGCAGGGTGTTTTTGAACCTTCGGAATTCGTCTTCTTCTTCTCTTTGGAACTCGGTGTCATCGGTGGAGGCTTGTTCTGCTTGACTGCACAGATTGTATTCACCGATTTCTTGTGTTCCACCATGGTCGTGTCGTGCTTGAAGTTTTGCAGACGTTGGCACTCCGTGATGAGTGATTCCAGAGTGCATTCATCCGCCGCGTTAGCCTCAAGCTTGGATAGGAGTCTCGTTCGGATGTCTGCGTCCTTCGACGATCGGAGCCCACAGGTGAAAATCAGGCCCTTGAATTGGTCCGCCGTGATCTTGCTGAGCTCGAAGTCTTCACAGCATCGGTTGACCGTGCTTTGGGAGCACGAAGTTGACGTACTTGTCGTGCACCGTCACGCTGAGGCTTCTCAACAGCAACCGCACTTTCGCCGCATCGTCCAACTTCGCTCCGTCCTTGAGGAAAAGGTCTTCGCACTTCCGGTACCACCGGTCGAAAACGAGCCCGTTGTCTAGATCGTAGACGAACTCCCGGATGTTGGAGGCCAGAGATTCGATGATGAACTCCGGGCTGCCCGCCGACCGATTGGAAACGTTTTCTTGATTGCCGAAACGTTCCATCATCTCCATCAGCCGGGTGTTTTGCTCCGCCATCGCTTGATTCTGCCGCAGGATTTGCTGGTAGATTACTTGAAAGTCGCCGGATTCAGGCATCTTGAGAACTGCAGCTCTTCCTCCAAAGCGTTGAATTCTTGAAAAAAATTCCTCGTCGCCAAAATGTTGTACTTTAAATACGACTTTATTCTAGGATGGTTGGGTACAAAGTAATAAATTTTCACATTTGTTGATTATCAAGTTGCTATGGCTGATGATAATCATTGACTACTATGTTCGAGGCTAACAAAACCGAAAATTGCCTAGACCCAGCCACCCTCAGCATAGTCTTGCTTGGTAGTCGCGCGCCTTACCGCATGGCTATTAATTAGGTAACCCAAAAATTGAACCTTTTCAATACAACCCCCCACCCCTCCCCCTTATGTCACACTTTTTGTATGAAGCTTCTAAAATTTGTGTATGGATCGTAAAGCCCCAAACGCAATTCAGCGGAACGGCGACGGAAACGGAAAATTTTACACTCAATCCCCTCCCTCCTCTAAGCGTTACGTAATTTGTGGGCGTTCCTTTTCAATCTATATATACAAACACAGCGGATCCTAATACGGATCGATTAGTGAGAAAACCGTACAAATCGGTTCAATCAAAGTTAATTGTCTTTGTTTCGGGTATTAAACCGTTTTAAACCGGATATTAATTTACAATGTTCTGAAGACTCAGATGTGAATATGTACATTATGTGGAAGATTTTGATTTGAAACATGTATTGGAGGTTCCCTTCGATGGAACTCAAACCCACGATCCTCAGTACGCTATACTGGTGCTTTAACCTGCTAAGCTACGAAGGACCTCCGTACAAACCGGTCAACCCGTTCGTGAGTTATTTTGCCTCAAAGGGAATGCAAACTAATGTTTATATATAGAGAAGAAGAAAACAAGAAGATAACTACACTGGATTCTGTTTTTACACGATTTACATTTTTTCAATTTTGCAATCTTCTTAAGTGTTTAACGCATATTCAATATCATGTGATTTTTCTTTGATTTATTCAGGATTTTTTGAAACATGTTGCAAAGATTTTGGTGGTAAATTGAAGTGAACAGAATCCTGTGTACTTTTTAACTGAGCTATAATAATTGGCGCAGTAAAAAATCAGTTCTGTAAGCACCCAGTTATCCAACTGTTGCTGTACTCTACCACTCTAAGCAAGTAAGGAACGGCTAGGATCTTCGACGTCCCAAATATCGATTTGTACATTGATTCAATACTCACACTTGTGCCGGTGATCCCAAAATAACTTTCCACACCAATATGCCGCTGCGCACGCTGTCCGGTACGTTATGGCTGCGCTGTCTCAGCTCCCTCAGTATCTCTGGTGTCAGCGTCAACATCGTAATACCCATGTACCGACGCACCGGAATCTTCTCCGTGCTGTAACCCTTGGCTTTTCTCCGATCGGCGCCCTTCTGCAGGAACTCCTTGGCATGGTCGATCGGAATAGCGAAGCTGATTCCGGGCGTCACCTTCATACTGTTAATTCCGATGGCTTCTCCGTCCAGGTTCACCAGCGGCCCACCGGAGTTCCCAAAGGTGATGGCCGCATCCGTTTGAATGTAGTTGATGTCCTTGCCGCGTAGACCCAGCTCTTGTGAAGGTCGCTGAGTGGAACTCACCACCCCGGCGGTTACCGTATTGTTTAATGACAGAGGACTTCCTAATGCCACAACCCATTCGCCGGATCGGAGATCAGACGACTTACCTAGTTTCATAACGGGTAAGTTTTTGCACTTGATTCGAACCGTGGCCAGGTCCGAGTTTGGATCCACATCTTCCACTATCCCCGGGAATGTGCGTCCGTCCAAAAGTTTGACGGTGACCATGGCATTCGGTTTGCTAATCACGACGTGGGCATTGGTCAATATCAACCCGTCCTGTTCGATAATGAATCCTGACCCGTTGGAAACGGTAATGGGTTGGCCGGAGAAGAAATCGTAATGCCGGGTGTCTTTTATCTCGATGTATACAACAGCGGGTGCCGAAATGTCGACCACATCGGCTATAAAATTGTACATGACCCTACGTCCCTTCAGATCATTGCTGCTTTGGGTCGCAGCCGCAACGCTGGGAAACACCGAAAAATGTCTCACTCCAGTCTTGAGATGCTCATCTTCAGCTGTTTGCAAATAAAGCCCACCAATCAAACCAGACAGAGCAGTACCAACAAACCTACCGCCGATGGGGATTTTACTACCGTCATGACCTCGTCTCCATTTGCGATCGCCACTGCTACTGCTGGAACCGGTGCTGATTGTTCTGCTGGCCTTCGCCACTGCGAGCGAGGGATGACCACTGACAAATAGCTTCAAGATAGTGCTGGTCGAGTGCGGACTAATGGTTTTTCTTATCACTTGCATTTTACACTTGCACTTGCTGATAATTTCTGTACGGAAACGTTGATTCGAAGCGCGGAAACCGAAGGCAGGGGGAGGAAGATTTTGTTAGGAAAATATTTTGATACCAGACCGCTTTTGAATGCTGAAGCTGTTTATTTACCAACACTTTGTGCGGAGAACAAGCAAGCACCGCGGTGTCTCGCTCGTTCCACTCAGTCACTCATAAGATCGGTCCACGTCAAATTTAGCCTAACATTAGTAAATGCCTATTTTTTAATATATATTTTTTAAACTTTTATGATTTAAAATTACATGTTCAAGTAACAGTCATTCTTACAAATTATAATAAACAATATTTAAATACTAATGGTGAAATTAGTTATTTAGAACAAGGATTTTTCAGAATTTTCATATTTTATCCAAATTTTTATGCCAATTACTTCACTGGGTGGTGCGAGAATCTGTCGCACAAAAATGAGTGACGTGCTCTGAGCTACCGTTTATTGCATGCAAGTGCGCTTGCCAATCATCAGCTTTCAACATCAGCTGATCGAGTCCCATATTCCATTTCCGCGAAAGAAAAAGCCAAAACAAAACCCAAGAATATCATGAATGAACGTGACCAGACAATAGAACAAAAATAATGTGTCGTAAATGCCTGGAATAATTATTATTGTGTGGTCCCTTTAAAATTTAAATATCCTTGAGATTTTATGTTGGTTTAAGTTCAATTCCGGTGCAATTGATGCAGAAGTACGATGTCGGGGGAACGGTGCATATCGAAACATGTCAAGTTTAGCGAAATCAGCGCCATTCTGGAGAAACTGAAGGCGGCCGGGACGTCATCGAGCAAAAGGGACGAAATTCTACGCCGGTACTTTGGATCGTTTGAGCAATTTCGGAGGGAATTTCGCCAGAAGTATGGTGCTGATACGGTGAGCAAATCTTCTGTTATATTTTTTTGAACAATTTTTTTTTAATATTTGATAGCTTGGGAATGGAAAGCGTACAATTATTCATCAGTATTTTTTTGTGTATACTTGTCTAATTAGGGCCTAATTTATTTAGGTAGCGTAGTACTAGTGAGTGAAGTTAAGTACGGATTGCGTAATCCAGCTTCGATAGTCCTCATTCCGGCTTTCAACTTGACTATCAATGTCTAAACACATTTAGGGGCGTAGCGTTTTTTCAAGCTGCACGCCGCGTCCACGCAAGCTACCCAGCACCAAATGTAATATAAACATATTTTATTGTTACATTCGTCATATGCACTAGAATTTACTTATCTGAATTCTTGAAAAGTTTTACTAGCGAATCCTATCCAAATCCGATTCCAATCACAATTTAATCCGTATTCAATCCAGATCTAAAAGAAATACAATCGTATCTAAATCCAATCCATATCCAACCCAAATCCACTCCAACTCCGATCGAAATCCAATCCAAATTTAGTCCGAAACCGTTCCAAATTCAATTCAAATCCAATCCCTATCCAACCCAAATCCAATCCATATTCAATCTAAATCTAATCCGTATAAAACAAATCCAAAAACCAATCCAAATCCAAACCAAAAAAAAAACGAAATGCAAGTCAATAGTTGTATCATTTAAATCTCGCGTGATTTTTGAAAACGTCGTAAGTCCAAAAGAGAGGCTCTCTTTGTTTACTTTCTCTTTCGATTATTACAAAGCCATACTAACATTTACATTAGATTTTCCAGCACCGATCTGAAGAAAATAGCTTTGTCTAGTGTGCTGAGGTAAAAATATTGCAACAAATTTTAAACTAGCCTAGATATTAGCAAAAGAGAGCGTAATGAAAGAGAGTCTCTCATTTGGACTTACGACGTTTTCAAAAATCACGCGAGAAATGTTAAACTAAATTGGCAATTGATCTCTCAAAAAAAAAAAACATTTTATATTGTAGTAATAATCTAAATATCTTATACCGTTCATTAAATCCAACTATCAGCTTCATAGTAATACCAGCAAGCTGACCTACAACATGTCGATGTTGAACTTGCTAACAACCGCTTAGAACATGTGTTCCCAAACTGTGGGCCGCGACTCCCAGGGAGGTCGTGGGCTGATCAATGATGGGTTGCGAAAAACGAATCTTGATTCATTCTTTTGTCCCTATTTTTCCCCACAAATCTATCACAGCCATTAGATTTGGATCTCTGTAGTGAATGGGGCCCTCCTTAGCCGTCCGGTAAGACGCGCGGCTACAAAGCAAAACCATGCTGACGGTGGTTGGGTTCGATTCCCGGTGACGGTCTAGGCAGTTTTCGGATTGGAAATTGCCTCGACTTCCCTTGTCTCTGTCCCAGTGTGGGGATGTAATGCCAATAAGAAGAAGAAGTGAATGGAGAACAATAAATTTTGAGATTTTGTCAAATACAATGAAATCCAAATAATTCAAATCCAATCCAAATTCAATCCAGTTCCAATAAAAATCCAACCCACATTCAATCCAATTCCAATAAATATCCAATCCTAATCCAATCTAAATCCAATCCACATTCAAACCAAATCCGTTCCACATCCATTCCAAATCCACTCCAATCAAAATCTAATCCAAATCCGATCCAAATACAAATCCAATTTAGTGCAATTTTAATCCAAATTTAAATCAAATCCAATCCAAATCCAGTCCAAAACTAATCTAAATCCAATCCATATCAAATTCAAATCCATTCCAATCAAATCCAAATCCAACCAAAATCTAATCCAAATCCTATCTAAATCCAACCCAAATTCATTCCACATTTAATCCAAATCCGTTCCATATCCATTCCAAACAAACCACAATTCATTTTACAGCAATCCATTTTTTAGCGATCTTCCAGACGCGCTTTGTGATTTTCCAAACCACAATCCATTTTCCAGCGGTTTTCTAGACGCGCTTTATGATTTTCCAAACCACAATCCATTTTCCAGCGGTCTTCCAGACACGCTTTGTGATTTTCCAAGCCACAATCCATTTTCCAGCGGTCTTCCAGACACGCTTTGTGATTTTCCAAACCACAATCCATTTTCCAGCGGTCTTCCAGGCGCGCTTTGTGATTTTCAAACCACAATCCATTTTCCAGCGGTCTTCCAGACGCGCTTTGTGATTTTCCAAACCACAATCCATTTTCCAGCGGTCTTCCAGACACGCTTTGTGATTTTCCAAACCACAATCCATTTTGTAGCGTTCTTCCAGATGCGCTTTGTAGCAATACAAACCAATTGCCTTGTGTTTTTTATCATCAAATATTTTAACACATTAGCACATTAACAATTGAATTCAACTCACCTTTTGAAATCAGCGTCAGGATCCAACAAATAACCTGGCAGGATCGCCAAAATGTGTGGCCCCTAATGACCGGAGCGAATTGTTATGACAGCAGCTCTCCGTGGGTGCATGTGCACGCCACGGAGGTCTGACCAGAAGAGGCCGAGTCATGGCTTGCTGCGCACTGATCGACACGCTGATGGTAATATACTCAAACCCCACAAGGACAATCAGGACACAGTCTATAAATGACTTCCACGAAGGCCGTCCTAGCCCTCACCTCATATTTTGACAATTTAACTTCCACTCTATGTTGCCTATTGTGTTTTTGCTGGCCGCGGTAATCGACAAGGGAATTCTTGAGCTACTTTGGATCACGTGTTTTATTTTTATCTTTTGACCATGTCTGATTTTATGTATGTAATATGATTTTGACTCCCATATTATCCGGAATAAATTTATACCGCTTTTTATACCGAAGTTGGGTTTTTCTCCAGATACAGGCAACTTTCCCAACTTCGGAAATAGTGCGCTGGATTCGCCTAAAAATGCGCTAAACAACGCATCAATTAGTTTGACAAATAAAACTTCGGAAGAAAGTTCGGTTTGGAAGTCCCGACTTCCGAATTCTAACTTGGTGCTACGCCGACAATATAAACTGTACTTTAGCTTTAGTTCAGTTCATAACACAAAAAGATATTTTAGTAACTAAAATATCTTTTATAACACATCATTGGGACACATGTTGTCTGTTGATGTGAAACAACATTTATTTGATAAGAAAATTATTTTGAGCTTTTTAGTGGAATGTTT
This sequence comes from Armigeres subalbatus, assembly GCF_024139115.2. Classification (NCBI taxonomy): domain Eukaryota; kingdom Metazoa; phylum Arthropoda; class Insecta; order Diptera; family Culicidae; genus Armigeres; species Armigeres subalbatus. The sequence goes on along the minus strand of NC_085139.1, from coordinate 208,359,908 downwards.
TCACCTGTCATAAGACGAGTTTATACAATCCCATTGAATTCCACCACTTAATTGTATCTTGACAGATACGTATTTCGACCTGAAAAGTAAGGCCGTCTTCAGTGTCTCGTACTTGAGTCGAGTCAAGTACGAGACACTGAAGACGGCCTTACTTTTGAGGTCGAAATACGTATCTGTCAAGATACAATTAAGTGGTGGAATTCAATGGGATTGTATAAACTCGTCTTATGACAGGTGAACATTTATTTATTACCAGACTAAGGCCGGAGGGGGCAGCAGGGACAGCAGGGACAGCATGGACCATGTCCAAGGGCTTGACGACCCCTCCCCAGCTGTCTGCGAGTCAGGGAGAACTGCCTAGGGCGTGGTGGGATTTAGCAGTGGGCTCTGCTAAAATCCCTCCCAAAAAACCACAAGTGCCCGTAATCAGACTCTATCAAAGCGACTGTGTGCCGCTTCAAAAGCACAAGCCCAGGGAGTGCCAATTGGCATGGGGAGTGTGCCTACTTCGGCAGGGTAGCGCGTGGGCTGCTTCGGCAGGGAGTGAGTGATCTGTTTGTGCTGAGGCAGGAGTGTCATAGCGCGTCACCGCTATTGTCACCTCGAAGCGCAGCAGAAGTCTGAGTATGGACTGCACATGCTAAGGTAGGAGTGTCGTAGCGTAGTATCGTTGATTTGTCCCTACATACCGCTATCGACACCTCGAGGCATGGCAGTGGAGTGTTAGAGTGAGTTGGGGAGTGTCCCTACTTCGGTAGGGTAGCGCATGAGCTGCTTCGGCAGGGAGTGAGTGATATGGTTGTGCTGAGGCAGGAGTGTCATAGCGTGTCGCCGCTATTGTCACCTAGGGGGCAGCAGGGACTTTGTCCAAGGGCTTGACGACCCCTCCCCATGGCCACTGCGAGTTAGACCGGGACCATCGTCCCTAACCCCTAATCCCAAGGCGTCAAGCGACCCGTGCCGAGGAAATGCATGGCCAGGGGGGTGAAATAATAAGCTAGGCCTTTAACGGAGCCTGTGGGGTACCTGGGCACCCTCCACAGTAATTGTCCCTTACCGCGTTATGCTGGGCTCTGGCGTGGTGGACCTCTTTTTCCCGAGCAACTCGTGGGACCAAAATGGAAAACCAAGTCAATTCTTCAATTAGTGGTAGTAGTGTAGGCGACAACCCCTTCGCAAGAGGTGGGTTGTTCAGGTCTCCGACTAGGAGGCCAGAGGCAATTGTCGGCAGCTCAGTGCGCAGCGCCAGCGTGGGTCACTCAACCTTCATCTCGGCTATAAAAACGCCGGTAGGGGTTATTGACGGCCCATGGCTTGTGGAGGCGATGAACCGCAAACGCGATGGGCTTTCGGCCTTCGAGGTGGCGACGGAACAGCTGGACGCCATCATCGACTTTGCGTCATCGAAGCATAATATCAGCAAGGACCTCAAGAGGAGCTTGCAGAAACTTCGTAAGTCGATGCTGGACGCCAAGCTGGAGAGGGCGGTCGGGACGGCCAAGTGTAAACCCGTGAAATCGGTGGAGTCGAGGTCTACCCAGACTGAGGCCCAGGGATTCGCGGACTCGGGCAAGGTCGAATCGACCGAAGGCGTGCCAGCTAAGACGGTGGTGCCAAAGTCTACCCAGACTGAGGCTCAAGTATTTGCGGGTACGTCGGGGGTGACTGCTCCTACGGAGCAGACACAAAAACGCGGGAGACAGTCTCCAGGGGATGAGGTCCCTGGGGGCCGCTCCAAAACGCGGAGGGTTACTACCCCGAACAAGGGTAGTGGGGCTGGGAAGCTGAACCCCGGTCAGGTACCTCCAAAACCGGGGGAGGAAGGACCTGGAAAGGTCCGTCCACTCAGGCAAGACGGTGGTAAGGGGTTACGGCAGGCTGAAAGTTCTCAGCCGCACCAGACCAGGGAAATAGAGGGAATGACGCCTCCTGGACCCTGGTCAAGAACAAGAGGAAACCGAAGACGTCAAGGGCCGAAAAGAAGGCCCAGGCGAATGAGGGTAGCAAGAAGGCTAGGGTAGGCGCCAATCGCTTCAGGGGCGATGCCCTAGTCATCACGGCGGACGAGGCTAAGTACTCGGATGTTTTGAAGGCGATGAGGAGTGACGTCAAGCTCGGTGAACTCGGCGCCGACGTACGTCGAATAAGACGTACCCGGATGGGTGAGATGATACTGAGCTGAAGCGGGGCGTCTCGCAAAAGGGCGCCGCCTACAAGAAGTTGGCGGAGGAGGTCCTAGGCGAGACGGTCAAGGTGAGGGCACTTACGACGGAGGTGAATCTAAGGGTTAAAGACCTGGACGAGATCACTGAAGTCGAAGAGCTCGTCACGGCACTGCGGCGACAGTGTGAAGTGGAGACGCCCACCGCAGCCGTTCGGCTACGGAAAGGTCCGGCAGGGACGCAGGTAGCATTGGTTCGGCTATCTGCAGCGGACGCCCCCAAGGTAGTCAAGTTAGGGAGCGTCAAGGTGGGATGGTCGGTATGCCATGGGCGCATATACGAGCAACCCGAAGTTTGCTTCAAGTGCCTGGAACCGGGGCACAAGCAATGGGACTGCAAAGGCCCTGACAGAAGCAATCTCTGCCGACGCTGCGGATTGGAGGGACATAAGGCACAATGCTGCACGAACCCTCCCAATTGTTTGATTTGTTCCAGCAAAGCTGTGAACAGCAAGCACCCCATGGGGGGTTCGATGTGCCCGGCGTTTAAGCGTGCTGCAAAATCAAAGTGCAGGTAAAGCAGCTGGCTTGCTCGGCTTCGCCCGAGTGTTTGGTGTGCGCAGGTTCAGAGGAAACGGCGGAACACGTGTTGTTCGTGTGCTCACGTTTTCGCGCAATGCGTGACCACATGCTTGCCACATGTGGTCTGGACACTACCCCGGACAACCTAGTTCGGAGGATGTGTAAAGACGAAGTTGGCTGGAACGCCGTTTTATCGGCTATCGTCCAAATCGTCTCGGAGCTACACAGAAGGTGGCGCGTGGACTCAAGGATGGCTAGTTCAGGCGCAAATAAGAGGTCCAAAGGATCGAAGTTGGCTTCATGGGTCATACCGGTGGTCATGCTCTGTGGTCGAACTCGATCCTTTTATCGAACAAAAGTGGCCGCACGAAGAACAACATGGTATCGTCGCTTTCGCGGCGTCGGTCAACCAGGCGGGTTCTGAGCCCAAGGACGGAAAGGGGTCCTCGTCAAGGCTGGTGCAGGCGTAGGCCACGCGTCGGCAAGTCCCTCTGTGTGCTGGCGAATAGGCCCTATCGCAGAAAGGTCAATTTGGGGTGCACGCGGCATCATCATTCTTGATACCAGTCGTGCAGAGGGAAGCAGGCGCGAAGTCGACCCTGCCCACCTTCCGAGGACATAGGGCGTGGTAAGGCCACCTGGAAAGCCGACAATGCGCTGGCACGATACCACGTTGTTCTTCTAAAAAAGCGAGTCACGATGTTCGATACTGCAAGGACACGCAGCTAACCTCGAGGGTGCGTCATGCACTGGCCCCCCTTTGAAGCATTACTTTCTGGTTGTACCGAAGGGACGATGGGCTTGGCGGCAATGGAAACGGTTTAGCTGGTCGGGGATGCAGTCCTGCCTCCCTCATTGGAGGTGGCCCCTAACCCAGCACTTCCTGGTCAACCCAGGATGTCTGTTGAGCAGATTCCCCCTCCATTGTTTAGGAAGAAAAAAAAATTGTCACCTCGAAGCGCAGCAGAAGTCTGAGTATGGACTGCACATGCTGAGGTAGGAGTCGAGGTACCTATCGACACCTCGAGGCATGGCAGTGGAGTGTTAGAGTGAGCACCCGAAAAAGGGTCACATGGAGCGAATGGAGAAGCTGCTTCGGCGGCAGGGTAGCAGTGGGTTGTACCCACACACCTACAGTTGTGCACATGTGGTGCATGGGGAGTGTCCCTGCTTCGGCAGGGTAGCGTGTGGTCTGCTTCGGCAGTGGTGTGATTGATCTGCTCGTGCTGAGGCAGGAGTGTCGTAGCGTAATATCTGTAGGCCCAGGCAGTTACCGCTATTGACACCTCGAGCCATGGCAGCGGAGCGCCCGGGAGAGCATCCAAGTAAGACTCAAATGGAGTGAATGGTGGGCGAGCACCCAAGTCAGTCTCGCATGGGACGAGTGCCTGTGTGAGCGATAATGAGCGAGTACGCTTAGTAGTGCCATCCCCCCAGAAGTAGTACTGCGAGGTAGTTCCTGGGGGAAACGATGGTGGAGCCCAAGGGAGTTTAGTCGGTATTACCGGTATGGTCGAGTCCGACACTCCAGTACACTTCCGTGTGATAGTTTGGCAACTACAATGCACGTGTACTGGGTTAGTGTGTAAATGCATTCTCCCTTGTAAAAAAAAAAAAAGACTAAGGCCGGAGCGGCCTGTGTTGCGCATAAAAGTCTTCTCCATTCAGATCGGTCCATGGCTGCACGTTGCCAACCACGCAGTCTGCGGAGGGTCCACAAATCGTTCTTCACCTGATCGATCCACCTTGCCCGCTGTGCACCTCGCCTTCTTGTTCCCGTCGGATCGTTATCGATAACAATTTTCACTGGATTACTGTCCGACATTCTGGCTACTGGCCCGGCCCACCGCAGTCTTCCGATTTTTGCGGTGTGAACGATGGATGGTTCCCACAACAGCTGATGCAACTCGTGGCTCATTCGCCTCCTCCACGTACCGTCCGCCATCTGCACCCGAGTCGAGTCAAGTACGAGACACTGAAGACGACCACACAGTTGTGGTCGAAATACGTATCTGCAAAGGTATAGAAAATAATTGGTGAAATTAAATGGAGAGTACTTAATTCGTCTTAGACGGTTTAAAAAAAGTCCAAGGCCCAATTCCAAAAAAAAATATGATGTCAGTATACTCAAATAGCGTTAATGATTTATTTTTTCTGTTTCCAGAAAACCAGCATCTTCCCTATCCTGCGGTTGCTGCTGCCGGTCGCAGATCGCGAGCGCGATTCCTACGGCATTCGGGTCAGAACCCTGCGAGACCTGTACATCAAGATCCTCGGCATCAGCGAGACGAGCATCGAAGCGCGCAAATTGTCCGGGTTCGACGAATCGGGCACCGGCAGCAATGGCAGCAGCGGAGGCGACTTCGCCGATCGGATATTCACCCTGATGCGGGGTCGTTGCCCCCAGGAGTGCCTCATGACCGTCTGGGATGTCAACCGGCGGCTGGACGCCATGGGGCAACACTATCAGAACGGACACCGGGGCAAATCGCAGGACGAGTTGATAGAGATGGTGCAGGGTATGACGCAGTTGGACCAGAAGTGGCTGATTAGGATTATACTGAAGAACTTGCGGCTGGGCATGAGCCAGCAGAAGCTCCTGGGGCTGTATCATCCGAAGGCGAGTGCGTTGTTCGACAGGGTGAGCCATTTGTCGAAGGTTTGTGAGACGGTGGAGAACGGCGAAGCATTGGACGAGATTGGTGAGCCGGGCGTAGGAATGGCTGTGCGGTTGTTCAACCCAGTAAAGCCGATGCTGTGTCAGAGAGTAGATTTGAAGCTGGTTGATGGAATGATAAAGAAGGATGAGTTTTGGTTGGAAACTAAAATGGATGGCGAACGGTTCCAAGTCCACAAGGAAGGTCAGATTTTTAAATATTTCTCTCGTAACAGCTATGAATACAGTCATGTGTTTGGAGAGAACGTGAACCATCGTGGGTCAACTTTGACTCCGTATTTAAGCCATCTCTTGGCCGCAAATGTACAAAGCGTGATTCTGGATGGAGAGATGATGGTTTTCGACAAAAGTGAACTAATCTATCGGGATAAAAGCGAAAACACTGATGTCAAAGCTATCAAAGCGGACAATCCAGCGCTGCGGCCGTGCTTCGTTGTATATGATGTATTATTTTTGAATGGCAAAAGCTTGATAATGGTACCTTATGCGGAACGGATACGCCTTTTAGGGACAATTGTGAAAGAAAAAATAGGGTTTCTAGCAATTTGTCATCGAACTAAAGTGAAAAACAGCGAACACCTTGTAGACCTATTGAATCAGGCAATAGATGCCCATCAGGAAGGAGTTGTCATCAAAAAAGAGAACTCTGCTTACAGTCCAAATGAACGGAACGCCGGATGGTACAAAATCAAACCGGATTATATCGACAATATGGTATCTGATTTCGATTTGTTGATCATCGGAGGTTTCTACAATTACAAAAAAACGTTCATCAACACTTTTCTTGTCGGGGTCATGGACGATCGCGACAAGGAAAATCCTACTTACCTTGCAGTAACCAAGGTCGGAATTGGTCTCTCCGTGGACCAATGGAAGCAGCTGAACAATTCGCTCCGTCCGCATTGGCAAGAGGTACTCGCCAGAAAAGAAGGCCGTTCAACTGTTACCGAAGAACCGCCCGAGCTACGGTGGGGCCAAACACCACCGGATGTTTGGATACCTCCCAAGCAATCCATCGTCCTGCAGCTAAAGGGATCCGAGCTGGTGCAAAGTTCGTCCTTCGCAACGGCTTACACGATTAGATTTCCCCGCATCACCGCGCTACGTAGCGATAAAAGTTATTCCGACGTAACCAGCAAAGACGAGTATGATCAGCTATGCTCGGCCAATACCAAGGTGGCAAAATTAGCCAAGCGTCACGTAACTGTAGATGATCTTGCGCCAGGAATCCATGATTCACCAGGTATTCCAGGGCGGAAGCGGAGAAAACAATCTCCTTTGCAACGCACCCGCCCCACAAGGCTTCATCCCGGTGTGACTCTGACGGACAACGATCAATCGAAGGTAGAACTCATCGACAGTGTCTGCTCGGGATTAGATTTTTGTGTTCTCAGTTCATCCAAAGGTCAACCATCAACAACCGAGCTGGAATTGATAATACGCCGCCACGGGGGACGGATTGTCAAAAATCCTGGTCCAAAAACGTACCTCACGATCGCTGGCGATCGCACCTTCTTGGTTGAACGAATAATCGAAAGCCAAGTATATAACATTGCAACGGTGGACTGGCTCCTACGTGCCCTCGGTGGATCTGAGAAGAAAGAAAAGCTGCTTGTGTTGAAACCTAACGACATGCTCGCCACAACCGCCGCATTTCGCGAAGAAATGGCCGACAGTTTCGATCGGTTCGGCGACTCTCTGACGGTCAAAATATCGGACCCCGAAGAAATGCGAGCTCTTTTGAAGCAGATGACACTGGACCAAATGCAACTGTCAGTGCAAGAAATTCAAGAAGGGCAAAAGGAAATTCTGGGTACCCGTTCCGGGTTCCGGATATTCCAAGGGCTTGTCGGGTGCTTGTATCGGGAAAATTTAAAAACGGACCTCAGCGTGTACAAGGCCAAGTTCCAGATGTTGAAGTTTGTTCGAGACGGTGGACAGTGGTTGAGTGATTCGACCGCGAAAGGTGTAACAACTGTGTTTGTGATAATCAATGAATGTTTGGATAGAGAACATTTGAAGCAATGGGCGGATAATGTTAGCAAGCAAAGTACGAGTGTGCATGTGCTTAAAATTGATTGGATAGATTGTAGCCTGCGTGAAAAACGTAGATGTGACAACCAGTTATTCAGTGTTTTGTAAATCTGTTAGAATGTTATATTCAAATTATATTTTACACTTGGATCAGTTTATACGAAAATATATTTAGCTTTGTTAAGTGTGATTGACTTTCTATAGCTTTTATTTTAATACTTACATATTTTCTCCTAAATATTGTAGATAGTGTGAGGGACATAATTTCGATGAAACAATAAATTTAGATTTTATTTTCTTTAGGAAAAGGAAAAAGCCCATTTGAGTAGAACTGCTTGTGATACTCACATTAAAACCTAATATGGTCCGCGAATTAATTATAATTTATTTCGGTTTATTTAGCATTACTTTCAGTACACCGGAGTTTAAACCTGTGTCCACGATCCGAACTGTTTTTCCAAACTAAGACTCCCCTCGTTCAAGGCCTACTCTATTCCTAATTCACCACATCTTCCTTTTTCCCATAGGTCACGGTTGGCCAACAACATAGTCTTGTTGCCAGGGTGGTCGGTATGTTTGACGAGAGGGGCGTGTTCTCGTTTCTAGTCCTCGAACGGGTGAAGGACTAGTGATGTCCTCCGTGGCAGTCGGTGGCGATTCTTCGCTACAGATTGTATTAGTTGCTTTTTCGGCTCCTGGTTCTTCAAGCGCTGTGTCCGTGACTACGACGTTTTCTACTTGAGGAATTTTCTTAAGATGAGATGTGTTCCTTTCAAATGTACCGCCTGAAATGGGATCGAAGATTTTTGCTCGACTTCCTCTTCTCTCAACAACCACATCACTATGGGGGATCCCCATACAAGCGAGCGGTCAAAAATAAAATTGGACTTTTAAAGTGATTTTCCACTTAGTTTTAGCTGTGTATGGTCGAAATAGCATGAATATACAATTTCCAACCCCCCCCCCCCTTTGGGGATCGTCTATGAATTACGTAATTATTTTTTTCATAGGTTCGATTAACGTGACAAAGCAACCCTATTTGGGAAGTTGAAATTTCGTGCGTTTTCTTAAGGGGAAGGAAGGGGCTGTACAAAAACTAAGTTCAGCAATTTATGGACATTATGGCGGCGATCATGTTAAATGACATTAATTTCATGACATTCCGTGATATTTTTTGTTCTCACTCTCATGCCTCACAATTTGTATTTAGAACAATTTGTTTGACAAAGTACTAGGATCTGAAGGATCATAAAGCATTAAATGTTAATCAAATAATCAGAATTGAAAATAACTTTTAAAAAGGGTATTAGCAAATTAGAAATCGCAATCCCATGACATTTTTACGTGTACAAGTTATTCAAAAATGAGATTAATATATTCTCAAAAATGTGGACATTCATTGTGGAATGTAAGAATGCTCCATTCTTCCGAAAAGCAAAATTCTTTTAATTTAAATAACAACACTATTTGAATTACTTTTGATTTGTTTTCATGATTTCTACAAGTTATATACAGCATCATTCTTTTTCTGTGTCAAGGTTTAAGTCTTCAATGATATTTTCTTCAATTCCATCAACGATGGAAGATGAGATAAATTCATCTAAAGTATTAGAAGATAAAGAACTTTTGAAAATCTTCAAATATTACAAAATTACGCATGGCATAAGAATAACTAAGTGAAAAATTTTTTCCAACGTCTCCTCGTTATCCAAATCGAGCTTAAAATGGATCTGATTCATGTAAGGCACGAAGGAAAATGTCAACATTTGCCTCTCTTGATCATTTTCTTGCATTATGAGTTCTAAATTTCTTCAACTGTTTATATTGACTTTCCGCTGGTTGTTCAGCCAGTGAACCTCAAAGTGTAGATGAGTGAATAAATATTTCCCTACCATTAGCCAGACATTCATGAACACTAGCAGGAATTTCATACGCTCCGTTCTAACTAAGATATTGTTCGTCTTTACTTTTGCAATAAACATGTCGGGAATTATTGATTCCAGGAGATTTATAAATATTTACATATTATGAAATCTCATATTTAGTTCTCCATCAGTAGCTAATGAATAGCTCAGAAAATTAGGTTTAGAGAATGACTCAAACCACTCAAGCCCCAAACGCATTTCAGCGGAATGGCGACGGAAACAGTAAAATTTGACAGGAAATATATGAGCGAACTGTTAAATCCTTCCGTTACCGTTGTGCTGCATTGCATTGGGGTTTTATTCATTTACTCCTTTGAAAAGTTAATTAAATGAGCTCAAATGGTTATAAATAAAGTCGAAGTTATTACCAATAAATGTATTTTGACCATACCCTTTGAGCGCATAGTTCAGTCTGACCCATTTTCAATAGGAAACGATGGGACTAGATTTCCCGTCGAATGAAACTTGTTGCGAGAAAATCGGACACAAATAAGTGTCTAAATGGCGATTGCGTTCTTTTGCGCACATACATACAGACGCGCATGCACACACATACAGACATCACCTCAATTCTTCGCGCTGAGTTAGTTGATATATACCACTAGGGGTCTCCGGGCCTTCTATCAAACATTCGTTTTGGAATGAGCATTAACCTTGGAGTACGAGAGAGGCAAAACACGGTAAAAAACAAATGAAAAAAATCAGAGTGACTTAACTCTGTTAATTGCAAATACTGGCAAGAAATTCTTTCAGGACATTTTTAGTCGAAGCTTTGTCCTTGATGTGTATCATAAAAGAACCTGGGGATTCCTGAGGAAAAAAAAGTTCTTCACTATCAAAGTTGAAAATAGCGTCGTTTTGGAAAAAATATTGCTTCCGCATTTTTTTCAATTTTTTCACAGTGTAACCATTAGTTTTGCACACCATTTAAAAGCTTATACAATAACCTTTGTAATGATGTATTAACATTGAAGAAAAAACATTTAAAAATATTTCAATAAATAGTTGAAAATAAAATATTTTCAGAAAATTTGCTAACTTTTTACCCATTTCTGACTTTGCCACCTTATATCTTTGGAACTAGTGCACCTAGAGACTTCAAATTCAGAATTTCTCTTAATTAGAGTATTGACAATGGAGAGAAAATATTTTAAAATAATTCGGAAGACATGACATTTTCGATTAATGACCGCCCGAAATCCTATAGTGCACATATTCTGTTCTTCCAAATTTTGGTGTGAGTTTTCCCGCAGTCACTAGGTTCTGTAGTAAAACGCGATCTCCTACTTGTAGTTCTGATGGTTTAGCATGCCGCTTCTGGTCTTCTCTTTCTTTTCCCCAGTACTTTAGAGTTGTATCTCGGTCGTGAGATTCGGAACCCACATGTGGTGTGTTTTCGATATCACTTATCGATGGAATCTTGGAGCGGATCAGCCGATTTTGCAACAACGCAGAGGGAGCCTTACCTGTGACGGAATGTGCGGTGGTGTTGTACATCATTAGGTATTGGAGTAAGTCGGTTTTCCATTCTCGATTCATAGAATGGCTTATCTTGAGACGTTTCAGGAGGGAACTGTTCTGCCTTTCGTCTTCACCATTGGCATTTGGCCAGTATGGGGCGGTATGGTTTAGCTTTATATTTCTTGACTGACAATAGTTATCGAATTCTGTGCTGATGAAGTGGCGGCCATTATCTAGGGTGATAGTCCGTGGATATCCTAGCCGGACGAAAATGGGTTCGATTCGCTTAGTAGTTTCTTCGGACGTGATTTTCCTCATGAAGCATACCTCCTTGTACCGGCTGTAGTAGTCGACAATTACTAGGAGATACTCATTTGATGGTAGGGGTCCTAAAAAATCCATTGCTACGTCTACCCAAGGTTCTGTTGGCATTATTCGGCGGCGCATCGGTTCGGGTGCTGTGGCTTTGGGACAGAATGTCGAAAGACAAAAGGTCGAAGGACAAAAGGTCGACGGACAAAAGGTCGAAGAGACAAAAGGTCGATGGGACAAAAGGTCGAAGGGACAAAAGGTCGAAAGGACAAAAGGTCGACGGGAGAAAAGGTCGACGGGACAAAAGGTCGAGGGGACAAAACGTCGACGGGACAAAAGGTCGAAGGGACAAAAAGTCGAATGGACAAAATTTAAAAATCTATAATTCTGTATACATGAAAAATACTAAATATACGACAAGTTTGAAAACATGTTTCTGAAAAAAAATTTAGCCTGTTACATTTCCCAGAGATTTCTCCTTCTTTATTTCATGGGCAGTTCTTCAACCAATTTACGGTGAATATTCAACAGCCAGGGCGAGCATTGTATGATTTTGATTAGTTCTCGGGACGAGAACTGAAAAATTAAAACTTGTTAGATCGTGCTCTTGTAACACGTGTCGCTTCGAGTGCATGTTTGAGTGAAATACGTTGGTTTTGGTATCTTTGATTCAGTGTCGTATAATTAATTATTTCACCAACGCGACTTACTATACATTCATATACATTACATTCCGATGTCGATCATGGAGAATCAGAAGTCTCTTGTATAAATGTGTGTCAAATTCATTTGCCACTCATCATCATGTATTAGATGGGAATATTATTGGTCTTAATTCAACGTGACGTTATTATTGGTTTTAAATAAGAAATAAACACTGAATCATGTACACAAAGACTGGCCTTAAGCCGTACATAACAGTTTACATTATGCAGTTATTCGGTGATTCAACCGTACGAATCATTTTAACACTCAAACATGCGTGATGTTGTATATTGTACAACATTAACGAAAAAATCTCTCTCATGGTACACAGCATGAACGATCCTGCATTAGTGTTTCAGGATGAAACCATGAATGTGCATATGCAAGCACTCGGAGTATTCGAGAAACGGGTGCTGAGGACCACCTTTGGCGGTGTACAAAAAGACGGTGTGTAGCGGCGAACAATGAACCACGAGCAAGCCCAGCTTCACGGCGAACCCAGTATCCAGAAGGTAGCTAAAGCCGGAAGGGTACGATGGGCAGGGCATGTTGCAAGATTTCTGTACAACTACCCTGCAAAGATGGTGTTCGCTTTCGATCCGGAAGATACGAGACGGCATGGAGCACAGCGAGCGAGGTGGGCAGACCAAGTGTAAAACGACTTGGCGAGCGTGGGGCGCATTCGAGGCTGGAGAGATGCGGTATCGAACCGTGAGTTAACGTCGTTGCCGACCGGACTTTGTGAATTTCCATCGACGTTCCCATGGGTGTCAGCATTTTAGAGTTGGCACTATCGAGGCGCATCAGCAGAACCAGGCGAACGATATCGAGGGCGATCATCAAACCTGTACCTACCGAGCCAGTGCAGACTTAGCATACTTGTAATGTAGTTAAGTTAAGGATAATAAATCAGTTGCTTGTGTACAGTGAAGGTAGTGAGACGTTTAATTTTTTTTAAACAGAACTCCGTGTTCTCGAATTATTAACTCGTGTATTGTGGCGTCAAATTGTTGATTCAATGGTTTCTGTTTAGATGTAAGCTAAATAAATGAATGAATGTGCTTATGCATATTGCATATTAGTGGTAGAGTTTTGTGTAGAAATTAGAGTCTGTAGGTCGGCTATCTGAATCGCTCGAAAAGGGTCTTATATTACATTTTCCTTGTGTGGAATTTGTTGAAAACATGGGCCAATCTGACCCTTATTTGGCCAAGTGTCACCCCTGATGACGGTACTCACATCATAGTTTTCATTTGTTTTGTTCTCAATACTATGGCTTTTCAATTTTAACCAATTTTGTAATTTCGACCTTTTGTCCCTTCGACTTTTTGTCCTTTCGACATTTTGTCCCGTCGACCTTTTGTCCATTCGACCTTTTGTCCCGTCGACCTTTTGTCCCTTCGACCTTTTGTCCATTCGACCTTTTGTCCTTCGACCTTTTGTCTGTCGACCTTTTGTCCCTCGACCTTTTGTCATAGATTCGGTGCTGTTGGTCTACCTACTAGGCGGCATCCTTCGCAGTTTCGTACTGTCGATCTTGCATCTTCATCAATTCCTGGCCACCATACTCTGTCACGAAGGCGCGATATCATTAGTGTCTCCCCTGGATGGCCTTTGTGAGCGAGTTGTAGCATCCTTGCGGGTAGACATTGTAGAATAACGATCCTATTACGATCCGGATTACGTAGCCTTCAAGAAGAGTGAGATCGTTCTGGAATGGTACATATCTCTTCGCATTGCTTCTCACAGCTTCGTTCGTCCAATCTGAGGACAACAAGGCCTCCTTGACCAGCAATAACTCAGGATCGGTGTCGAGTGCTTCCTTGATTTCCGATACATCAACTGCTGCTGAGTCAATGATTGCGTTGATGTAGATTTGGTCGTCGCATTGGTCTATATTTTCACAATTGGCTGTTGTGGATAGCCGTGATAGCGGGTCTGCTATATTTTGCTTCCCAGGTTTGTATATTACCACAGACAAACAGACGTCTCACTCAACACATGCTCCATAGTTCACCTTTTTAACGATTGATTTAAATTTTTGTAGCTGGTCAATCGGCCACCGATGGCGCTTCCATCGGTTTCGCTTGTGTTTGACGTTTGCTCACTACCGCCATCTGGTTGCCGCTTGGCCACACACAGTGATTTTGGCATTGGGCGGCAATGTTTCCGCAACAATGATTTTGATTGCATTTTGTTCCAAGTGAGACGTCTGTTTCTCTGTGATATTACTTTGAACCTGAACGGTTGCAACCTTAGGACCTATTTTTCAATGCGTCCTGGAGGCTGCGATGTTGGCTTGAAAATTGCGGTCAAGGGTCGGTGGTCGGTTTCGAGTTCGAAATCTCTACCAAGTAGATATAATTGAAACTTTTCAACGCTCCAAACTATCGCCAGTGCCTCTTTTTCTGTTTGGCAGTATCGGCGTTCTGTGGATGATAAGCTTTTACTGGCGTACGAAATCACAATAGGTTTGTCGTCGGATTAAAACAGCACCCAAACCTACAGGGGATGCATCTGCAATAACCCGGGTTCGACGGTAATTATCGAAGAAGCCTAATACTGGGGCGGAGCATACAGCTTGTTTCAGGTTATTGAATGCAGCTTCCTGTTTTGTGGTTCATTCGAATTGCTGTCCGCCAATGGTCAGTCCTAGGAAACTGCGAACTTCTTCTGCAGACTTTGGCGATCTGAATTGCTGAACGGCCAATACTTTGCTTTCTGTGGGTTTAACGCCTTGTTGAGAAATGTGGTGACCTAGAAATTCAGTTTCAATGACCTTGAATTTGCACTTTTTAGTGTTCAAAACAACATTGTGAGCCTCGAGCGTTTCCAAGACAGGCTTCAATGCAGCATCATGCGCAGCTTCCGTTTTAGCATAGATGAAGATATCATATTGGTAATTGAAACAGTTGGGGCAACTGCTTAAAATTTGTTCCATAATTCTTTGGAAGTGTTCTGATGCACTACTGATTCCAAACATCAGTCTGGTATATCTGAACATTCCCAGATGCGTTATAAACGTCGTTATGTGTCGGCTTGATTCGTGCAATTCAACTTGGTGATAGGCATCTTTAATATCGAGCCGAGAAAACCATTTAGATCCGTTTAGCCTTGCAAGAAGATCGTCGAGTGTGGGTATCATATGATATTCCCTACAAATAGCAGTGTTTGCTCGTCTCATGTCAATGCACAGCCGTACATCTCCATTGTCCTTGATGACAACTACAACGGGAGACACCCACGGGCTTGGGCCGCTGACTTTTTCAATGATACCTTGATTCAGAAGACGATTTAATTGATCTTCAACCTGTTGGCGAAGGGCTATTGGAACACGTCGCACATGCTGTGCCACGGGCGTGGCGCTTTCGTCAATCTTGATACGTACTTTTACACCTTTAATTATTATTGAATCATTAGTAATTGTTCTTTATTATAAACTAGTAACTACCTTTAATTACAGGGAATCTGTCAACTGAATTTTCGGAGATGTGTTGAAGTGGTTCTGAGCAAACGACGCTGGGTAAACCAATTAGCAGCACCCCAAGTTGTTTAGCTGTATCTCTGCCGAGTAAATTTTGCTCTCCACCTTTCACAAGGTAGAAGCTGCTAGTGAAATTGATGTTTTTTCCTTCGACAACTAACATTTCTGCTTCAAATGTGCATATGATGGCCAGCGGGATGCGTTGAGCATATGCTGAAAGTTTTTTGGACGATGGTCGAACGTTTCTCATGGTAGCATTTCGATCTTGCATGTATCGCCATGTTGGCTCGTCGATGATGTTGTGCTTGCTTCCGGAGTCGATCATCATTTCGATGAGCACGTTCTCTATTCTGCACCATACCATTTCATCATGGTTGTCGCTGATAGCATGTATAAAGCAGAGTGTATATAATTACATACACTCTGGTATAAAGGAGTCCTGATTTTCTCGTTCGAAGTTAGATGCTCGCTGAGCCACCGGTTCATTTGTATTGATGGCGTTGAGTTTCGGTATCTTTGATGGATGATAGTTTTGGTTCTCCGTGGTAAATTTGCGTTTTGGCCTAACTGCTTCTGTCGTTCCTTTAATTGCGAGAAAACGGCACTTTTTGGCATAGTGTCCGAAACGGTTGCAGTTACGACACGAAACATTTATGGCTGGACACTGTTCCTTGGGCTTATGTTGCTTATTTCCGCACCTGCCACACTCGGTTGAGAAACGATTTTCTGTCCGACGTGATTTGTTGTCATTTCCGGTGATCTTGTTGACGAACATGTTTCCCCGACTGCCCTCGGGCATGTTCCATGAACCGGTAGTATGTTGGTTGAGTTCGCGAATCTGCTGTTGGACGGATAGATGGGTTGACTAAGTTTGTTAGCTCATCCAAGTTGATGTTGGGTTTCTCCAAAATTTTCCGCCGGAGCTCTGGCGGTGCGAGCATTACAATTTTGTCAATTACAGCTACATCTTTACTTTATTTTTCTGTGGTTCCAAACTGACACTTGTTGGCCAATACTCGCAGCAAGAACTTGTCTAATGTTTCACCGGCGACTGGTTTTTCATTCCAGAATGAATGTCTTTCGAATGTATCGTAACGTTTGGGAGCGAAGTATTTGTCAAGCTGGCGCATTACCTTGTCAAAGTCGTCCTCTTCATTTCCGATCGCTGCATGGTTGTCCTCTGGTAAGCCTCCGTATATACGCTGCAGTTGACGACCAGCGACGGCGAGAAAGATATTTTTGAGCTTCTTTTTCTGCTTTTTACCTAGAGCAGCGGCTATGTATTCGAATTGCTTCTTGTAGTCGATCCATGTTTGCTTGAGTTCCGTTAGTGGTACATTGTCGCATTCAAATGGTGGTAGCTTGAATATTTGATCCTCCATACCTGTAGAATTGTACAGACGATATTGTAGTATTTTGTTATAGTTAGCATTCAATATTACTTTCTCTTTTGAGCCTTAGGACATCAACACGCTGTGAGAATTATCATTTCTTAATGACACGTTGCCATTGGCAACCGTAGGAGATTGGTGGTCTGTTAGGCTAATCTAACAGTCATTGCTACCAATGGCAACCGGTATTTTTTTTTGCCTAGCCATCAGAATTTGTTGCTCTGACGGTTCCTGGAACTTGTTTCTGCCAAGCCAACGAAACATGCTGTTGCTGAGGCGGTTTCCTTTTGAAGGCGAAGTTTTTCTGCCCAGCCAACAGAGTGCTTCTGTCGCTAAACCGGTTCCCTTTTAAGGCGAACTTCATTCTGCCTAGCCAACGGAACATGCCGTTACTGAGGCGATTCCTTTGCCAAAGGAGGTTTTTTCTCTGCCCAGCCAACAGAATTAGTCTGTTGCTGCGGCGGTTCCCTTCTAAGGCGAACTTTTTTTTTATGCTTAGCCAACAAATTGTTTGTGTTGCTAAAGCGGTTCCCTTTTAAGGCGAACTATTTTTTCTGCCTAGCCAACGGACCGTATCGGGTGTTGCTCAGGCGGTTCACATTTTTGAGTGAACATTTTTCGTTTTTGTTTAGGTCAACGCTTCGTTGCCCAGGTAACCCATGACTTTGCTGCATTTGCCTGAGATTGTCCCAAGCTTTCGAAAAAGAAGAGTTTTTTTTTATACCTACCGGATCAGTTTTTTTAGATTTCACTTGGGTTCGCCTCGTCGCCAGATTATGTGATATGATATTCACATTAAAACCTAATATGGTCCGCGAATTAATTATAATTAATTTCGGTTTATTTAGCACTACTTTCAGTACACCGGAGTTTAAACCTGTGTCCACGATCCGAACTGTTTTTCCAAACTAAGACTCTCCTCGTTCAAGGCCTACTCTATTTCTAATTCACCACACTGCTCTTGTGGTCTTTCTCAAATGGGGGCAAAAACCTTCTCATCTTTTAATATCAACAGAAAATTTAATCATAGTACATAGTTTCCTTTTTTCAAATGATACATACATTATAGGTTGCTTACATATAACTTATTAATACTAAAGTTAAACTAGTTAAATCACCTGTTCTGGTGTGTTTTGTGGGAAACAGAGTTGTAAAGCAAACTGTTTTCGGAGGGTACTGCGGGAAAGGTGAAAGTCATATATCCTCGGGCAGGAATTGAATGTGCGACACATACTAGCGAAAGGTTCATTTTGTGCATAATTCGTTCGTGTATCTCTTATGTAAATAAAAGGAGTTGATCGAAGTTGGTGAAAGGGGATGGTAACGTTCAACTGAGAGAGCAAGGCAGAGCAATTCTTGGTTGTAATAGATCCGAGAAGGGCTTTTGAAACGTATCGACGAAAATTAAGCAGATCTAAACTAATAAGCTGACAGCGTGCTTCATATGTAAAAGGTCAAGGAGAAGAAGCAGTCTTTTTCGAGGACAGCAGGGCTTGACGATCCCTCCCCAGGCCATCTGTGAGTTGTGGGGCTTGCCTAGGATGTGGTGGGGTTTGACAGTGGGTCCTGTTAAACCTCTATAAAAAGCTGCATGTATCCGCAAGTAGGCCCCACCAAAGCGACCGTGTGCCGCTCAAAGCGCACAAGCCCAAGTCCTGGTGTTAGGTGGGACGCAAAACAGCCCTGACACGACGGCCCTCCGACGAGACAGGAGGTTTGCGCAGGTCCAATAAGCCGCCTGGAAAACCAATCATTACGAACAATATAAGAGATAATGCGACTCGATATAATCGGCAAAGACCTAGGCGACGAATACAGGATCACGATTGAAAGCTTGGAACATGGAATTGCAAGTCGCTAGGTTTCGCAGGTTGCGACAGGATGATCTACGGTGAATTACATCCCCGCAACTTCGACGTCGTGGCGCTGCAGGAGATTTGCTGGACAGGACAGAAAGTGTGGAAAAGCGGGCATCGAGCGGCTACCTTCTACCAAAGCTGTGGCACCACCAACGAGCTGGGAACCGGCTTCATAGTGCTGGGTAAGATGCGCCAACGCGTGATTGGGTGGCAGCCAATCAACGCAAGGATGTGCAAGCTGAGGATAAAAGGCCGTTTCTTCAACCATAGCATCATCAACGTGCACTGCCCATACGAAGGGAGACCCGACGACGAGAAAGAAGCGTTCTATGCACAGCTGGAGCAGACATACGATGGATGCCCACTGCGGGACGTCAAAATCGTCGTCGGTGACATGAACGCACAGGTAGGAAGGGAGGAGATGTATAGACCGGTCATCGGACCGGATAGTCTGCACACCGTATCGAATGACAACGGCCAACGATGCATAAACTTTGCAGCCTCCCGCGGTAGGTAAGGCTTGTTCGCGACAAAATCTGGACACAACATTGAGAATTAAAAAAAAAACGATCTAGTCAGTTTATTCGGCACAATTTTTACTTCAAATTACTTCATTCTCTGTCTATGCTTTGATATATGCATTAAAATTGGTGACATTTTAATTTCCCAAGAAACAGTTCGTGTCGACAGATTTGTTCTCCTCTGTAGTCTTTGTTTCACCTTCCCATCCTACTGGTGGTTCCCTAAATCCGTTCTTGTTCAACTCCTTGGCATCTTCATTGGTGTCAAAGAAGCATCAAACTATTTCAAGACTCTATGAACAGCGCTTAAATGAAAACAATAGCTTTTTAGCAAGATTTCGAATCGAAAGAACTAGACCTTAATGGCGGCTGCACACAATTGATTTTCGAACCTGCTCTTTCTTCGACACCACGATCCATTAGGTACTTGTAATACTAATAAATAAAATATAATACTACCAGGAGAGCTGTTTAAACACGGTGGTGAGGCACTAGCTAGAGCGCTGCACTGGGTGATTACCAAGGTTTGGGAGGATGAGGTTCTGCCGCAGGAGTGGATGGAAGGTGTCGTGTGTCCCATCTACAAAAAGGGCGATAGGCTGGATTGTAGCAACTACCGCGCAATCACATTGCTGAACGCCGCCTACAAGGTACTCTCCCAAATTTTATGCCGTCGACTAGCACCAATTGTAAGGGAGTTCGTGGGGCAGTACCAGGCGGGATTTATGGGTGAACGCTCTACCACAGACCAGGTGTTCGCCATACGTCAGGTATTGCAGAAATGCCGCGAATACAACGTGCCCACACATAATCTATTTATCGACTTCAAAGCCGCATATGATACAATCGATCGGGACCAGCTATGGCAGCTAATGCACGAAAACGGATTTCCGGATAAACTGATACGTTTGATCAAGGCGACGATGGATCGGGTGATGTGCGTAGTTCGAGTTTCAGGGGCATTCTCGAGTCCCTTCGAAACGCGTAGAGGGTTACGGCAAGGTGATGGTCTTTCGTGTCTGCTATTCAATATCGCTTTGGAGGGAGTAATACGAAGGGCAGGGATTGACACGAGTGGTACGATTTTCACGAAGTCCGTACAGTTATTTGGTTTCGCCGACGACATTGATATCATGGCACGTAACTTTGAGAGGATGGAGGAAGCCTACATCAGACTGAAAAGCGAAGCTAAACGGATTGGACTAGTCATCAATACGTCGAAGACGAAGTACATGATAGGAAGAGGCTCAAGAGAGGTCAATGTAAGCCACCCACCACGAGTTTCTATCGGTGGTGACGAAATCGAGGTGGTAGAAGAATTTGTGTACTTGGGCTCACTAGTTACCGCCGATAACGATACCAGCAGAGAAATTCGGAGGCGCATAGTGGCTGGAAATCGTACGTACTTTGGATTCCGTAAGACGCTCCGATCGAATAGAGTTCGCCGCCGTACCAAACTGACTATCTACAAAACGCTTATAAGACCGGTAGTTCTCTACGGACACGAGACCTGGACGATGCTCGTGGAGGACCAACGCGCACTGGGAGTTTTTGAAAGGAAAGTGTTGCGTACCATCTATGGTGGGGTGCAGATGGCGGACGGTACGTGGAGGAGGCGAATGAACCACGAGTTGCATCAGCTGTTGGGAGAACCATCCATCGTTCACACCGCGAAACTCGGACGACTGCGGTGGGCCGGGCACGTAGCCAGAATGTCGGACAGTAATCCGGTGGAAATGGTTCTCGACAACGATCCGACGGGAACGAGAAGGCGAGGTGCACAGCGGGCAAGGTGGATCGATCAGGTGGAGGACGATTTGCGGACCCTCCACAGACCTCGCCGCAGACTGCGTGGTTGGCGAAGTGCAGCCATGGACCGAGCTGAATGGAGAAGACTTTTATGTGCAGCACAGGCCACCTTAGTAAAGTCTAGCTCCTTGCGACAATACCTTCTCTGAAAGCACACATTTGCACGGAACAAGGCAAAAGAGGGAATGATCCCTTTTTTGAAAGCACGTATTTGCCTACAATAAGCTACTGGAGGATACGATTTTTTTTTGAGACATGTGGAATAGGGCATAATTACGAAATTCCGGGGAATGTCAATCTGTCAATGGACGCATTCTGGGGAATGATTTCTGGTAAATTTCTTTCCGGGCGATAGGTTTTTGGGTAATGACATACAATCAATTGGTTTGCTGTGTCAGGCCCACTCACGCTACCACCCAGCCATCTCGGTTATCTTAACTGAAATGCTGTTCAGTATATGAGAGGAACCACAGCTTCTAGTTGCTCAATACTAGATCAAGATTATTCCTGAACGCCTCTAAGGTCCTGACCAAATCGAGCTGATAGTATCCACCACAGATAGGATTTTGTGATCAAATATATAAGTTTGTATTCAATTTATCCATTTATTTCATATCGATTATTAATATATTATAATATTATTGGCATTCATCTTACTGCCACTAGATTGTAACTGATTTTAATTATTGCAATTTAAACTCATTCTATAAATATTAAGCCCGTACCTGTATATCAAAAGCGGCACCATTACGAATATCTTGCACACGCCTGTTTAGTAAAGCTGATCCTATCAAGCGGAAGAACGCTTCCACCAGAATTATAAAACTTTCGATTTACATGCAATCAGTCGGCGTGTTATTTGACTATCCCTATCGATTAATCGTCTCTTATAGCATAAGAGAATTTCTGTAAATCCCAGCTGTAAATCATCCCAAAAAACTAATAAATATTTAAATAATCGAATCATCAATTGTTAAAGCCCTAGTTTAGTTATACGTGATGCTATTAGGAGTACACTCATCGTGCCTGCCTAACGGATGGCTTGGGACATATGTAACGGCGTCAGCATTAGTTCTAGTTGAGCATCCTTGAAATTCGCTCCGCGTAAATTGGCCTCTTGTAGATCGCTTCCAGATAAATTACAACGCTATAAGCAGTAATAATTGAAATATATTTATTCGCAATTCCATGGTTAATGGTTATAAATAAACATCTGCAATTGTAGCCTCCCAATGAACTTACCTCCAAGTCCGCTCCTGCCAGCACAGCTGCCCTCAAATTACAATTTTTCAGATTAGCATTCCGCAGGTTCGCCACTCTCAGATTAACCCCCGCCATGTTACTGTTCTCCAAGCAAGCGCCCTTCAAGTTGACCCCCTCGAGGTTGCTTCGCACTCCGGACGGATCCTCAAAATTACACCCCTGTAGGTTCGCGGCTTCCATGTTAGCACACAATCCTTTTACCGACAACAATTGAGCCCCCTCCAAATTGGCAAAACTGAGATCTGCCCTTTCCAAACAACAGTAGTTCAAATTGGCCAGCGATAGATTACACCGCTGCAAGCAGGCGTACTTGAAATTAATATGACGCAAATCTAGTTTCCTCAAGTCAGCTCCCGCCAAATTCACTCCCTGGAATCGCAGCTCCGTCATATGGGAAGTCTTGATCAGTGCGCTGATGACATCTCTCCTCGTCAGCGGAAGGTCTTCCATTGAGGCAGCTTGCTGTTGCTGAACCAGGCTTTCCAGCTGCGGAATCAAGCCTTCAATGCCGAAGAATTTGGCCTCTTCCAGAATGCCCTCGGGACTCAAGTGACCGTCGAATATCAACTGCCCATGCCGGAGGTAGTTCAATATCGGTTCAAAGTATTGGGAGCTCCGATCGATAAGATACGCCCCTTGCCCATCCTTATCACTGGGGCACATTGCGTCTTCCTGGGCAAACATCCGGGCCAGCATACTGCTAGGCTCCTTATTTAGAAGAGTACTCAAAGTCGTTGTGAAAACCTTTCCGCCAACATTCAAACTGATCCATTTCGAGGGAGTTGGTTCCACGGGATTGGGATGTTTGATGGTGCTTTCGGAAATGCTGATATTACCGGAGTTCTCTTTGGCTGGGGATAGCGAAGAGGAGGTTGGCTTCTTACTGCTGCTGAAACCTGATGTGGAAGGCAGACATTCTTCAGGTGATCGATTCTCCGCGGATGGAGACGTTGGACCCTTTTTCGTACTCATTATGGATATATGTTTAATCGGAAATCTACAATCGAACACTTTGACGATGCGGCACAACTATTAATTTAGCTACAATGAAGAATTTTTGATCTGGCTGCCAATAAATTATGCAAAATTTTACTTTTTTTTTCAAATCGAAAATTGCACTCGATTCTCACTTTTTTTGTTTTTGTTTATTAGTCAAAATGTCAAATCCAATGTAAATTTTATTGTGAAGCATTCACACTCGACAGTTCAGCACTGTACACACGCTAAGCTGGACGCCAGTGATGCCAGGTTTTAAGACATATGGCTTCAATTTGAAGACATTTTGAATCTCTGTGAAGACCAACACGTAAAAAAATAACCCGGTCAAGTTTTTTTGTCTTGAAGTCCGCGGCGATGTGGATTTAATTAAGCATCATTATCGGTCGCGAGCATTTTTATCACCCGCGCAGCGCTTTCATTTTAGTTTCGTCACTCGTTTCCGTATCGGTCATCATTTTCGGCTCTCAATTTGGTTGCTGTATTCGTTGCTGTGACGTTTGACAGTTGACAGTTCATCAAATCCAGCTTTCCACGCTCGGTAATGGCGGCTTGCCGCTGTGTAAAAATCAATCGGTCACTGTACTGTTTGACACTAGCTGGAGGAAAGCTCACTGCAGTTAAGCATATCAAGATAACGGCACTCATCCGAGTTCTTTTAAATAATTCCATTGCTTACAGATAATCTGTTTTGGCATTTCTGATCGAAAAAAAAACCCTGTGCTCAAATGTCTGTGCGCACCCCGTAGAGTGGCCGGATCAAGGCCTGTCGGTAGAACTGGCAGCTGCTGTTTGGAATGAGGACACTATCGCGTTTGTGTTAAGATCTAACTAATTGGTTTAATTAAACATGATATAGAAAAACTGAAACTGTTTATTGAAATTATTAAAACTAAAGGGGAAAAACAAGAATGAAGGGTTAAGGGAAGAGGATTTTTGGGATGTTATTTTTAGAGGTTTTCAGTATGTATTGAAATATCTCACTATTTTTTCTACAATGTGACCATTTTTGTTTGACGGTGCAACAATTTTATTTTGAAAGTATGAACTTTCATTTTCAGAGTGGCATGAAAGTTTTTAACCGTTGGCTTTTAAAAGTTCACGTACTTTTTTTTAACATACACAACTCTCTACGAAAAAGAACCAACGAAACTTTTTATTTTAACCAACGATTTTTTTAATTTGATTAATGGTTTTTCTTTCTGTGTAGAAATGCAACTAAAAAGCACTCGTAACGAAATTTCACGAACTTCAGCAGCTGATTGGAGCAGGAATGTATGTGAATGCAGCATGGGAAGAGAAATTCGAAGAGCGGGAAATGTTTGACAGTCAAGTAACTGCAAAATAATTTTGTTTATGGAAGTGATTTCAAAATATCCCTCTACTCGCTTGAGAGCAGAAAAGCGGCTCTATCCACAGCATCCGAGGGCCCCGTACGCCTGTCACTGGTGAACAAAGCTCGTGTACTATGCATCGAAGCTTAGAACTGGTGTTAGGGCGCAGTCGTTAATGCGAACATAAATATTTATATTCGGTTAGTTACTGCAAATAAATTCTTTTTCGAGTCCTTATAATGAAGCAGGTATCTCAAGCATACTACATCGTTATATTGCTGCATGATTAAGTGCTTGATTTTGATAAAATATCGAAAACAAAAGCGTGCATAAAAATTGCCTCGCCATAACAAGTGGTAGTGGTAGCAATGAGGTTATTTAAAAAATATTAAGAAATTAAAGTTAAGCAAAATTCAATATTATTTTAATGTTATACATATTTGCATATCACAAATTCTTGAACATGCGATGTAACCAAGTTATGAAAGCTCAGTGCCTATTGCTGACAATTCGCCAAAATGTAGGCAATTATATTGCAACTAATGAGCTTGAAGGCATTAATGGTAAGACATGGCAACAAGGTATGAATGGCACGAATGGAGTGTTAACTCATCACTAGTGGACCATGTCTCATATGTCCATAGATATGAGTAAAACAGGCAAGAATGTTTTGAATTTTTGGCCGATGTGTTGGAACGCATCGAAGGTGGGACGTACACTTGGGCGGAGACTACCATAGCGTAGTGCCCATTCCTGGACCAGGAGCTACAGGAGTAGGTCCAAGCGGCGGAGGACCTACAGGAGTAGGTCCGTGTTCCCGGTGGCATTGGTAGGCAGCGGGTAAGCGGGTGGCACCGCCCCTGCTGGTCGAAATGTCGCCGGAGGTAGCAGTTCCCGATGACGATTAAGTCAGAGAGCGGGTAGAACTGCTCTCTACTTAAATTGTCGTTCGGAGGTAGCAGCATTAGCTCCGATGAGGAGCTTTGGTTGGTCTGGTCGCGACAGGTGGTAGAGAATTAACTCTGTTGTTTACATTTTAGAACCAAATCCAGATGTCGCACATGTCGGGGTAGGGCTTCACTGCTCCGCCTTCTCCCCCTGGTGAAGACATTTATTTCGTGAAGAAATTTTGAAGACTTTTCAAAATTGAGCTTGCTGACGTTATTAATCTTTCTCGTTCAAGCGAATAGCGAGGCGAAAAGCATAGGTATGTATAACGAATCTGATTTAGCCTGAATTGAATATCGACGACCAAATTAATCAATAAATAACATAATTCTGGTAGGAATTGACGAACAGTGATATGAGAGAATTAAGCTGGTAAAGCTCCGAGCGAAAATGTATGCAAAAGACGCAACATATACTAACTTTACTAACCGGAAGATCATTTGTTTGCATCGAGCATCGAGGTTTGCATCCTCATGCCACACGCTCTGTTTATGTTATTCAATATTAAATATGTTTAAAAACTTTTTTTTTGTTTAACATCGTGATATAAGATAATAACAGATTGGAAATAGACATGCTTCGTTAAATGAATATGGTTTCATCTTTATTTGCTTACAATATACCAAATCACAAAATACTGCAAGCGGACACGAATGTCATCGAAGTGATAAAGTGTCTTTAATAAACTAAACTAACTAACTAAACAAAATACTGCAAAGATTACCATGCATATGCTATCATAATGAAAGCAAACCAATTGTTATGTTAAAATTTACTATCCCGGATAAAAATGTACTATTGGTTCAATAGTGTAAACAATTGAATTACCATAAAATGTACGGTATACAATAGGATACATTGTTTCTTGATGGTTGCATAGATTGTATCAACACTACATCAACATATTTCTCTACTGTTACTATACTTTCAATTGTTTTTGAAACGCTTTCGTACATAAGTTTCATACATTGATAACTTTTGAAACGTTTCTTTACATTGCATATAAACTATATAACAGCCAAATATGCATTTTTCCCTTTAAATTGCATAGTAAAGCTGTCACAACTGAGAAATTAAAATCGTATTGTTTTACTATACAAATACAATACAATCCATTGTATTTTGAACAGTTTTGTTCGGATATTTCAACAATATATTAACCATACACTCTATTGTGTGACGAAAAAAATGTATGGAAAAATCTCAGATTTTGTATAGTTACGATACTTAACAACCCGTACATTCTATTGCGAAAACTTCATTTACATTTGAGTAAATGGTTCATAACAATGCATTCTAATGTGTTTCTATGGTTTCATTTACAATATAATCTATTGCCAATTTAATGTTATTAATAGTAGTGTTACAATAAATTGTATTGTTATTCTACTGTATTTTTTATTCGGGATTGTCGATGCAGATAAAATCAAGAACATGTATGAACTTGTCTCAACTACTTCGCTCGACTGAAACGTCGCTGGTCGCTGGCGACCCTTTCCAGTAAGTGCTCCAGCGACGCAGGCAAATTCAATGTGTCGCCACAGCACCAAACTGGAAAGCGCTCGCTGGTTGAGCGACGCGATGGTCCAGCGACGTTAAAGCGATGACCCGCATAGATAATATGTTTTGAATTGAGGCACACATAGTAGCACGTACAAGAACATGGTAAAATCTGCTACATGTCTTCGCTCACGAAAGCATAGTAAAATTTACCGTACCTTGTAGTCATTTCAAAAACTATTTGCGTTCTACCGAAATCAAATGGTAAAATGTTTTTACTGTTACCCTTGATATAGTAGGTGTTACCATGCCGTTTCTTTCAGTGTAGGTTGCGAAGGCTGACGGAGCTCCTTCGTAGCTTAGTTGGTCGTTAAAGCGCCAGTCTAGCGTACTGAGGGTCGTGGGTTCGAGTCCCATCGAAGGGAAAGTGGTTACCTCCAATACATTTTCAAATCAATATCTT
Source organism: Armigeres subalbatus (assembly GCF_024139115.2). Lineage (NCBI taxonomy): Eukaryota > Metazoa > Arthropoda > Insecta > Diptera > Culicidae > Armigeres > Armigeres subalbatus. Next base: position 208,332,483 of record NC_085139.1, on the reverse strand, counting down.
ATTCCACATAATGTACATATTCACATATGAGTTTTTAGAACATTGTAAATTAATATCTAAGGCAGGTGGTTTAATCCCCGAAATATAGGCAATTAACTTTAATTGAATTAGTTTTTTTAATTGTTTTAGTATTTGAGATAATTATACATCTTAAAATAGTAACTGTTATGGTTTTTTTCATGTGACACTGTCGAGACTGAGCTTGTTTACAACCGCTGAACAGGCCGCCGCGCAAACCCGAAGAACTGTGAATTGATGGCAAAATCAGTTGATTTTAAACTTCTGTTGAAAAGGCCTATTTTAAAAACCGTTTTCGTAGTAAAAATTACTATAAACATTTATTTTAGTGTATGCTTAATAGCCCTATTCCTTTGATTTGCGGTTCCGTGCATTTTTGCTGACTTGATGTGCTTTGGTGTAGACGAAGCTTACTGTAATGACAACTTCCCCTGCTCGCGAGCTTCTTCCGTCCGATTCATCTATCTGCTCTTTCTGTTGCCCGGAAAGCTTCTATTTTGCATCTCTCTTCTGTCTTCGGCTTTGCGCAAACCGGAAGTGACGCCACAATGTTTGCTTTCGCTATTCAGCACGGCACACACATCAGTCGAGAAGTTGTAAAAGCAGAGAGTGGCTAGTTCGTCGCAGCAATCCGCGAAAAAAGTGCTATTTTTCGGGACAAAGGTTTTTTCCCCGATCGATCGGTGTGCGCTTCGGTTCCGGTTTCATTCGGATCGTTCATTTTTAGTGCAAGGAAGGTGATTTGAAGTGAGCCAATACGAAAGTTTGTTGAGGAAATTGTCATTCGGAGCATTTTCTGGCTGCCCCATCCCGGAGGTAAGTTTTCATGGATTCTTATGAATGGTGCAGTGTAGTGTGCGATGTTCCGATTAATTTTCTGCTGTGTGTGCGAAGAAGGGAGCGTGGATGTGTGTGTGTGGTTTGTTTACGCATACCAACGGATTATGTTTAGGGCAATGCACAGTGGGAATATTACTTAATTTCATGGTCGAAACTAGTTTAACAGTGGGTATGAGTAAGTAGGTTCGATGATGTTCCTGTTTCTATTTATTTCGTAGCTCCTGTATTCATCCTATCAAAAACCAAAAAAATAATTTGCTTCTGATTCTGTTAGCTTAAAGCAGAGATGCAATTTGTAATTCATTATTTTCTTTGTTTCTAAATGAAATAGAAACAGCAGGGAATAAAAATAGAAAAGCTAAATAGATTAAAATTTAATCTAAAACCACAGTGGATAACTCATTGCAATGATTATTTGAATGATAAGCTTAGAATGAATATTATTAAAAAAATTATCTTTGGAAGGATTATTCCGTGATTATTAAATTTTATAGATTAATGAACTGAGTTGTTCAATTCACTTGCCAAAAGTTGAACTTATTCAATTTGGGACAAGCTCTTCAATGCTTCACTTGCCAAAAGTTGAATTTGTTCAATTTGGGACAAGCTCTTCAATGCATAAAATAATGCTTGATTTATAATTATTCGAATGGTAAATTTGGTAAATCTTGAAAAGGATTAAAACATAAGCTAACTGGAAGCTGTTTTTTGTTTTCTTCGTGTAGAAAAGTTTAGGGCGGTACAAAATTTTAATTCGACATAGTTGTTTTATAAGGGCCGAAGTCGGCAATGAAAACAAATCGAGTTTATGTCATAGATCGAACGTCCTGGAAATGTACTAGGGGAAATGTTCCGTTTTCCATCTTACTGAACATATATTCGTCTCATCGCAAAACAAAGAAATACAACACCAATATTCTTGTCGCTTCTTTTTGTTAACACGCGTGCTCACTCACAAAAATAAGAAACAAATCAAATTCCTTTTCATTGCTTTGTTTTTGATAGGAGCTATGGGATGAAGTGCCGAACCGTTCCCCCCATATACACCATATTTGAAATGGGACAAAATGTTGTTTTTCTGTTGTAAAAACAAAAAAAAGGCATTTCCGTTGGATTTTTTTTCTTGGTGCGATTGCGTCCCTTTTTTCCATGGCAGCCAAAGAGCTAAACTGTGTTTCATTTTTGCATTATGACACTTCGTTCTTGCATCAAAAACCCATGTGAGCAAAAGGCTAAACGGTAATTTGAAAACACAACGGGGCGATGCAAACAGGCGATATTGACAAATGGGTTGACAGCCAGGCGTGGAATTTGGGCGAAAAGGATGTTGTCAATAACATTATGACGCATTTCTGAAGGGCGCATGTGTACACTGTTAGAAAAAAAAATCAGAATAATCCACCTAGCGGTGATGGTGTCTTTCTCGTGTATTTTAAAACCAGAAAATACATAATGGTAACAAGAAAAGCACATAAGAGAGGTCATAATTACACTTTAGGGAGATAGATTCACTTATTTCCATCAATTCACATTCATTTGCGTTGATCTAAACGCATTACAGTAGTCCTTGCAAAAAAAAAATCTATTTTGAAAAAAAAAATTTCAGGGTGGTACCCTTAGGAAAAATGGGGAAAAAATCAATGTTTTTGCCTTTCTCGTATACTGCCGTTATACGCATATTTGTCCCATGTTTTCTGGGATTTCCTATATACATGGGACAGTTATGCGTATAACGGCAGTATACAAAGTATACGTAAAGGCTATAGGATCACTCCAAAACCGAACTTTTTATAGAAGGCTCGGAGACCCATAGTGTTATATACCAATCGACTCAGTTCGACGAATTGAGGTGATGTCTGTATGTGTGTGTACAAAAATGTGAGACACACTTTTTGGTACTTAGCATTATCCGATTTGCTCACAATAGGTTGCAATCTACGCATAATGCGGCCTAGTTGTTTCCTATTGAAAATTGGCCCGATCGGTCATTGCGTTCCAGAGTTATTGACAAAACATTGTTTTTTGCCAAGGGTCCCCCCTTGGAAAAAAAATTAAAATCGAAAACATTTTTTTTCCAAAAACTGCTGCAATGCATTCAAATGACCGCAGATAGATATGAATGGATGGAAATAGTAAAATCTATCCCCCTAAAGTGCTATTTTGACCTCTCTTATATGTTTTTCTCATTTTTATAATGCGCGAGAAAGGCACCACCAACGCTAGGTGGATTAATTTGTTTTTTTTTTAAACTCCGGAACGCAATGGCCGATTGGGCCAATTTTCAATTGCAAAAAATTAGGAAGGATTTCGCGTCGGATGCAACCTGTTGCAAGCAAATCGGATAAGACCAAGTACAAAAAAGTGTGTCACATTTTTTTTGCAAACACTCATACATAGATACATACACACATACAGACATCACCTCAATTCGTCGTGCTGAGTCGATCCGAAGTAAATTTTATTTATAAATGGTATCATAACGATTAGATATGGATGTATTTTATGAAAATTATTAACATTTTATTAACATTTAAAATAACATCTACTTTTCGAACTACAGTCGACTCTCTATATCTCGATATATTTCCCTATGTCGATGTTTTCCTCAGTCCCTTCAATCTACATACATTTGGGCTTTCTACATCTCGATAACCTCCCTATCTCGATGTGTTCTGATCATATTTTGTTCAGGATTCATTCTCCTTATGTCGATATATTTAAATTTTTAGACTACTAGACCATCTTTGGACAAAAACAAACACATCAGCAACAGGAAACGACATTTGTTTTGTTGTCGTTTTTCATAGCAACGAGTTTTTTTGGATCTAGTACCCATTTCAATTTTCCTTCCATTCCTCGATGTCTCTATCTCGATGGTCCCTTCAATATCGAGATGTGGAGAGGCGACTGTATAATTGAAAAGAAAACATTTTTCTCCATTCGAGATCATTGCGACATTGGCCCTTATGAAACGACCCCTAACCGATTTGACCACAAGGGGTTTTTTCGATTCGTTTACCTAAGCAATTTTTCTAGGATTTTTGACCCCCCCCCCCTTGGTAAGATTCTTTGCATACAAATAATTTTTCATGTATATGGTGCGTAAGATAACGACAGAATCCCTCCCCCCATAGATATTTACGTAATATGGGCTAACATTTTCGCGTATTGAACACAGGGTTTGCAGAAATCGCTCTCAATAGATAACGAACAATGATAAAAGAAAGGCAAAAAAGTGTTCCGAATCATAACAAACCATGATAACAAATTTATCAAACTTGTATACAGAAGTACGAAAAAACAGATTCGGATAGGCGAAAAAAAAAACAGAATCGGTGTAGAACAAGTTGGAATGCATCATCAGAACCAGTGATCTATAGCATCCCGATTCAGTTCATTATGATGATAACTTGCAAAAAAAGTCTTTCACGGTATGCTATACAGAGATGATAAGTGTGAAATTTTTCTATTCTCTTGGGTTCAATTCCTGTCATCCCAACATTTTTAAAAGAACTCAATAACAATAGGCGATTTTTTTCGAATAGCTGTTCATAATTTTGACCGCATTTCTCCTGTGTACCACCGCGCACTGTGTACCACTGTGTCGTCGTTCGTATTCGCGGTCGATCGTTCTATGACAAAGCATTGGTATGAGTAAATGAACGTAAAAGAGTGTAGTTCGATCGACGTAGGCGCGGAGTTTTCTGTTTCGTTTCATCATAGTAAACCTATCGTCCACTGTTAGGTAGCAAAATTTGTCTGATCCAAGTTCTTCTGATTGTTGTTTTCAGGATCCCCCAGTTGAGCAAAACCGTTTCCCGTTGTTTTCTTCTCCCAAGTTCGGACGAAGTTTGGCTGTCAAAATGGCAACGGAAGACCAAAACAACGAGCCCCTGCCACCAGTAGCGGTGCAATCTCCAGTGGAAGAGAAACGTGAGTATTGAGCGTAATGATGTGAAGTCCCCTTTTTGCTTCGATGCCCTTATTTGACATGCGGCAATTGTTTTTGCATTTGCTTCTCTATAGAATAAGAGGACAGTGAAGGCGAGTGAAATCATCTTTATTTTTGAACGATTTTGGTATCGGATTTTCATTTGTATTTACGCTTGTGGCTTATTGCTGCGTGAGGTGAACTCACTTTAGAAAGCAGCAATAGGATCTTATGGCGCAGGAACGTTTACCGTGCGGGTTAGAATGCCTCATCATGTCCATTTGTATCATGACCTAATAAAATTATTTATGATGAAAAAAGATCATTTGTGCAACGATTTATAATTTTAGTATAAACATTGAACATAGATTAGCCGAAGTAATTTCAAAGTAAATGTGATTTTTTTTAAAGATTTTGATATTGTTAACCTTTTGTCTGTGCTCTGGGGTCAATATGACCCCAGGCCACTTTGAGTGGCTGCCATTTTTTTAGTTTTCAACCGATTCACCTAATTTTTGGTAGTTTGGTAAAACTTGCCGAGATCTGTCTCCTAGGTGCAAATTCGCTTGAAAAATTATGAAAATATGCGCTACAGTGTCCTTTTTTCAAAAAACTTACGTTGTCTGTGCTCTGGGGTCAAATTGACCCCAAATTGAAATTGCTATAACTATTTTAATGTTTGGCCAATTTTGGATTTTTGGGGCTGTTTCGAAAGATAATTTATTCATCTTTCAGGCCGTTACCAAAGATTGACTATAGGTGGGCAGGTACATCGCGGGGAGGGGTTTTTGTAAAAAAGGGTACAAAAACAGTGATTTTTCATGCTTATTTTATTATATCTGAAAATCTTACCCATTTTGAACTGCACCTTTTCAAAAAGGTTATGCAGAAAGGCGTCTGCTTTGACATGAGGCATTGATTAGTTTAGCGCTTGGTCGCTAGGTGGCGGTATATTTGAATTCATTATTTTAGACTACTCAAGTAACTCCGATATATGGAATTTTCCTCATTGTAAATATTCTTATCGCACAATTTTGAAATTTGTAAAGATGACGTCTGTAACAAAGTTCGTCTGGTGGGAATAGACTGTCATGTGACGAAATAAATAATAAGGAATTTTTCAAATAGGCGGAGCTAGTGTACTTGCAATATTCTTGCATATATGAAATATTGCTTTAGCTTGAGATCTTTCATACCTGCACCCAAGTTGTATTCGGCAACATTGTTCAGGATGTTTAGTACTACAAAGCGGTACTCAATATAATAAGCACTTCTTCCCATTTTTTAATTTGTGCGATAAGAATATTTACACTGAGGAGAATTTTATATATCGGAATATCTTGAGTAGTCTAAAATAATGAATTCAAATATACCACCACCTGGCGGCCGAGTTCTAAACCTATCAACACCTCATGCCAAAGCACATGCCTTCCTGCATAGCCTTTTTAAAAAAGTTGCAGTTCAAAATGGGTAGGATTTTCGGATATAGGTAAAATAATCATGAAAAATCACTGTTTTTGTACCCTTGTTCACTAAAACCCCTCCCCGCGATGTACCCGCCCACCTAAAGTCAATCTTTGGTAACGACCTGAAAGATGATTAAATTATCTTTCGAAACAGCCCAAAAAATCAAAAATTGGCCAAACATTAAAAAAGTTATAGCAATTTCAATTTGGGGTCAATTTGACCCCAGAGCACAGACAACGTAAGTTTTTTTGAGCACAGACAGAAGGTTAATTGTACAGATTATTTTGTCGGTGTAATAGGGCAGTCATTCAACTTTTTTTTTAAATAAATGAATTAAATATTTGTTGATGAATACATAATTAATTTTGATCGACTTGTTTAGTATCCTTGAAAATAAATCCATGACACGAAATCTCTTTATCGATTTATTCATCGTACAAGATGATATGTTAAGATCATCATCCACGCAATGCGTTAAATAATGATTCTTGATGATGTCAGTCCGTCGTCATTTCGTAATGCCAATGGAATTTCCTTCGCAACACCCCTATAACTATCATCATCATCGTCGTTTCTCAATAAGCCGTTCTCTCCCCCCGGACAGGTAGACAATTTATGACCATTAAATCTATTTTTAAATTTCCATTTCCAGCAAAAGAAGTTACCAAACGTTCGATTCGTCTGGACACCTGGCAGAAAATAAAGGACCAAAAACTAACGCCCCTGCGTCGCTTCTCCGTGTTCAACAAGATCCCGAACTATATCGGAGCGGAAAAGGCGGCAGAGCTGCTGGCAGAGACCGACGAGTTCAAGAAAGCAAGTAAGTGCTGACAATTTAAGTGTACAGTTATTGTACATTAACTGACTTTTACTCAAACATTTGTTTGACGAGTTGAAGTGTGTTAAATATTTAGCTTTTATTTTCAATTGCCATTGCTAGATTAGATCATGATTATTTAAAGGTGATTCACATTCCGGTACATTGGAATCATGACGGTTTATTTCTGAAGCACGATTGATGCATGTGGTCGCTGTACAATTTGTCGATGTTATTGTGGATCAGTACTGTTAGTTCATGGGGAGATAAGATAGTGTGTTGTCGGTATGGAGTAATTGTTTATTTATTCGAGCAGCTGATTACGCTTGTAAATATCGGCATTGCATTCGGATAGAGCATGTTATTCATAACCTGATTTGTGTCGCGGTGCGCCACAAATGTCATTCAACAAACATGGCGAAGAGCTATACTGCCGTGAATCGTATATCTGTCCCATATGAATAGGAAACAGCAAAGATGGGACAGATATGCGATTTACGGCAGTATAGCATTGGTAATAAGGAGGGCATGCTCACTCAATCTTAGGAGCACAGGATGCTCCCTCAAACATTTTCGGGAAATAAAAAAAGCATGGAAAAGGATAATTTTTTTCACTAACTTCGATTGATGCGCAAAGCTTGTTTGCTTTTTTTTCATTTCCTAACCTTTTCGTGTAATCAACAATGCAAACGGTATTACTGTAAAACCGTGCTCATTCAATAAATTCGAAAAAATACCAAGTCGATTTGTCCCATCTTGAAAGTAATCGCATTTGAGTCCCATTGTGAAAGTAACCGTACAATATGTCCCATAAACATGAATTTTAACTGACTCTGGTTCAAGAAGATTATCTTTTCTTGTTTTTATTATGACAAATGTTCTTTAGAACTCTTATCTCGGCCAGCGGCTGATGTTTAATGTTCTCATTTCACGATCAAAATGAACATTTTTATAATTTGGCTATAAAACTAGTCTAGAACTCTTATTACAAGAAAGTACGATAGCAATTACAATCGTTTTGGTGCATGTACACTAGGGTGGTACAAAAAATCGATTTTGCCCCACAGCGCTCATCTTATTCTTTATCATGTTCTCAGTGTCCTCTGAAAATTTGAGCTTATTTGGATTTAAACTGATTTAGCACAATCCGTTTCAAGTTTGCATGCAAATTAGTATGGTGGAATTTATTTTTTTCATTATACTGTTAATGACGCTTTCCCATTAAGCGCAGGTTAAAAGAAAACCTACATAGCTAGAAGGCATACTCAACATCTTTCACCCAACGAAAACCGCATGTTGATTAATCGCCCCAATAATTAGTAATCGATTTTAAGAAATGTTGCGAATCTTTAGTCATGATCGTTAAACTTCTTTGTGGGCGTCACTGGAACGTGCAGTGCAACATAGTAGCCTGAATTTGTATGTGCTATCTTTCGCGCCACGAGCAGCAATGTTGCCTGTTGAGGAGTTACGCAATTAGCTCCAGAAAACCACGACATAGATTAAGGCTCAAGACTCCATCACAATGTTTTGAAAATTGATGACTGTATCACTTGTTTGTAATAGTGATGCAATTGGTACGGAAAAGTGCAGCAGCGATAAATAAAATGTTGTTTACAACTGGGGTGGGTGGAAATGGGGTGGTAAAAATATGTCAGCTGATGCATAATGTTGCCAGACTTGACGAATTGTTTATTTTATATCATAAGACATGTTTATGGTGTATCAAATATATGGGTATTAAATAAATTTTATCGGTTTATTTTTTTTATACACCACTTGGAATGTAATAGAAGCTTACGTAACATGTTTAAATATTTATTTTTGGGTTTATTGTTCAATCCGACAAACAGCAATGATTTTTTCCAATAAATAAATCTGGCAACGGCGAAGAGATGATTATTTTCTTGTATGCACATCTTTGTTTGCGTGTTGGCTGGCGTATACGTTGTATTGTTCGGATTGAATGAAGTTGCATCACGTAGATTTTGTACTCACCATTTCACTTATTGCGCTAGTGAATTTGAGTCTTCCGCATTTTATTGCATTCACAATACGGTCGTCAAATTTGTCTCTCACTTCGATTTTTGCAAAGCAGTTTTCAACAGTTTTTGGACGTGAAGTGAATTAATTGGTAGTCAAGGTTGACGAAAAATGTGAAACTCAGTTAGTGAATATGTTTTAGGAGTGATAAAATCAAAGAAACAATGGGAAAAGATCCATTGAAAAATCAAGTGAGTGTGTATGTGTTCGATCCGAACTTTCTAACGTTAGTATGCGTTCGATGAACAAACGAATATCGACCTAGAAAAAAGGCAGTTTTCAGCGTTTTTCCAGCAATTCCTCAGTAATTGCTGGTTTTGATAAGTGAAAAATTAATATGGAAATGCCATGAATATATTATGATAGAGGGTAAGTCCGTAAATAGCCCCAAAATATTGAATTTAGTTCAAAACTTTATTAGTATTAGTGCGGATTTGAATAAAATCATTGTCATTATCGGATTGATTACGGTTTATAGAGCCTTAAATTCGATTACTAATTATTGGAACGATGAATTAAGATGCGATTATCGCTGAGTGAAAGCTCTTGAGTATTCTTTTTAGCTATGTAGGTTTTCTTTTAAGCTGCGCTTAAGGAGGAAGCGTCATTATCAGTATAATGAAAAAATAAACACCCCCATACTAATTTGCATGCAAACTTGAAACGGCTTGTGCTAAATCAGTTTTAATCCAAATGAGCTCAAATTTTCAGAGGACACTCAGAACATGATACTGAATCAGATGAGCGCTGTGGAGCAAAAACGATTTTTTGAACCACTCTAATGTACACGACGGTAATGCGAACTGCACGATATGTAATTCTTGATGTAACTTCCTACAGAATTCAACGTAGTGGGACATGATATGCGATTACTTTCCCTTCCAACAGGCAAAGTAACCGCATATCTTGTCCCATGGATTATTTTCGTAAAAATAAGCTAAAATCATTTTAATAATGCAAGGCATAGTAAAAGATACATATTTTTACACCACATTGGCGTGAAAAATGTTGGAAAAGCATTTCAATCAAGCACCGCTGAAGAAAATATTAATTATATTTTGAATGATCGTTTTCTCGATTTGCTATTTTTCCATATGGCACTGATATGAGGTTATAGGCAGTTTATGTAGTAGATGTGTAACTATAATCCACGGAAGACTTTGAATCACGAAAATTTTGATTCAATTGACTAAGAACACACAATGTTCCTAATGTTTATATTTTCTGGCACAATCACCAATATTGCACTCGTAGACCTGAAGATTTTCGTGGTATTTGTTTAGGTGATCATGTAACCGATGCAGGGAGTTGTTTGTCCATTTGCATCGTGGTGCTACAGTGCTTTCGGATAAGCGGTCCCCACCGATGGGGTTTGATAAAACGCTTTGTTCTCGCTCATTTCATGTTGGGGACCATATTTTTTACGCACAGCTGTGTAAAACAAGTTGAAATGCATAATCAGAACCGGATCCCCCGCAATTGGGGCTTATTGAAAGAAATTTATCATGGGTTGTAGCCCCCCGAATCAGTTCATCATCGTAACAGCTACCGAAAAGGTCTCTCACGGTATGCTACCTATCGAGAGTGTATACTAGCGCAGTAGTATGGAAAACCGCAAACTTCGTCCGATCAAGTGAGATCAAGGTTTTTCTGAATCGTTTTGGCACCCCAATCAACTGTGCAAAATATGGGCTCGATTGGTTGCAACCTCGCATGCCGCATCGCGTTTTAAATTTACATGGAGATTAGTATGGGAAAACGTACTTTTTCACATTTTTGCTAGAAGCGGCTTCAATTTATCATCAATCACGTGACTCAATACGTTAGCATATAGTCTGGAAGATGCCGAAAGACTTTGCCGAAGAAGGTACGTAGCTGGACGGTCTACAAAAAATGTTATTACGAATCGAAAATTGATTGTTTAAACCATATGCAAGAAATCAATGTTTCTGCCAGCACTACCAGACAAATTATGGTTATCGAAAAGCAAAACCCATCTTCCTTCTTGTCGGATTTTTTTCTTTGTGAAATAATTCCGGATAGCTCCCATTAGATCTAAAGCCCTATAAGATCAATTATTTTGAAATAACACTCAGTTAAATTATTGGTCTACGTAGTACGGCAGTGCTGGCAGAATAAACGATCTTTTGCATATGGTTTGAACACTCAATGTTCGAAGCGTTATAACTTTTTTCGTGGACGTTCCAGCAACGTGCCTTCTTCAGCAAAGTTTTTCGGCATCCTTTGGGTTATACTTTACAGCAATGTGCCACTTGGTTTACGATGAACTGAAACCTCTAGTAGTAGAAATGCAAAAATATACGTTCTCCCATACTAATTTCCATTCAAACTTCAAACACGATGCGGAAAGCGAGTTAGCAACCAATCGGTCCCAAATTCTGCTTCGAATGGCTTCGAAAAACCATTGATTTGAAAAAATGACCATGACGCCCCACTCTAGTGTATACGGACATGATAAGTGAGAGATTTTCTCATTCTCCTTTCGATTCAAACCCTGAAGAAGGTGCTACTCCGGTCGTAGTGTGTGGTGTAGAATTATACATGAGTAAGAACGACTTGAGGTCCCACATCCAATAATCTGCATTTGGGGACTGTTGACTGATCTTAAGATGCTTCAAAATGGTCTTGTTCGCTCGCTCAACTTCCCCATTTGCTTGCGGCCAATACGGCGTTGTTCTTCGTAAGGTAATACCGTATTCGTAACAGTATGATCGTAGTTCCTCGCTTACAAATTGCGGCCCATTATCGCATCTGATTGACTCCGGGATGCCAAAGCTGCTGAACAGGTCTTATGTAGCGCTTGGACGGTAAGCTTTGCGGTGATTTGTTTCATGACGATGGCTTAGTGAACCTACTAAAGTAATCCACAAATAAAAGGAGTGTGTGTCCCGATGGAAGTGGTCCCATAAAATCGACGGCTATGTCTACCCATGGTCTTTCAGGCATCTTTGTACTTTTCACCAGCTCCGGTGGTCCGAGAGAGGAAGCGAGAATACATTGCTTATACCTTTTTACATTGAACTCAATCTGCTTGTCCATTGAAAGCCACCAATTCTTCTGACGTAGGCGATGCTTCATAGCCGCCATGCCTGGATGCGCTTCGTGTGCCAAAACTAATACCCGTTCGCGTAGCTTAAAAGGAAAAACTAGTCGATTACCCCTCAGCAATACGCCATCGACATTGCTGAACTCGTCTATATATGGTTTATAATCCTTTGTAATCGATTCCACAGCGCCTGACCGAAGACAATCTAGTACTTGCTGAAGGTCTGCATCGCTGGCTGTCTCTGCCCTGACTTCTTGTAGTGTTAGCGCTATCGGAACAGACTGAGACACAACATTTCGTATGTATTCTTCCCAGGGTTGAAATATGTCAAAGTCAATGTAGTGAAATACGTGGATCTCAGCATATTCTCCGGTTAACCTAATCGCCACCGTTGTGAGTGCGACTGTACGGCCAAAAAATCATGACAGCACCAACCATTCTATTTACCATTCAACCCAACACAAGTCGCTTTAACAGGCTGCTCAGTTCGTGCGTTACTGCATGAATGTGAGTAGCCCATAAAAACACGTGATGATTTTTTATCATTTGCTGGGTGAATGTGTACATTTTACTGTGGTGAATTTCATATTCGTGGCGCACTGGGTGATCTGAGTGCTGTTGTTTACTTCTCTCCCTCTTCGGTCGATTTGAAGGAATGGAGAAAATAAGAAAATTAAATAAAAAACATCTCCTTCATTCAGTGCTGCCGAATATTTACAAGTCTGATTCTTCCCCTTTTTCGTCAAACGGCTCTGGAGGTAGATTATGAAGCCTTGAAAATACATCAGCAAGGTTAGCCGTCCCAGGAATATGTTCTATATCATACGAGTAATTTTGCAATTTGAGTACCCATCTCTCGATTCTGGCACAAGGTCGAGATCTGGGACTAAATAGGAACTTTAAAGCTTAACAATCAGTTAACAGGGTAAATTTGATTCCTAGCAGGTATATACGGAATTTTTCCACGCCCCAAGCGAGAAACAATGCATCGTGCTCAGTTTGAAAATATTGTTTCTCCAAATCCGTTAAAGCCTTGCTGGCGTAAGCGATAACTCTCGTCCTGCCTTGAGAATCTTCTTGGAGAAGCACGGCTCCCAATCCCGTGGGACTTGCATCCGTCATTAACTTTGTTTCGTTCCTTGGGATTGAAAATTTTCAAATGATGAATCCTGGAAACAGCATGCTTAATGGATTGAAATGCCGAGCCACTATGGGGGATCCCCATACAAGCGAGCGGTCAAAAATAAAATTGGACTTTTAAAGTGATTTTCCACTTAGTTTTAGCTGTGTATGGTCGAAATAGCATGAATATACAATTTCCAACCCCCCCCCCTTTGGGGATCGTCTATGAATTACGTAATTATTTTTTTCATAGGTTCGATTAACGTGACAAAGCAAACCTATTTGGGAAGTTGAAATTTCGTGCGTTTTCTTAAGGAGAAGGAAGGGGCTGTACAAAAACTAAGTTCAGCAATTTATGGACATTATGGCGGCGATCATGTTAAATGACATTAATTTCATGACATTCCGTGATATTTTTTGTTCTCACTCTCATGCCTCACAATTTGTATTTAGAACAATTTGTTTGACAAAGTACTAGGATCTGAAGGATCATAAAGCATTAAATGTTAATCAAATAATCAGAATTGAAAATAACTTTTGAAAAAGGGTATTAGCAAATTAGAAATCGCAATCCCATGACATTTTTACGTGTACAAGTTATTCAAAAATGAGATTAATATATTCTCAAAAAATGTGGACATTCATTGTGGAATGTAAGAATGCTCCATTCTTCCGAAAAGCAAAATTCTTTTAATTTAAATAACAACACTATTTGAATTACTTTTGATTTGTTTTCATGATTTCTACAAGTTATATACAGCATCATTCTTTTCTGTGTCAAGGTTTAAGTCTTCAATGATATTTTCTTCAATTCCATCAACGATGGAAGATGAGATAAATTCATCTAAAGTATTAGAAGATAAAGAACTTTTGAAAATCTTCAAATATTACAAAATTACGCATGGCATAAGAATAACTAAGTGAAAAATTTTTTTCCAACGTCTCCTCGTTATCCAAATCGAGCTTAAAATGGATCTGATTCATGTAAGGCACGAAGGAAAATGTCAACATTTGCCTCTCTTGATCATTTTCTTGCATTATGAGTTCTAAATTTCTTCAACTGTTTATATTGACTTTCCGCTGGTTGTTCAGCCAGTGAACCTCAAAGTGTAGATGAGTGAATAAATATTTCCCTACCATTAGCCAGACATTCATGAACACTAGCAGGAATTTCATACGCTCCGTTCTAACTAAGATATTGTTCGTCTTTACTTTTGCAATAAACATGTCGGGAATTATTGATTCCAGGAGATTTATAAATATTTACATATTATGAAATCTCATATTTAGTTCTCCATCAGTAGCTAATGAATAGCTCAGAAAATTAGGTTTAGAGAATGACTCAAACCACTCAAGCCCCAAACGCATTTCAGCGGAATGGCGACGGAAACGGTAAAATTTGACAGGAAATATATGAGCGAACTGTTAAATCCTTCCGTTACCGTTGTGCTGCATTGCATTGGGGTTTTATTCATTTACTCCTTTGAAAAGTTAATTAAATGAGCTCAAATGGTTATAAATAAAGTCGAAGTTATTACCAATAAATGTATTTTGACCATACCCTTTGAGCGCATAGTTCAGTCTGACCCATTTTCAATAGGAAACGATGGGACTAGATTTCCCGTCGAATGAAACTTGTTGCGAGAAAATCGGACACAAATAAGTGTCTAAATGGCGATTGCGTTCTTTTGCGCACATACATACAGACGCGCATGCACACACATACAGACATCACCTCAATTCTTCGCGCTGAGTTAGTTGATATATACCACTAGGGGTCTCCGGGCCTTCTATCAAACATTCGTTTTTGGAATGAGCATTAACCTTGGAGTACGAGAGAGGCAAAACACGGTAAAAAACAAATGAAAAAATCAGAGTGACTTAACTCTGTTAATTGCAAATACTGGCAAGAAATTCTTTCAGGGACATTTTAGTCGAAGCTTTGTCCTTGATGTGTATCATAAAAGAACCTGGGATTCCTGAGGAAAAAAGTTCTTCACTATCAAAGTTGAAAATAGCGTCGTTTTGGAAAAAATATTGCTTCCGCATTTTTCAATTTTTTTTCACAGTGTAACCATTAGTTTTGCACACCATTTAAAAGCTTATACAATAACCTTTGTAATGATGTATTAACATTGAAGAAAAAACATTTAAAAATATTTCAATAAATAGTTGAAAATAAAATATTTTTTCAGAAAATTTGCTAACTTTTTTACCCATTTCTGACTTTGCCACCTTATATCTTTGGAACTAGTGCACCTAGAGACTTCAAATTCAGAATTTCTCTTAATTAGAGTATTGACAATGGAGAGAAAATATTTTAAAATAATTCGGAAGACATGACATTTTCGATTAATGACCGCCCGAAATCCTATAGTGCGAGCTTCCTTTTGGGGTCCATTTGAATTGCGTTCCTGTTTGAAGCAAGTGTCTTAATGGTTCTGTCGTCGACGCCAGATTAGGGATGAATCTACCAACATAACAGAATTATTCGAGAAAGCTACGAGGTTCTGAAACATTATGTGGTTCACGAAAGTTTTGAATGATTTCGAGTCTGTTCTCTGTTGGACGAACTCCGGCAGTTGAAAGTAGATGGCCTAGGAATTCCAGACACTCAACACTGTAAACGCACTTATCTTCATTAAGCAAAATGTCATATTCCGAAAAACGTTTCTTCAAAAGTGCCAACCTCCTATCGTGTTCCTCTTTGCTAGACCCAAAAACGATTGCGTCATCCAAATAAACAATAATTCCCTCGAGGCCTGCTGTAATGGCTTCCATTGTTTTCTGGAACGATTCAGGGGCGCAGCTAATCCCGAACATAGGCGTTTGTACCTAGATTTTCCAAGAGTAAAATAAATAGTAAATATTTCCTTTTATTTTTCTAATAATTTTATTTAAAAGTATAAACCATGAATGTTGTCTACCTGAAAAGGCCGTACTTGGTCGGTTGAATGTCGTGATCGGTCTTGATCTTTCAGACAGCTCGACCTGATGGTAGGCGTCTTTGATGTCGAGCTTTGAAAACAGAACTGCACCTGACACGGATGATAACAACTCGTCAACCAACGGCAGAGGGTGAGTCTCCCGTAAAACCGCTTGGTTTGCCCGACGCATATCAATACACAGTCGAGCTCTTAAGAACTGGTACCATTATTGGAGACACCCAGGGTGATGGACCCGGCGCGCGCTCTATGATATCGAGCTCCAAAAGAAAACGCAACTTTGTTTCGATTTGCTGCTCCATCGCGATCGGTGGGCGTCTGTACGGCTGTTGCACTGGTTGTACTCGATCGTCGATAGGTATTTCTACCTTCACACCCCTGATTTTCGGAAAAGGTTTCTTGCTATTGGTTTCAATTGCCTCGATGTCATACCCGACCTTTAGTACTCGTAAGTCCTTCGCTGTCTGATCGCCCAACAAGCATCGTTGGCCGTCCTCTACGACGTAGAATTGTACATTGCTCTTCCTATTCAAAAAGGACGTATCTGAACCTGACACCTACGGCTTCCAAAAAGTATAAATCCTTAGCTTTCTGTGCAGTGAGCCGGGAATCAGGTCCATAGGCCCAAGTAGTGATTTACCCTAATTACCGAACGTTTCGCCGGGTTGACCACAAGTCGGTTCAGAAACACCAGTTGGCAAACACAGTGATCTGGTTTAGGAGGGATTGCCAATCGGCTATTGAGCAGTTGCGAAGAAATATCTTCAGATCGTCCGTAAAGGATAGCCGTGGTCCATCGATTGTATGGAGAACATCGTTGAAGTGAAGCAGAAAAATTAAAGGCCCTTGGTATACCAGACCAAGCGCGGAAACTATCTGAGCGACAATCGCCCAAAGCAACCACCAGCTGGCGTCCGGTCAGATATGATCGAAACCAATCGAGGAGATTTCCACTATTGCACTAAGCGATGTGATACTCCATAGTTGTTCACATAACGCTTGTTCCCCTTTTTGTAGACCGGAAACATATCTGCAGTCTTCCAGCAAGATGGGAATGTGCCACTGGATAGAGAGAGTTGGAATAACAGGAGAAGGGGTTCAAGCAGACAGGTAATATTCTTTTTGAGAACCATTGATGGAACAAGGGACCCTCCTTAGCCGTGCGGTAAGATGCGCGGCCACAAAGCAAGACCATGCTGAGGGTGGCTGGGTTTTTTATTCCCGGTGCCTGTGAAAGTGCTTAATGAACACTAAGCTGCGAGGCGGCGATGTCTGATCCAGAGTCTAATTTAGATAATCTTCATTAAAGCCCCAAACGCAATACAACGGAACGGCGACGGAGACGGCAAATTTGACAGAAAATATATGAGATAAGCCTATAAGTGTTCTAGCCTACCACAAAAGTTCGAAAACAAAAAAAGCCGAATCACAAAAGTTCGAGAACAAAAAGGCCGAAAACAAAAAAAAGGCAGAAATCGTAGGCAGGTATTGGAGCAGAAATTAAACTAATTTGTATGTACATTCAAACTTAATTGCTTATATGCTGGGTATTAACTATTAAGCCACCCCATAGTAATTAATTTGTATGTTTGAACGTTTATTACATAGGAAAGTTTGAATAACTAGCACTTTTACTTGTTAAATATTTTAATCAAAACAAGAAAAATGAAATCAAAATCGCTGTAATTTCCACGCCAAAAATATACGTTTATCAAATACGTTTCTGTTTCGACCACGTTTTCAACGAAATTCTCGTCGGTGATATCGTCACATTTCAAACATATTTCTTTGATCTTGTCCATATGACTTCGCGATCCTTGTGGAACGTATCCTTGCATGATATGGAGAATCCTCTTCTCTATCACACGTTACTTTGTTCGCAGTTCCAATATTATTCTCGTGATAGACAAATGATTACATCCAACTACTTCAGTCCATCGCCGATGCCACGCTTCAAGTATGTTTGTCGTCAGAGGAAGCTTTTCCTTTACCACCTTGTGGTTCGACCAAAGAGCTGGATGAAACAATGGTCTTTTGTTATTGTTCCTCCCTGAAACATAGGTAACATTGAAATATTCCACGAAACCAGCCAGTGCAATAGGCATCTTCGTCGTGATTCTTTCGAACGCTTTTGCAATTCTTGAATGCGGTAGAAATAAAAGAGCCTAAAAAGTTGAAACATAATATTTTTTTTCTATTTTTATATTGTCTTAGTACAAACCTGTAGACGTTTAACGGCCATGTATACTGCCGTTATGCCTATTAACTGTCCCATGTAAGGAATCTCACCAAACATGGGACAAATATGCGTATGACTGCAGTATATATCCATATCACTGGAATCCGCGAAAATTCAGCTGTTTAATCAAATTTTGCGCAAAATAAAAGTAGCACAAGTAGCATTCCGCATCGGGGAACAAGTCCGAAATTCGAGATGATAAACTTGGGATGTACATAGTTCTATCGCTGCTTCTTGGCTTTGATTTTTTTGTGTATTTTTTGTGGGGTTAACTCATTGTTTCGTTGACGATTAAGGTCTTAAACAACTAAAACCAAACCGTGTAAAAAACCTGGGTGAATAAGCTTTTGTAATGCTTGTCACTTTCCGAGCAGTTGCGATTGTAGTAGATTCTAGAACTGTAGATTCGTAGAACCGATTCTATCCATATTTCGAGATATTAGACTAGAGTGACGATTTCAGATATTCTCTCTCGAATATACCAATGGATCTCATAACGCTCCGACTAAACTCTGACTCTTTCTTTCACATTATCAGATTCGGTCAAGGTTAACATCGATTTGGCCCAGGAACCCGTGAAGCTTCAGGTCGTTAAAGCCAAAAAGACCTTGTTCGTCCCGCCGGCTCAGAAATCTCCAAATGTGTACGCCAAAATTAAGAAATGTAACCCGGACGAGTTGGACCTGGTCACGCAAAGGAAAATCATCAAACTGCAAGGCGAGGAAGATACGTTCCAGGAGATTGGTGAGTACTGAAATGTGATAACGTAACGGCTAGAACCTTTGTTATAATTATGGCCTCTCCCCTTGTAGACATGCACGGAATTGAAAAATTGGACATGGTCGTCGTTGGTTCGTGTGCAGTTTCGCGTCAAGGCCACCGCATCGGCAAAGGCAACGGTTACGTCGATTTAGACATTGGTATTCTAACGCACCTGGGTGTAATCAACAAGGACACGCTGATCGTGACCACCGTACACGATGTGCAGGTGTACGACACACTGCCAGAAAATCTTTTCCAAAGCTACGATCTTCCGCTGGACTTGATCGTCACACCAACCGAGGTCATTCGCGTAAGCAAACGCCTGACGCGTCCAGCCGGCATCGAGTGGAACTTGCTGTCGTCGAGACGTCTGGAGATTGTTCCAGTGTTGAAGAGCATCAAGGAGTTTGAGGAAAAGTGGGTATCATGCAGTATATTTGTTTAGTGTTTTCTGTTTGGTTTAGTTTTTCATTTTCTTTTACATCTAACTATTTTCTTCCAATCCGTTTTGTATAAATTTTCTTGTTACCGCTTCCTTTTTATCATTCATTCACCTAATCTTGAATCTTACAATTGTTTTTTATTCGTTTTGGTTTTTAGGTCCGGTAAGGAGATCGTTCTGAAATCCGAAGACACCGACGTTGAGAGTTACCAACAGAAATCTCGCCAGAACAAACGAACGATGCGGCGGGCGATGTCAGGTTTAAGACGGCGCCGTCGATCCGACCGACGAGTGAGTGAAAAGCAGCAGAATGGCGACGCGGATAGTCATGATGAGGGTGGCGAAAAAACTGATGGTGAAGCAGGTGAAGGAGGTAAATCAGGAGGAGGTCGTCCACAACGGAAGAACCGTTTCCGCAGGAATAATCGCAGATCCACCAATAAGGATACGGGCGAGTCGGCTGCAGAAAAGTCTGAGGGTGACGACAAAGCCGGTGGCGACAAAGACGGAGGCGATGGCGACGCTAAGAAGGGTGGACGAGATCGCCGTCGTAGGGAGAGAAATCCCAAAAATGAAAGAAAGAATGGACGGGTGGAACGTGACGTTTGCATTCGAGTAACAAACATTGCTCGTTCGATGCGAATCAAAGAACTCAAACAAGAGTTGCGAACCCGAGAATGCAATCCGCTCTTTATCACATGGAATGGTTACCACGGAAAGTGCTATTTGCATTTCCCCAAGAAGCCAGATCAGACCGACGATGACGCGGGCTCTGAGCTACTTAAGCAGCTAGAGAATCTAACCCTGACTGTGACACCCCGCGAGAAAGAGGGAGGTGGTGAGCCGAAACAGGTAACACTGAAGTGCGAAATTATGAAGCGAAAAGAAGGCGGGGGTGGTGATGCGCAAACGGCCACGAATGGAACGGTGCTGGAGGGAAGTCGAATTGAAACGACTGACGTGACTGCTGTCTAAATGACACCAGGAACCTCATCTACCGAAAACCATGAAATGAAGCGCATACAGAGTGCAAAATATCGGAGAGAACCGACTCTTGGAGCTGCGTCCCCAAAGCGGTATTCGTCGTAGCCAACGTTATCCAATCTCTTTGTCGTCCAGTCCCCCTAACAACAGAATTCTATGTTTTCGAGATGATTGATTATTGGAAGGAGAAAATCTGCTACTGCCACCGCTTTTTGCCCTGTGGGAAGCGATCGCTTACGATTGAGTTCTTTACCAGTTTAGAGAGAATAAAATATAAAACGGTGTACAACCGTTGCTGCACTTTCCTGCCTTTCCGAGGTCCCCCCACCTCAAGCAGGTCGGGGCGATTCGGAAGTTGCGCAGCAGGAGACAACGCAGATTTGCGTCGATTTACAAGACAAATGCTCTTCCGTTTCCTCCACCGAACGACGCGCGCTCGATGCAAAGCTTTTGCAGGACTTTTGCTTTTAAAATCGGCGAAGCGTTTCCTTTTGACCTGTTGCTGGGGAGGAGCAGATGCAACACGGAGTTATATGTTGTTAAACTATTATTATTTTTGTTACTAACGCTTTAAGAGACAAGAGATTATTTACCATTAACAAATTTGAATTGATAGAAGCCTTCACCTTCCAATATCTCGCGAGACGTGAAGAATTTCCATTAGTTCGTGTGAAACTTGTACGTAGGAGAAAAGCGAAAACCGAGGTACGTCGAAAATCCGATTTTTGCCTTTCTAAGCGACAGAACGATTATGTAGAACAAACACAAATACGATCGTAGAGTTTAAATTGAATGTATTTTGTGCGCAAGAAGTGAATTTGCACTATGGGAAACAAACCAATGACGAAGAAATTGTGGAAAAACTAAGCAATTCTTTTTCCTGTTTTAGACGAAAAACAAGTTGGTAAATAATGAATATTTGAATTATGTAATGGTGGAAACAACACAGACACAAAGCGAAATGTATTAAGAAGCTGTACTGTTGACACTGAAAGGGACAAATTTGAAGGGATTAACAATTAAAAGTAATATAAATTTAAAGAAAACGCTGCTAAAAGAAACTGGAAACAAAGCAACTAGAATGTAGAAGCGAGAGTCGAAGCAATGAAATCAACATTTTCTATATCGAAGTATGTAACACTTACATAATGTTGGAGAATAAAACCATTCGATATAAAACATATTTAGAGAAAGATAGCCGTTTCAGATGAGCATGCCTATTTATATAATATTCATTTATGACGTTGATGAAAAAAGGAATTTTCTTCGCTTCTGAACAATGAAAAATATCAGAAAGAAATCGTTGATGCGCGGGTGGGAGAAAGGAGTGCGCATTATTCTGCACACTCGGGAAGGAATTCTCCATTTGGCGTTCGACCACGGTAGATTGTTATTATTTTTTTTTGAAAACAGGTGGACAAAATTGTCGAAAAACCTTGAATAGTCAAAAGTAAAGAGCCAGCAGAGGTGAGCAAAATGTGTGAACCAAAACCGATGGAGGAGCACAGCATCGGCCAGTTTGGAACTCTGAAGCCGGAGGGAGATGAATTTTTAAAGAACAGAATAATACATGTATGCTTTACCTTTATGCAGTGAATCAACTTGTTAAAACGAGGAAAAAAGAAGCGATATATAAGATAGAGCGGTTAATATCAACCAGCAAGAGTAAATTCTAATAATAATTATAGTTTATGGTTGAAAATTAAGTGAGGTGCAGCGGGCTGATATATACATGTTACGATAAATGAAAAGATTTGGAGAATAGATGATAATCAAAAATTGTATTAGTTTGAACCAGTTTTGCAGTAGCTATCTGAGATTTGAAGAAATAATGTGTGGAACAAACTTAAATAAGAACGAATTCATTCGAGAAGCTTTTACAATAAAAGAACACATTGTTGGAAAGCATTCATGGGGCGATTAGGAACAAGTTGGCACTGTTTATCATCTATTCTTCTATTCTAATCAAGCTCGCCAAGCCTTAGGTTCTAGGATTAAGATATCAGAGTCGATCTATTGGCCAGACAAGATTGAGGATCAAAACTGCTTAGATTTGCAGAGTAATACTTTCAGTGTTTTCTAAAATAACACTTTAATGCAGCAGAACGATGCTCGATCTCCAACGCCAAAGGTATGATAAAGCTAGATCGACTCGAAGCATCCATTTTACCTATCAATTTATTCACCTTAACACTGGGAGCAGCCACAATGTCAAATGTTTTGGTCCCCTACTAGCAAACAAAATTGGGACTTGAAAACATGCTTATTGTTGTTGCGCTATCCGTTTCATTAACATTTCTGAAGCTACGTAAATAAAAGTTTCCTTTGTAGATTTTGGGGAAATTTGGTTGCACTTGAAAAAAAAAACGTCGATGGCAAAATAAAACAACGTAAATAACAACTTGGTAATGCTTTCCGATAACTATTACTCTTCAGACACTTCGATATTATAATGGAAAAGAAACGCTAACTAAAGGTTTTCTTCATTACAAGATTATAAGGTTAAAGTAAGAAAAAATTCAACTAAAATATAACAACGACGAAAACATTAAGAAAGGTAATCAGAGTGTAAACGTTTGTAGAATTTTTGCGCTAAGCATTCACACCACACACATGAAACACACAAATAACGCATGATGTTAGAACAAGCAAAGAAAGTACACGAGTAATAAACGTAGGTTTTAAGACTTATTTACATCTTTCAAAGTACAGTAATAATGAGTAAAAAGATCACAGTTCGGAAGGATAATTTTCCACAGTCGAAAATTGTCGAAAGTATGAATATGACTTGTACAAACTTGTCCTTCCGAAACGAAACGTGATGATGATGTATTGGATGTGTTTTCTTTTAACAAAATGCAATCAAAATTGATTTCATAACCCTGAAAAGATGAATCGTGAAAAAATGGGTTTTAGTTACTTTTTTTAACAATCATTCGCTATTAATCAGATGACTACAACTGATTTTTTCACTCAAGACGAAAGTACATGCATCCATTTAGTATCTAGAAAAATAATTTGGTACAAGCGCAAAACTACGCGAATAATGCAGAAGCTGCCACCGTGCAAGAAGAAAATACACAAATGAATATTATTTTGTGAACACAAAAAATTAGGCCGTAAAACAATGGTTCATAGAGAAAATAAAGAGGCGAACAACGATGTTGACTTAAATAACACAAATTCCGGTTTGTTAGCAACTTCTTTCAATACTGTTTATTCCGAATAAAAAGAACAACAACTGAGCAGACAGGAAAAAGAATTAAACTATATTGAAGTAATTTTCCAAATCCCGTGAGAACGACAAAAGAGATGCGAAAAAGCACATTTTGAACGAAAAACAACGTCATGTTGATCAACTACGACAAACCTGGGAACAAAGGAATACAGTGAAGATGGAAAAAAGGAAACGAGGATATTGGAGGACGGTGAGACAAGAAGTAAACGCGAATAATACGAAGACGAACTCACTGAAGGACGAGAACAAACAATAAAACAACAACAACAACACAAAGTAAAACAACGCCCAGGGATTAAACATAAAACGAAAGAAGCAAAACCAACACTCAAACAAAAATCTTTACTATTCGGATAGAAGACGTGTTTGAACCTTTAGAGCGAAATACAAAGAAGTAAAACGCGAAACAAAATACCAGAAGAAACAACAGTTTCAAAATTAATAGATCCAAACCAAATCATCATTTGTAAGAACTTGAACAATAACAACTTTTTTGAATAAAATATTTTACGCCTACCAACTGTGTTTCGAATTTGATTTTTTTGATGACTTTATTACTATTTCCGTTTATTGGATCATTCATTAATTCTCAAGGCTTGGATGCATAAAGCATTGAAGATGAGAACAGATCCGAAGGTAGCTTCGGTAGACGAAGAAGGTAGCTTTATGAGAGTGAAGAATGCTTCCTAGGAAATGTTTACATCCAATTTGGTTTTGTTGGCGTTGATGACTAAACCTGTCGAAGAAGGGCACTCGGCATGGTCGTCGAGCTTACTCTGCATATCAGGGCGCCGTTGAGCGAGGAGTGCAACGCCATTAGCCAACTCGAAGTCGCTTAGGTGCTCCATGGTTATAGGCTGCCATAGCAGTCCGCAGTTTGGTTCACGGTAAATCGCAACTACTCGTCGATTACGATGAGGAACTAACAGTACTGCCCATTTATACATAACTGTTCCATGTAGATAGGAAATCAAGCAAACATGGGACTTATATGCATTTATAGGCAGAGTAGTGGTGATAGAGAATACATCCTTGCCTCACATCAGCTACGAGTCGGATAGGGTCGGACAAGACCCCATTGTGCAACACTCTACATGAGAAGGCCTCGTACTGTGTCTCGATAAGGCCGACGATTTTCTCAGGAACCCTTGCGTCCCTGGGTGACCCGCATATTCTCGTGATTGAGACGGTCGAAAGCTATTTCGTTGTCAATGAATACCAACAAATATTCGTAACATACGGAGCGTGACAATATATGATCCATACTGGATCTTACGGAATTCGGCCTGCTGCCGCCGGAGAGTCGCATCGATTTTCTCCTAAATCCGGGCTAGGATTACTTTGAACAGAACTTTGAGAACGGAACACAGCAACATAATGCCACGCCAGTCTGGCGTCAGTCTTGTTTATTTTGTTTATTTGTTTACAACATCAACAGGCTCTGTGTGGCCCCAATGATGGTCTTAAAATATAAAGTACATTTAGAAATCACAATCAATTCAAAAAAGTCACAGTAGTAAAATTGCTATCTAGGTGTGTTAAAAAAAGACGAAAACCTCCGACGTAACATATTACACGATAAATGGAAGTCAAACAATGTTGCAACTCTGTTGAATACGCGTTGCAAGCCACCGATTGCCCCATGTAGTCCGTAATTCGTCTTTGCAGTGGTGGTCTAAGCATTCCGCTATTGCGGAGTGTCCTTGGTCGAACATTCAAATCTATCTGCTCCAGAATACCTTCGCAGTCGATTCGTCCCTGTAGTATATCGGCGATCGTCATCGCCCGGGTGGTATCTCTCCTAGCACGAAGAAGTTCCAGATCGATCAACTGGCATCGGCTCTCATAGCTCGGTAGGCAAAACGGATCCCTCCATGGCAACTTCCGAAGTGCAAATCGCAGGAACCGGCGTTGGACCGATTCGATACGTTCGGTGCCATTGTTGTACGCTGGGCTCCAAACTGCAGAGCAGTACTCTAGGGTAGAACGCACAAGAGAACAGTAGATGGCTTTCAAGCAATAAATGTCGGAAAAATTCTTGGCAATCCTAAATATTAGTCCCAATGTCCTAGAAGCTTTATCGACAGCGTACGAGATGTGCTGCTTAAATGTTAGCTCTGAGTCCAGGACTACACCAAGGTCCTTGATGTAATTCGTGCGTTCGAGTGTCGTGTCAAGTAGGTTGTAGTCGAAAATTATCGGTTGTTTCTTTCGAGTGAACGTTATGACGGAGCACTTGGCTGGGTTTACGACCATACGGTTTAGAGAACACCAGCTGGCAAAATGAGTGACCTGCCGTTGTAAATTAAGACAGTCAGTAGTTGAACTAATTTGGAGAAACATTTTCAAATCGTCAGGGTACGACAGTCGAGGGCTTTCGATGACTAGATGGACGTTATTGAAGTAGAGCAGGAATATAAGTGGCCCAAGATGGCTTCCTTGCGGTATTCCAGATGTTGCTTGGCAACTATTCGATTCGCAGTCATCTAAAGTCACCATCAGTTGTCGGCCAGTCAAGTAGGAGCGGAACCAGCACAATAAATCACTACCGATGCCGTACCTGTCGAGTTTGGCAACAGCGATAGCATGATTCAACTTGTCAAATGCGGCGGACAGATCGGTGTAGATAACATCGGTTTGCATCCTTCTGAGCATGCTGTTGGTGATGTATGGAGTAAGGCATAGCAAATTGCTAGTGGTAGAACGAACGGCGGTAAAGCCGTGTTGTTCGGGGCTGAGATGTTGCTTGCAGTGCGAATGTAGTGGTTCCATGACAACGAGTTCGAACAGCTTAGAAACGGCGCATAATGACGTGATTCCTCGGTAATTGTCTACGTTGCGTTTGCTACCTTTCTTGTGCACCGGGAACATGTGAGCGATTTTCTAGCAAGATGGAAATATTCCAATAGACAGTGACAAATGAAAAATACGATGAAGAGGGTCAACCAAACAAGAAATTTGTTTTTTGAGGAAAGCAGACGGAATACCGTCTGGTCCTGGATTATAGGACGACTTGAGTTTTGTTGCGGCCCTAGATATAGCGTCAACGTCGACATCTAACACGCCTAATGTTTGGTTGCTTAATGGAACGTTGCTAGCTGCGAGTCTAACTTGGTCAGCACTAATACGCTCATCGCTAAAGACATTGGCAAATTTTTCAGCGAATAGCCCACAGAGCTCAGATGGGGTAGACGCTGTTTCACCGTTGTACTGCATTGAAGATGGCAGACCAGATTCTTTGCGCTGTTTGTTGATGTAACTCCAAAAAGATTTCGGCCGCTGCTTGAACTTACGCTCAATACTGTGCTGGTAACGCAAAAAGTTCTGACGACTGACACGCTGGTATTCATGGTTGAGCCTCACGTACTGATCTCGCAGTGGTAGTGTCCGATACTTGGTAAATTGCCTCAGAGCAGCTCTCTTAACTGTCTTCAGTTTTCGTAATCCGCTTGTCTGCCAGGGAGGTCGCGAAATGTTATTCAGAACTCTCTTTGGAACGTGCCTATCGATGACGTACATCATGACATGTGAGAAGGCTAGAGCAGCTTCATCCACATCATGCGTATTGAGAACGTTTCCCCAATCGATACTCGATAATACATCTGTAATACTTAAGTGGTCGGCTTTCTTAAAATCGTATGACACGGGAGCAGTACGTTCGATGAAGTCGTGTACATGACTGTATTCGATGCTGATAAGTAGTGGAGGAGGGTGATGAGCAGCATTTTTGACCAGTGCGCAAGGTGCTGGCAAGATGAGCGGTGCATTGTCCTGTCTGCTTACAAAGCATAGGTCCAAAGTGCGACCGTTTTCATTCACAATGCCGTTTATTTGGCTAAGAGTGGCTGAGCTGTAGTTATCCAAAAGGCTGACAGCGCCAGCATGCAGGATCGAATGTTCTGGATCAGGGTAAAGGAAACCGCTGTGGGACTGCTTCCAAGAGACACCAGTCAGGTTGAAATCGCCCAGGACAAGCACTTCGTCAGTCGGAGTGGCCGTTTCAAAGACGGCGTAGACTGACTGGCAGTGAGTATCGATGAGTTGTATGTCACGGACCAGATCAGGAGGGATATACAACGAGCACAGGAACAGTTTTCGGTCACCCATCTCGATTGATACCCAGACTTGTTCGAGACTCCTCCAAGAATCGCTTTCAACTGGTTTTGCTTTGATTCCGGAACGCACGGCAATCAAGACACCGCCACCAGTAGACTTCCTGCTGTTGTGTTGATTCCGATCGCAACGAAATACTTCGTAATCGTGACCAAACATTTGGCTGGAAAGTGTTCTGGAGTCGAGCCATGTCTCTGTTATTACTATAACGTAGTAGCAGGAACTGGAAATAGCGAGGCGGTGGTCGTCGATGCTGGTGTTCAGACCACCTACCTTTTGATAGTAGATGGTAATGTCTGTTGCTTTCTCATCGCGATGCTGTTGTACACTGGAATTTGAGACACTCTTAGGCGAAGCAATAGTTGGTCGCTGATCATACTTGCCAAACATTGAAGGTCGGAAGGCTCCGTCTCCCGACTCAAACGCAGGGCCGGGACGACTGCTGGTCGCTGACAGGAGTGGCTCGACTGCGATGAGTGGAATAGGGGCTTCCTCACTGCTTGTGTCGAATGTGCGTCCCGGTGCAGAACAGGACGGATAAACAGCCGAGCCTTGACGTTGATGTCGAGGAATGGTAAGTGGTGCTTGCAGGTGCTGCGTGCGCATTGATTTACTGCAATTCGGAGGGATTTCAGACGAAGGCGAAGCTGATGGTTGATAATACTTGCCAAAAATTGGTTTCCGGAAGACCCCGTCTCCCAGCTCATACGCAGGGCCGGGACGGCTGCTGGTCGCTGGTAGGGATGGCTCGACTGCGATGAGTGGAATAGGGGCTTCCTCACGACCGGTGTTAAGTGTGCGTCCCGGTAGAGAACTGAATGAATAGTCAGCCGGAGCTGGACGTTGCGTTTGGCTTGGTGCGAGTCGATAGCTTGGGTTAGATCTCGGTGACAAACTAGCAAATCTTGAGAATGGATCGTTGATGCTAAGGACGAAAAACGGATCAGAGAGCGGATTGTTCCATGGTGTTGCGTACTTGCCTGTAGATGGAGTTCGGAAGACCTCATCTCCCAACTCAGACGCAGGACCGGGACGGCTGTTGGTCGCTGGCAGTAGGAGCTCGACTGCGTTAAGAGGCTTGAACATCTTGCCTGATATGCGATCTGGGGCTTTGCTAGATTTCATGCTTCGGAAGGCTGTTTGCATCTCTAGCAGTGATGGATCATCGGTATTGACGCGTGTTATACGCCGGATCCTAGGCAAATCATGCCGAGGTGGTGGTGGCTGACCCTTGAAAAAGAGTGTTCGAAGTCCTCGCACCAGCGTTTCAGCTGGTCAGTTGTGTCGGTCAATAACTGACCATTCGCGTCTTTCATAGGCATCGTTGCATTTAGCTTCGCACCGCTTAAGCGTCGTGAGATATCGTAGGGGAGACGAATGTCTCCGGTTGTTGCGGCTCTATCTCTTTCGTCGGCCAAAGAGTCCGCTCCCGCTCGCTGGTCCCGTCGACACTTTCTTCTCCAGAGCCGAGTATCTTTGACGGGCTAAGATTTTGGTTCCTTTAGTTTTTGTTCGTTCTATCACGGCTTTGGCTTCTCTTCGCTCCTCTATCTTTCTTCAGGTCTAATCGCTGATCCATTGTTTTCTCTGGGTGCGCAGTTCGCTCAGATTATTCTCGCTGGTGGCGATAAAAGCATCCTTGATGGCAATCCACGCTCCCACCTTCCGGATTATCTGCAGCACGTGTCCCCAGTTCTTCAACGAAGGATCGTTTCACCGTGGCGTCTACCACTCGGCGTTTGATAAACCGTCGTTCAACTCTCTCCTCCTGCCAAAGAATCCGCGCAATGTGCAGGCGTATTTCACCAATGAGGAGGGATGATCAGACACGATATCGGAACTACGTTTATTCCATACACCAAGAAAGCTCCGTTTCCTTTTTCGGCTGACGCGGATGTGGTCGATTCGATTTTCTGTAAATCCGCCACGGGAGACCCACGTGACCTTGTGAACCGATCGATGAGCGAAGAGCGATCCACCGATCATCATGTCGTTATTACCACAGAATCCCAACAGCTCTCCGTTTTCGTTCATTTCTCCGAGACTATAATGTGCTCATGGTTCGAATTGTCGGATCCGATCTTCGCAAAGTAAGTTAGTAATTGAGTTGGCTGTAGATGTTCTCTTTGAGTTGAATATCGGTAGCATCGATTAGCTCATAATATTGGATTATAGTAAGGTTTCGGACCCGTGATCTAAATCTGGCAACCATCCTTTAATTTATCTGTTCCCGTTTTATTAGTGCAGCTGCAGAGTGTGCCTGGGCGCTTAGTAAAAAGCCAACTCCACGATTCCGGGGAGCGTGTTCACAAGCCACTCCGCCTGTGCAGTGCATACAAGTCTTCTCCATTCAGCACGGTTCATGGCTGCACGTCGCCAAGCACGCAGTCTGCGGAGGGTCCGCCATTCGGCATCCATCTGATAGATCCACCTCGCTCGCTGTGCACCTCGCCTTTTTGTTTCCGTTGGATCGTTGTCGAGAACCATTTTCATCGGATTACTGTCCGACATTCTGGTCAAGTGCCCGGCTTACCACAGTCTTCCGATTTTCGTGGTGTGAACGATGGATGCTTCTCCCAACAGCTGATGCAACTCGTGGTTCATTCGCCTCCTCCTTTCTTTTCGAAAAATCCCAGTGCGCGTTGGTCCTCCACGAGCATCGTCCAGGTCCAGTGTCCGTAGAGAACTACCGGTCTAATAAGCGTTTTATAGATAGCTGTGGCACCACCAACGAGCTGGGAACCGGCTTCATAGTGCTGGGTAAGATGCGCCAACGCGTTTTTGGGTGGTGGCAGCCAATCAACGCAAGGATGTGTAAGCTGAGGATTAAAGGCCGTTTCTTCAACTATAGCATCATCAACGTGCACTGCCCACATGAAGGGATACCCGACGACGAGAAAGAAGCGTTCTACGCACAGCTGGAGCAGACATACGATGGATGCCCACTGCGGGACGTCGTCAAAATAGTCATCGGTGACATGAACGCACAGGTAGGAAGGGAGGAAATGTATAGACCGGTCATTGGACCGGATAGTCTGCATACCGTATCGAATGACAACGACCAACGATGCATAAACTTCGCAGCCTCCCGCGGAATGGAAGTCCGAAGCACTTTCTTTCCCCGCAAAAATATCCACAAGGCCACATGGAGATCACCTAACCAAGAAACGGAAAACCAAATCGACCACGTTCTAATCGACGATAAATTCTTCTCCGACATCACGAACGTCCGCACTTACCGCAGTGCGAATATTGAATCCGACCGCTACCTCGTTGCAGTATGCCTGCGCTCAAAACTCTCGACGGTGTACAGCACGCGTCTAAGTCGTCCGCCGCGGCTAAACATTGGGCGGCTACAAGACGGTAGACTAGCCCAAGAATACGCGCAGCAGCTGGAAGCGGCACTCCCATCCTCGTCGCCAAATGTAGGTAGAAACGCTTCCGATTTGGTTGACGATCAAATTCATTATAATTTATTTAGCAGTAATCAATTATCAAGTATAATGGCAAAGGTTGCTAAGATTTTACATGTACCACTACCACCTACGAATTTGTGCGAATTGCTCATTGCTAATGCTAATGCTAATGGCTAGAAGCTGATAGAAGCAAGGATAGAAGTGGCGCCATTTCCACCATTTGTAAACCTTGTACTCGATTGAAAAACACGATTTGATAGCAAACGCGCTGTTACAATTTTGACATGGCGTCTTTTTGTTAAGAAAATTATTTTGAGCTTTTTAGTGGAATGTCTTCATTTGTCATAAGACGAGTTTGTACAACAGGGATGCCAGTGGATATTTTCAAATGTCTTCACAGTCGAGTAAAAATGTCTTCAAATGTCTTCAATATCAAAATTACGATTATCAGTGAAAAAATTTCAAAATCCAATAGGTTTGTAACTTCAATCATCTCCTTGTTTCATGTATCGTTTATTTTTTAACACTCAAATTGTTAGAATTCAAAAGAATACTTTTTTAAATCTTCATGAGTAAGATTTTCTAATGAGCCTTAAATATAATTCCAATGGATTTTTCTAACTGAATTTCCTTGTGGAATTCTTCTGAATTTATTTTTAAAGACTTCTTTAAATCCACAAGATTTTCTGAAGAAATTTCTGGAAGAATTTCTGGAGAAACCTCTGGCTAAATCCCTGATGGATTAATCGGAGGCTTCCAAAAGGAACTCCTGAAGGGATTTCCGGAGGAATTGCTGTTGGAATATCCAAAAGATTTTCTGAGGGAGCTTCCAGATAAGTTTCTGAAGGAACTTCCGGGTGAAATGCTAATGGAACTTCCGGAGGAATTATGGGAGGAATTCCGGAGGGATTTTCGGAAGGAATAACTGAAGGATTTTCCTGAAGAATTCCTGGACGATTTTCCTGAGCAATAACTGAAAGGGTTTGCAGTGGAGTTCCTGAAGAAATTTCTTAAGAAACTTCAGGAGCAACTTCTGGATAACTTTTTGGAGGAACTTCCTGAGGTATTGCTGTAGAAATTTCCGAAAGAATTCCTGGATGAGATAACAGAGAAATTCCAGAGTATAATTCCAGAGGTATTATTGGAGAATCTTTCGGCAACATTATTGGAGCACCATCAAGAGGAATTTCTAGAGAAACTTCCGAAGGGATTCTTGGCGGAATTTTCGTACGAATGCCTGCAGGAGCTTCGAGGGAAATTCCTGGAAGAAATGCTGTAGAAAGTCATGAAAAAACAAACTAAGGAATTTCTGAAGGAACGACTGGAGGACTTTCCGACGGAATTCTTGGAGGATCCTACGGAGAAAATTCTGGACGAACTTATGGAGGAGCTCCTAGAGGTACTTTCAAAGGAAATTCTGGAGAAATTTTCTGAAAGATCTCTGAAGGAATTGCTGGACGAATCCCTGGAGGAGCTTCATGTGGAATTTCAGAAAGAATTCCAGAGATGGATTTACTGGAGAAATTCTTAAAGGGATTTCCAGTTAAAATACTGGCAGAGTGCCCAAAGATATTTCTTGAAAAATACCAAAGGAATTCAAGGAAGAATTCAACAAGAAAGTGTAACGAGTTAACCCTGAACTTTCTACTGAGTCTTTAATAAAAACTCTGGCGGATTTGTTTATGAAATTCCTCTGATTATTTTTCAAAAGATTCTCCTGTACAAATTAAAAATAATTTACCGTGGCTATTTTTTCGACATTCGTAAGAATTTTCTATGGAAACTAAAAAAAAAAATTCTGAGAAAATTGAAAATAATTTCTTGTGGAAATTTAGAACTTTCCGTATGTACCAGCTACACGTACTACAAATTACAAAATTCAACCATCAACTATAAACCGCCGCCTTCTTATCGGGGTTCCATAATCTATTGGACATCGTCTTAAGTATCGAGGTTTCTTATTCATTCAACCACCGCCTTTTCCATCGGGGTCTCTTTTTTATTTGACCACCGCCTTTTCCATCGGGGTCTCTTATTCATTTGACCACCGCCTTTTCTATCGGGGTCTCACAATCATCTGACCACCGCCTTTTCCATCGGGGTTCATATTTTATCAAACTCCTCCTTTTCTATCGGAGATATTCCCTTTTCCTCTTAATATTGCTCAGTCGTAGATTCTACTTCTACCGTCCACGCCATTGTCGTGATCTGACGGCCCACCCGTCTTTCACCGTCCCGTTACTGCAGCTACTTCGCTTCGTCTAGCGAGGAGCTTGGCTACCTCATGCTCGCGTCGAAACGGAGCTGTACCACCGACGCGGCTCCCACGCTTCAATGACCGGGTTGGTACCACCCGATCATCCGGATGGAAGCGGAGCTGGTCCTCCAGATGGCTCCCACGCTTCGATTGCCAGGGGCGGTGCCACCCGCTTACCCGGATCGAAGCGGAGCTGGTCCTCCAGACGGCTCCCACGCTTCGATTGCCAGGGGCGGTGCCACCCGCTTACCCGGATCGAAGCGGAGCTGGTCCACCAGGCGGCTCCCACGCTCAGGCCAATAGAGCGGAGCAGTCGTCGTTGCGTTCCGCGTCCGTCGAAAAAGTCATCAGGGACCATAATGAACAATATAAATAAAAGCAGAAACAAAAAAAGAAGAAAGGAATTATTTTGAAATTATTGAAACAAATTTTAATTGATAAATTGCAGTTTTATCGATTAAAAAAAAAACGACCGCCCATTGTTACTGTGCGAGGTCCCTTATTGCTATACACGTCATTCATGGCGAGCCAATGAAAAAGAAAAAGAAGAAGATTACTGCCTATAAAACCGCATGCACTGCAGAGCATCGAGGAGAATTACGACGAACGTCAACGAAAGCACATCGTAGGAGCGCTAGAAGGAAGCAGTCGAACCGAGCCATCCCGACCCATCATCAAGAAGCAGCAGCCGGATCGTAGCTCATTCAACGAGCGCTACTGCAGTGAGTTTTTAAGAGTTTCCTCACTGCAGTAGACGTTAAACAGCCAGCGAACCAAGGCGCATCAAGCGAAGCAGCTGAATCGGAGCAGCAGCCGGCAAGTCAGCCGAACGTGGCGCATCCAGCCCAGCAGTCGGTAAGCCAGCCGAATCGAAACAGCAGCCGGCAAGCCAGCCGGATCGTAGCTCATTCCACGAGCAGCCGGCAAGCCAGCCGAATCGGAGCAGCAGACAGCAAACCAGCCGAACGGGGCGCATCCAGCCCATCAGTCGGTAAGCCAGCCGAATCGAAGCAGCAGCCGGATCGTAGCTCATTCCACGAGCAGCCGGCAAGCCAGCCGAACGGGGCGCATCCAGCCCAGCAGTCGGTAAGCCAGCCGAATCGAAGCAGCAGCCGATAAGCCAGCCGGATCGTAGCTCATTCCACGAGCAGCCGGCAAGCCAGCCGAACGGGGCGCATCCAGCCCAGCAGTCGGTAAGCCAGCCGATCCGAAGCTCATCCGTCGAGCCATTCCGACCCAGCAGCAACCGGCAAGTCTACCGAACGGGGCGCATTCAGCCCAGCAGTCGGTAAGCCAGCCGAACCAAAGCTCATCCGTCGAGCCATTCCGATTCATCAGCAAGAGGCAGCAGCCGGCAAGCCAGCCGGATCGTAGCTTGTCCCACGAGCGCTACTGCAGTGAGTTTTTTAAGAGTTTCCTCACTGCAGTAGACGTCAAACAGCCAGCGAACCGAGGCGCATCAAACCAAGCAGTCGGCAAGCCAGCCGAACCGAAGCAGCATTCGGCAAACTAGCCGAACGGGGCGCACCCAGCCCAGCAGTCGGCAAGCCAGCCGAACCGAGGCTCATCCGTCGAGCCATTCCGACCCAGCAGCAAGAAGCCCAGCAGCCGGCAAGCCATCCGCATTGTAGCTCATTCCTCGAGCGCTACTGCAGTGAGTTTTTAAGAGTTTCCTCACTGCAGTAAGCCGGACCGAGCAAGGATATGCAGAGCATGGAGATGTCAGAGGACGGTCGCGACAATGGCGCACAATCAGCTCCCACAAAGTAAGTTCAACTAGAAAAAAAAGTAATAATAATAATAATAATAAAGATAAAGATCTTCGGTAGAAAAAGACGAAGTTCTAACAGAATGAAATCTGGTAGGGATAGACAGATTTCAAAATGATGGTAGACTCCGGCGGAAATGGACGGAGATCTGATATTGTGATCATTTGTTAATTAGAGTTTATCAAGCATATGAACAAGTTGAATCATTTGTGGCACGAATTTGAAACGCAATTGCTTTCGAATTGGAACACATTTGTTTAGATTCAATTGAAAAGTGCTACAATAATAACTCTAACAAGCTAATGATCACCAAAAGAAAAACTAAAATTTGAGAGACGAGAATATTACTAAAGAAGTTTATTTTTTATGACTATTTTACAGGAAGCTTTCAAAAAAGAAAATTTTGAAAGAGCTGAAAGAAGCTCTTGAGAAAAACAATGAGCTTCGCGAAAAAGTGACGAATCTCACTTCGGGAAAAGACGGATGCTTTTCCAGTGACTCTAGTTATGCGGTTACGAGACAAGCACGTGATGATCCATTACATTCAACAATGGGCAGTTGGACGCTAGGTTCTCTTAACATACCGATTTGCACCCCATCGGAAGGTGAAACCGAAATTGACAAGCGCGCATACGAATACTGGAAGGAGATTCTTGTATCATCTCTACAGCTCGTCAATGCAGTTGATGAACAAATGAAATTCGGAGTATTCAAGATTAAATCAGGACCCAAGTTGAGAGAAATCTTCCAGACCACATCAACCGGACCAGGAATGCCAGATGAGGAAACATCACCTTTTTCAAACGCATTGGCACGGATTGATGAGTACTATGGTTCTAGAACATACACCCTGTCCCAACGAGGAAAGCTGATGATGTTGATGCAGAGTACAACAGAAAGCAGTATTGCGTTCGTTCGACGAGTGGCGTCTGCAGCTAAACTGTGCAACTACGGAGCAGAAGAGGAGATGGAAGCGGTAGTGCGGGTAGTTACGAAAGGTGCTAGCGATGGGAGGGTGAGAGTTCTAGCTCATCGGACTTGGGTGAAACAAGGCACTATAAAAGACTTGATGGATCTCGTACGCGACCGAGAGATTGAGAAGACTAACGAAGAGGAATTCCAAAGGATTCATGGTCGAGGAGAAACATCATTAGTTGCAGCAGTTTCTCAAAACGATCAAGGATTTCAGAATCACCCCGCGGCTTTCAACCAATACGGCAAGGGTAGAAGGTTTGAACGAGTACCCCGGGGTGGAAGAGTAGGAAGAGGATTCCGCAGAGAAAATCGTTTCAACTCTATCTCCAATTGCTGGAGATGTGGAAGCATTTACCACCAAGCATCGGATTGTTTCGCGATCAAGAAGGAGTGTAGAGTGTGCAGGAAGTTGGGACACATTGCACGTGTCTGTCCGACAAATCGACCAAGTTCTTCGCAAGTTGAGAGAAGACCATTTAAGCGGCGTGCTGAACATGAGGAAACCGCCGTGGAAAGGAAAATCGCGGCCATAGAGGGTCCGAACGTCGAAGCTGATCTAGATGTGAAGGTACGCGTGAACGATGAAGATATTGAGTAATATGCATATTTTTCATTTATGAAATATTGAGTTTAAAAATAAAGTTGATTAAAAAAAAATTGTATCAAAAGAGTTAAGAAAAATAGTTTTAAAATATAGTAATCTATTTTGCAGAAATCGACCATACAACCACACGCCATGACAAACAACAATCACCATGAAATAAATCATGTCCTACCTTCCGGTATGCATATCGCTTATGAAAATCTAGCAATGATACAAGCTAAAGTCGCTGGTATTGGAATTGAATTTCTGATAGATTCTGGTGCTACATTGTACAGTAGTAGTAGTAGTACATAGTACATAGTAGCTGGTAGTACATTGTCGTGACCGATCCAATCACCGCTCCTAATCGGAGCGATTGCCGCTACCTCCGAACGACAATCAAAGTAGAGAGCAGTTCTACCCGCTCTCTGACTTGATTGTCATCGGGAACTGCTTCCTCCGGCGGCATTTCGACCAGCAGGGGGCGGTGCCACCCGCTTACCCGCTGCCTACTACTGCCACCGGGAACACGGACCTATTCCTATAGGTTCACCGCTGCTCGGACCTACTCCTGTAGGTCCTGGTCCAGGAATGGGCACTACGCTACGGTAGTCTCCGCCCAGGTGCAGGTTTCACCGTTGATGCGCCTAAACACATCGGCCAAAAATTCCGTAAAAATGTAGTACATGAAAAATCCGAAGAGGCAACCCTAAAATTTCAAATACACATCTGGAGTACATCCCACGAAAACATAGACAAATTTCTTGTGGAAATGAAAATGAATTATTTGTATGAGTTCAGATGATGTTCCCGCAAATAAAGATGAATTTCCCGTCTCAATTTTGGGGGAATTCCCTTATTTGCCCATACTGGAATTATTATATATTTCCAAGATAATTTGAAAAGAATTTTCAATTTCAATTCTCTTGAATTTTCATGAGAAATTCCTCAGAATTTTCATGGTTAATTCTTTTTATTTTACACGAATAAATTTTTTAAAACAAATTTTCACTGAAAATTATTTTAAAATCCAAAGAAAATTCATGGAGTTCTTTAAAATTTATTCTTATTCTCGACGGGTATTCTGGAAATACCGAAAAGATCAGATGAATTATAAAGAAATTTGAAAAAAATGGTTCTAGCCCAAAAAGTCATAATAGAATTCTATCTTTCTTGCCGTTTGAAATAAATTAGATCGGTCATTGCGTTCTGATACAATGATCGAAATACCTTTTTAACAGACACGTTGAAAACGCCATTGCTACCAAGGAAAATTTAAACGAATGCTGCCATCGGGAATTTTTTAACCAGTACATAACTAAAAAGAGTACGTTTGACGTCTAATGCACTTGTCATGAGACGAGTTTGTACCATCCCATTTAATTCCACCACTTGATTGTACCTTGACTGATACGTATTTCGACCTTAACAGTAAGGTCGAAATACGTTTCTGTCAAGGTACAATCAAGTGGTGGAATTAAATGGGATCGTACAAACTCGTCTTATGACAAGTGAAGACATTCCACTGAAAAACTCAAAATAATTTTCTTAACAAAGTCTAAAATGCGTTGTAGCTATCAACCTTATCAACCGACTAGTGTAAAAGTGTTTTAACGTTTGGAATTTTAAGCCCGAGGCATTAGTCTATTATGTATAACTTTTGTTATTATCTGCATTTAGAAGTCGCAAAATTTATAAGTTAGTAATCAAATTATATTTTCTATTCGCTGACTTATTGATTGTCTACAAGTATTTTTAAATAAGAAGGTAAGTCTTCAAATATTTTAAAAAGTCTTCAAAATGTCTTCATGAAATAATGTCTTCATGAAATAATGTCTTCAAAGAGATTCAAATGTCTTCAAATTGAAGACATGTCTTCAAATCTGGCATCCCTGTTGTACAATTCCATTTAATTCCACCACTTAATTGTACCTTGACAGATACGTATTTCGACCTCAACAGTATGGTCGTCTTCAGTGTCTCGTACTCACTTCGACACAAGTCGAGTCAAGTACGAGACACTGAAGACGACCTTACTGTTGAGGTCGAAATACGTATCTGTCAAGGTACAATTAAGTGGTGGAATTAAATGGGATTGTACAAACTCGTCTTTTTGTTATTAATCCAGTCTCGTTCTACCGAACGAGGTATTAAATTTAAACTTGGGTTTTCTGAAAACTGTATTAAATCTAGTATTGTAATACTCGTAGCGTTGTTGCTTAGCGCCATAAATATTTGTAAAAATCTTGCTGGAAGCAAGAAGAGAAGGCAGTGATCGATTGATTTCAAAATATACTTTCATATCATCCATACCGAACGTAGGAAGCTATCAAATAAAAACTGCGCACTCCAGCCTGGATTAGCTTTAATTTAAGCTTTGTTGTCGAATCTATCGGATTTCGAAACGTATTTTACTCGCGACTAAAGCTTTCAATAAATCATTTTCCCCTTCACAATAACATTAGAAAAATCGATGACAAATGTGAACATAAATTCGGGCGCATACTCAAAACGCGCTACCTGCTCGAATATGAACCGCCATACTACCACCATATGCAGTATATTAGATCATCGCTAAAAATAAATCCTGTACGCGATTTCTCCGTTTATCGTATTTTTTTAAAATTCATTGCAAAGTTGTCAAACATGCTTATTTTTGGGATATTTGGATATTGGTATTGGTAATTCTACTTGGTAATTAATTTCTACAGAAATGTATCTAATATCCTTCGTTTTGGTCAACTAAAAATCATTCGAAACATTGTACATATTTGCTCTCTGTGAGTCTAAAATTCCACCTCGTTCCTTCGAATTCGCATTGAAGTCGTTGCCATCTCCAAAACAGGGGAAGGCTGTATACACCGATATCCAGTTTGAGCGAAAGACATGCCGAGTAAGGGAACGACCGCGACCGCGAGATTCTCCTCGTTTGGCGATCGCGAAAAAAGTTCGCGTTTTGTGCAATTCATTCGGACTGTTAGAAAGACGTTCATTGTTCATTGCGGGCTATGTTTACGATCTGTATAGCCCCACTTCACAGAGCTTTAAAGTCTGTTGGACAGACTTTTGCAAACCGGTCCTGCCAGAGATTGATGAAGTGCCTTTGTTTGGGAAACGCGCAAAGGCGCAACGCTTGATTTTGCTGTTGACTTTGGGCACGAGCGACCAATCAGCGCAGCTCGCTGGCTGGCGACATAAGGAGTGCCCGTACGGCCGGTTCGGTCCTCTGAGCTCGTGCTAGGATCGGTGACCCAGAAGAGAATTATTTTCACCAGAGGTGCTTGGAGATTTCATTAGATTTCTGCATGGGTTCTTGACTTGCCGAGTTGCTTTGTGTATATTGAAGAGAGGCAATGAAAAAGTTGCGAAGAGTGCATTATTTTAAAATAAATCAGGAACTCGCCATGCACAGTTGTTGATTTGTGGTTGGTCTAAAGTCTTATTGTTTAAGGCTATATTTTATTGGGTGAGGTACTAAGGTGTCTATGAGAAGAACAAAATAACCTTTTTGGGAAAATCAGCCATGTTTCCAAATACTTCATCAGAATCACGGTGTGGCATTGTTAGTTATATACATGTGTATAACACTAGCAACCCTATAACCGTTCAGTTGAATTAACTTTATTTACGAGGTTCATCTCGTGTAGCCCTATAACCAGAGATCGGCGGTTATTCTAGTATTTCCATATAATACTCGATCCGACAGATTCATATTTGAAAAAATCTACATCCACTTTACAAGAGCGAAAAAATATTTAACGGAAATGTCATACAATGAC
This sequence comes from Armigeres subalbatus, assembly GCF_024139115.2. Taxonomy (NCBI): domain Eukaryota; kingdom Metazoa; phylum Arthropoda; class Insecta; order Diptera; family Culicidae; genus Armigeres; species Armigeres subalbatus. Next base: position 208,291,676 of record NC_085139.1, on the reverse strand, counting down.
GCGACGTTTTTTTTTACAAATGTCATTTGCTACTTGAATGTCTGTTCAACTCCACACATATCACAAGTTATGTACATCAATAATCGATCCAATGCGGTCATATATGATTACAAAATTAGCTTTTTATATTACCCGACCCTAATGCATTCCTATACAGCAATCACTGATGGTTGATTGTTGCTGCGAGATTAGAGATTGCAACATTCGTACAAAAAAAAGACACTTGTAATTATTATCAATCATGACAGAACATACACACATGATGGTGAAGGAAAATATTTTGTCATTGATAATGCAAACTGTGTGTGACCCATTCCAAGTGTTGATGACGGTAGGACAATCAATAGATTTTGCCGGTCACTCGCTCACTGGACTTGAAAGACTTTTGTGTGGCCGGCACGTAACGGGTTTTCACTCAAGCGATATGTGATTAGGCAATTTAAAAACGATAATAGTTTATATCTAGAACAGTCTAGAGATTATTTATCCAGATGTTTGCTAGTTCAAATGGTATTTGAATCTTTTATTTTTTGTAGTTGTACCGAAAGGCTATTTCACTCCAAAAATTATAAAGTTTTTTTTGGTTTGAGCTTCATGACGAAAGGTTTTGGGACAGTTCGTCGATTGGCATTTCGTCGAATGACCTTTAGTCGAAAGGACATTTGTTTGAAGGGAAATTTGGTCGAATGGACATTTAGTCTAATGGATGTTTGGTCGAATGAACATTTAGTCGAATGTTGAAAGTGAAAATCAGCATAATAAATCGGTATTACTTATTACTATGGATAAGGGAAGACCCATGAATTGCGTAACTCAAAAAATGACCATTTTCAACCCCCTCTCTCCTATGTCTCCTTTTATATGAGGCATCTGAAAATTGTGTATGAGTCGTCACACTTCAGGAATCCCTCCTCCCTCTTCTAAGCGTTACGTAATTTATACATGTACCCTAATTAGTCAATGAATTTTTGGTTGAATCTGATTTTTTTTTTAAATTTTATTTTAATGAATTTTGACACAGGGATCGTTCTTCACTTTCAATAAATTTGATTAATTAATAATCCATAAGATACATGGATGAACTGATTAAAGGAATTCAGTGAACGTGAGTATGTTCAATCAGCAGCGGAAGAAACGAATACGGAAGCTAAATGAGCATTTTTCACCTGAGCAAACGGAAACTTATGGAGACACTGAAAATTTTAAAACCTACAGAAAAAGGTACTGATGGAGAAGAGGATAGAGGATATTATTCTATTTCTTGACACAAGCTAGACCAATGATATTAATGTCTGCAATGATATCAATGCTTCATCGTAGTCAGCTTTGGGAAATTTCGCCGAAAGGACGTTTAGTCGAAGGGACATTTGGTCGAACATTTTATCAAAAGTAAAGTGCAGCATAGATTTTCTTATTCTTTTCGAGGATAGTCTTTCTTTCACTTCAAACCATAATCCGTAATGGTTTGCTGCAGGGCCGGATTTAGCCGGAAGGGGGCCCCGGGGCCGACAGCTTGTGGGGGCCCTGAAATGTACAAAAAAGGTTGGTACATAAGATTTGTATTTGTATTTGTATTTATTGATTACATTCAACTGACCGTAGAGGTCTTATTGAACTACTTAAAACTAGACATGACACAACAGATGGTAAACAAAACACATTATCATAATTGCACATTTAAGGAAGGTTTCATTCTAAAGCAAGCTAATTACAAAATAAATAGGTACACACATTATTCCTCTTAATTTCAACAAATAGCAATTTAAATTCGACAAATAACCTTGAACTATGAACTAACAAACAATGAATTATACAACATTAAGGTTTTCACGTTGCATTTGAATTCCCTAAATTTTATTTCGTTTGGCCAAATCGAGTCTTTTATAGCTAACAGTTTTAATTTCACGTCTAATTCAATTTTGAATGAAATGTATTCCATTTTTTCAATATCCTTCCATTTAGGTATTAGCATTTGAATTTTATCACATGCAAATAGTGAAATTCCTAGCGAGCGTGATACCAATACTCTCACATCATTTTCGGTCGCACTTCTGTCGATGTTCGATAGAAAAAGTGAGAATTCCTCACTTCTTTTCTCAACTTGATGCGATGGGCTGCTATCAATTTCATCGGAGTTGCTCCGTGACAACGATAAACTAACTGGAATGTAGATACGGAACAAGCGGTTCGGGTTGCAAGTGTTTTTACAATGTTCGCAACGGATCGCTTCAAATCGTCTATCTCGTCCTCCATTGATCGCGAAGGTTCGGTGCTGTTGGCTTCATCAATTTGCGTCCTATCTCGTTCCTTGCAAAATAACTCCATGCATAAGTTGCACATCCAGATTATATTGCGGGATAACACACACAGAGCAGCTTCAGTAACTCCAACACAGCTTGCGTGAAACACTTTGGCGCACTTTCCTTCACAAACCGTACGATCATCGTTATTGTTGATGACCAGTTTGCATTTCTCACAAGGGTTTGGCATTATAATTAAACGAATTACCAAAGAGGCTGAGCTACCGCGATCGATTTTTATGCACCGTGGGGGAATGCTATAAATCACTTTCGAGTGTACACCCGTTTTACACTTTTAGAACAGCTATATCACGTACAAATTGTGGGGGCTTGGGGCCATGCCCCCCCGTCCCTCACCTTTTAATCCGGCCATAGTTGACCGAAAACTTAATTGCGACCAAATGGCCATAAATAAAAACAGGCAGATAAGTGAACGCACCAAAATACGAATTTTCAACTCTAACGTGAAATCTGTGCTGTTATCTTGGCTGTTATACGCTAGCGAAACATGGTGTGTATCAGTGGAGAACACTCGACGGCTGCAGGTGTTTATTAACAGATGCCTGCGGTATATAATTCGGGCCTGGTGGCCCCACAACTGGATCTCAAACAACGAGCTCCATCGTCGTTGTCACCAGAGGCCAGAGCCTCGAATATTCATCTTCATGAAGCAATTTCAGTCCGAATTTTGACAAACATCGACAAACATAGAATGACATAGTCAGATGACTACTCCACCAACTCATTCATTCGACTGTCACTGAATGCGCTTACTATGTGCAGAAAAAAAACATAATTAGCATTGTTTATATTGATGTTTACCGTTGAAAGTGCCTTGTGGATGAAAATCAGATTCAGTTCTATGTGATAAATTACTTTACTCATTTAAAACGTGTTCAGATTTCAGATAATTTATCAATTTGTAGAATGTGCATAAATATTCAATGACTAATATTCAACCGAATATTGACAGTCCAGAGCCGACTATGAATGTATCTGGAAGTGAGCTGACAAGTGAAGAGAGGTGGACGTCACCAAAAGTTTTCGATTATTTTACACTCTGCCAGAGGCCGATAGGAACAGAAATTCGGGATCGGAAGTGGGGCCACACTCTACGTAGGGGCGGAAATGAAATCTGTAAACAAGCATTAGACTGGAACCCAGCGGGACATCGCAGCAGAGGCAGACCCAGAAGCTCATGGCGGCGAAGCCTCAATAAAGAAATAAAAGAAGTCGACCGAAATCTAACCTGGCAATAGGTTAAAGCGATAGCCGGGCAACGCTGAGGATGGAGATCTTTCAAGTCGGTCCTTTGCACCACCGGAGGTGTACAGGATCCATAAGTAAGTAAGTAAATGGCCATAATGGCCTAATGCAGTGGTCCCCAGCATGCTTACTATCAAGGGCTCTATACATAAATTTTGAGCTGTTAAAGATGGCCGCAGTATATTTGCAACATTTGTTTTCAGTTCATATTGCATATGACAGAATATTGTATATTTGAACAAAATATTTTATTCCTGAAAATCTTTTTCAAATAAAATACGTATTTCTAAAGAATTTCATTTTACAGATTTTATCACCGTAGCTGATTTTTAATCTATAGTACAGTTCTTGCAGTAGCGGTCTTGACACGAGAAATTGTTTTTCGCCGTAGCATCTTTTCGGCCCAGTTGGCAAAATATACTCTAAGCTGAATTTCCAAATGATCATATGTTGACCCATCATGTAATTTAGATTTTATTCTTTGTCGTAGCAAATAGTGAAAGGGTTCTGAGATAAACCCTAAAGCCATGTCCATTTAGAATCCGGAATCATTTATTGTATTGCAGCGGCACGGAAAGTGACCGCTGCAAGAATTCTTTTACAGCGGTTTGTCTACCTAGGCGCCCACTTGCTGTGGTATAAATTTCACGATGTTTCGGGCAGCGTGCCAAAAATTATTCCAGATGCATGCCGACAGGAGAGAAAAAAGTCTGCACACCCACGTTGATAATCCTGCTCATCGTCGATGAAACCTACGTCAAAATGGATTTCGGACAGCTTCCTAGCCAAAAGTTCTACACGGTGACGGCACGAGGAGAACTTCTGCGAGGTTTAAGTTTGATTTTTGGACAAACTTGCAAAAAAACTGATGATTTTGGCAAGGGATATGCAACTGTGGGGCAAAGACCTAAGTGTTTGTGGCGAATAAGACGATGGACTCGAAGTTGTACAAGGAGGAATGTCTCAAAAACCGCGGTCGACCTTCCATAAAGCTCATAAAGGTCCCGTGAAGTTTTGCCCAGATTTGGCGAGTTGCCACTACAGCCGGGAGGTCATCCAGTGGTACCGCGACAATAACGAAGATTTCATCGATAAAAACATAAAACCACGCAACTCCCTACAGCTCCGGCCCATCGAGATATTTTGGGCAGTAATGCAGCGGAAGCTTAAGAAAAGTGGAAAAAGTGGAAAAACAGCTCGAGACGCGACTCAGATGACCTAAATGAGGAACAAATGTGCCAAGGAAGTTGACTCCGGAGGTGTGCAACTTTCAATGAGAGGAATAAAGAAGAAGGTGCGAATTTTCACTAGAAACAAGAAGAAATTAATTGTATCAATAATTTTCCCATAAAGTACAGTAAATTACCCTTGTTTTGATGTATTAACCTTCTTTGTACGTCAATCCGTTATCGAGATACAGATGATTTTATTATTCCGGATTCTAAATGGACATAGCTTTACTGACATTCTGAGCAGCATCCTCCCGCGATTTTAAGGATCTGAATCTTTATGATTTTAAGCAGAATCAGTTTGTGATTGTATACAGAATCTGTTGAAGATTCTAAAAGAAATCCGTTCGAGATTCGGAGCAAAATTCTTTCGGAATTCGTTTGGAATTCTGAATAGAGTCCGTTTAGGATTCTGAACAGAATCTGTTTGAGATTCTGAACATAATCCGTTTGGGATTCTGCCCAAACGGCGGTGTAGAGTCCGTTCAGGATTCTGAACAGAATCTGTTTGAGATTCTGAACATAATCCGTTTGGGATTCTGCCCCCAATCGCTACAACCCAATCCGTTTGATTTGGATTTTTCAACAGAATTCGTGTGAAGGTTTGAAGGGATTTTGGACACAATACTTTCGCGCGGCCTCACTTGCCCTCTCTTTGAGAAAGAGCACATACTGGAGTGCGCCAATTACCTGGGACCCTCCTTAATTCGGCGTACAAAATTATGTCCCGTATTCTGTTCAACAGATTGAGACCGCTTGAAGAGTCCTTCGTCGGCGAATACCAAGCAGGTTTTCGTGAGGGCCGATCAACGGCGGATCAAATGTTTACCCTGAGACAAATCCTTGATAAATTCCGGGAGTACAACTTGCAGACAGATCATCTGTTTATTGATTTCAAGGCGGCGTACGATTCAGTGAAACGGAATGAATTTTGGCAAAGTAAATATGCTTGAACATGGTTTTCCGGCGAAACTGATACGGCTGATTCGTATAACGTTGGACGGATCGAAAACAAGTGTAAGGGTTACGGATGAAATATCGACGTCATTTGTAACCTTAGATGGATTAAAGCAGGGTGATGCACTCTCGAATCTACTGTTCAATATAGCGCTCGAGGGATCGATTAGGAGAGCTGGTGTGCAAAGAAGCGGTACCATTAAATATCACAAGATCGCATATGCTCCTGGGATTCGCGGACGATATCGAATTTTTCGGAATTGATCGCCGTGCCGTGGAAGAGGCTTTTGTGCCTTTTAAGAGGGAGACAGCGAGGATTGGACTCACGATCAACACCAGCAAAATGAAGTATAAGGTCGCTGGCAATCAACGTGGGTTCATTAGTGGTGGTGGTGGTAGCAACATGGTGCTGGATGGTGAAAAATTTGAAATGGTAGAAGAATTTGTGTATCTTGAAACATTAGTAACGTGCGATAATGATGTTACCCGCGAGATGAAAAGGCGTATTGCATCTGCAAATAGGGCGTATTACGGACTTCGTAACCAGCTTAAGTCCCGTAGTCTGCAAACGAAAACAAAACTCGCGCTGTATACTACTCTGATTCTTCCGGTGGCTTTATACGGCCATGAAACATGGACGTTAAAGGAGGCTGATCGGAGAGCTTTCGGAGTGTTTGAGCGTAAGGTGCTGCGGACAATACTCGGCGGTAAACAGGAGAACGGTATCTGGCGGCGTCGCATGAACCACGAATTGTACCAGGTGTATAAAGGGCTGGATATTATTAAGCTTATACAACACGGCAGACTACGGTGGGCTGGTCACGTTGTTCGTATGCCGGAAGAACGTCAAGCAAAGATAATATTTAGTAGAGAACCCGGAAGAGGCCGCAGGCTTCGTGGAAGGCCGCGTACACGATGGCTGTTTGCAGTTGAAGAGGACCTGAGGGCGCTCAATGTCCAGGGCGGCTGGAAGCGATTGGCCCAGGATCGAGTCCAGTGGAGAAGGATACTCCATTCGGCGTAGGTTCATCGAAGAGCTGTAGCCCATCAAGTATCAAGTAAGATACGTATTTCGACCTCAACAGTAAGTTCGTCTTCAGTGTCTCGTACTTGAGACTCGTACTAGCCAATAAAATTGTTTGACGGAAAAGTCAATTTGGCCTCAAAGGATTTACAATATTCCGAATGTGCTCGCCAAACTGCCAACCGAACGCTGTTTGGGCTGTTGGTTCGAAGCACACAAAACTAACAACACGAATGAATAGAAGCTACACACGATGCTCTGCTTTGCGCGGTCTCGCGGTTCAACCAAGTGCTTTTGACCAGTAATGCAAAGAAATAATAAAAAGAAAATAATTTGAAATTAAAAAACCCAACAATTTAAATAAATATGGAATTTACATTGTCTTTTTGATTTTTTATACCGAAATATAATGTTCTGTATTGGCTGTCCGCGAAATTTTGAAAATTTTGCCGCGAATTTCCACCACCCCTAGAAACCTGGGAGAACGCGCGCAGGACATAATTTTACCGGCTCTGGTTCTCCAGGAAATCCATGAGGAGATTGGCCGGCTGAACAACAACAAAGCCCTTGGGGTTGACCAACTACCAGGAGAGCTATTTAAACACGGTGGCTAGAGCGCTGCACTGGGTCATTACCAAGATTTGGGAGGAGGAAGTTTTGCCACATGAGTGGATGGAAGGTGTCGTGTGTCCCATCTACAAAAAGGGCGATAAGCTTGATTGTAGCAACTACCGCGCAATCACATTGCTGAACGCCGCCTACAAGGTACTCTCCCAAATTTTATGCCGTCGACTAACACCAATTGCAAGATAGTTCGTAGGGTAGTACTAGGCGGGATTTAAGGGTGAACGCTCTACCACAGACCAGGTGTTCGCTGTACGTCAGGTATTGCAGAAATGCCGCGAATACAACGTGCCCACACATCATCTATTCATCGACTTCAAAGCCGCATATGATACAATCGATCGGGATCAGCTATGGCAGCTAATGAACGAACACCGTTTTCTGGATAAACTCACACGGTTGATCAAAGCGACGATGGATCGGGTGATGTGCGTAGTTCGAGTCTCAGGGGCATTCTCGAGTCCCTTCGAAACCCGCAGAGGGTTACGGCAAGGTGATGGTCTTTCGTGTCTGCTATTCAACATCGCTTTGGAAGGGGTAATACGAAGAGCAGGGATTAACACGAGTGGTACAATTTTCAATAAGACCGTCCAGCTATTTGGCTTCGCCGACGACATAGATATTATGGCACGTAACTTTGAGAAGATGGAGGAAGCCTACATCAGACTGAAGAGGGAAGCTAAGCGGATCGGACTAGTCATCAACACGTCGAAGACGAAGTACATGATAGGAAGAGGCTTAAGAGAAGACAATGTGAGCCACCCACCGCGAGTTTGCATCGGTGGTGACGAAATCGAGGTGGTAGAAGTATTCGTGTATTTGGGCTCAGTGTATTTGGGCAGTTCAAATTGGAAAAATGTGTTCAAAATCAAGCTCCCATATCTTGGATCGAAAGATATTATAGTATTAAGTACTCTGACAAAGTTTCAGCTCATTTGGACAAGGTTTAATGGTGGCGCGAAGACGATTAAGTTTTACATGCAAATTACTATGGAGAATCGGTTATCTACATTCGACATGCTGTAATTTTGCTTGATTAGATCCAATTCTAGTAGTCTCTGCTGGAGTTAATATTCAAATCTATCCTTAACATTTTTCTAGAAGACATATAACCATTATAAACCAGTTTTCATAACAAAATTATTAAAATATGTAAAACCTTGCTGTTAATAGAACACTTTTTGGAAGGCAAGTTTCGCCGATAGGGCATCAATGATGTTGTGATTACTGTTACTTAGTAACTGTTTTCTTTATTTGTTTTGGGTAGCTACCTACCTCACGTATAATGAAATTGAGCGACAAATTCAAATTCACACAATGGAGTTAAGGAAAGATCCGGTGTGGCTTGTCGGACGTCCAATTTCAGCAGTTGAGGAGTCGAAGCTTCCAAGCAATAGAGAGGCATTGCAGCTTTACTTTTACTATAACAAGAATGGAAGAAAATACGCGGCACGCAAGGCATGCAGCATGATCTCAGATGTTTCGAAAACCTTTGACATTCCAACTCGACGATCAGATTATCCCTTGAAGATGTTGTTGCAACTGCATGATAAATGGATTGCCTCCAGGAAGAGCAAATGGAGAGATAAAGGAGTTCATATTCAACAACGGACAAATTTTGATTTGATTTTGAGTGAACTGTTCGATATTGGCCAGATTCAATTCATACTGCGGCTGTGAACAATGTTCCAGATGAACCAGCCGTTTTTAATAACTCTGCATTCGAGAGGAACTTTGACATGAGCTATTTGGACAACATAGATACGGACCCGGATTTTGAACCCCCGGAAAAGAAAAAAATGAAAACATGCGTAAGTCAAGATTTAAGTATGGCACTCGATCGCGGTGGCATTTCGAACGCGAAAGCAACAATGATTATTGCGGCGACGGCTTCTAGTCTAGGCCATCCGATTGAAGAATTGAATCTCTCTGTTTCGACCATTAGACGTGCTCGAATGAAAATTCGCAAATGTGTTGCAAATGAGATGAAAGCAAGCTTCTCGTCAGACGATTATTGGGTTGTGCATTGGGATGGGAAGCTTTTACCGGATTTGACCGACGGTGGATCAGGTAATCTTCTTATTATTCACAAAAGTATCAGCTACCAGAAGTTATGCTTACAGGCCAGTTAGTTGACCGTCTTCCCGTAATTATTTCTGGAAAAGTAACAGAACAGCTGCTTGGAGCACCCAAGATAGAAACTGGAACTGGAGCATCACAAGCAGAAGCCGTGTACAAGTGTTTAGTGGATTGGGGTGTGCAAGACAATGTGGTAGGAATGTGCTTTGATACTACAAGCTCGAATACAGGACATAAATCCGGAGCATGTACATTGGTTGAACGAAAATTAGGCAGACCTTTGATGAACCTCGCATGTCGCCATCACGTATTAGAACTCGTACTAAAAGCAGCATTTGAAGATCAATTCGGTACATCAACTAGCCCCCAAATACCTATGTTCGAGAAATTCCGCCGGGAATGGCATGCACTTGACCACAGTAAGAAATAAAATTTGTAGTAATTCCATTTGTATAATATTTGTTGTTAATAGGTGAACATTACTCAATTGAATTTTCTCGAAATCAAGCAAAGCTAATCAGCAACCGACAAGAAACTATTTCGTTCTGCAAAATGCAGCTGAAGGTAAACTAATTTTTAATGATGTGTGTTCTGCTGAAATCACAGTTCAAAATGGTATTTATAGAATTTTCTACCCAGAAATGATTACAAGGAGTTACTGGAACTTGCCCTCTGCTTTCTTGGAGAAGCTCCAATAAGTTCATTCAAAAAACCAGGACCAGTACACAGAGCTAGGTGGATGAATAAATGCATATATGCTCTGAAAATATATTTGTTCCGGAAACAGTTATTGCTATCTGTTACAGAAGAAAAATCTCTTGAAAAATTTTGTATATTCATCGTGACAACATATAGTTACGCGTGAACCTTTCCGATCAACCAGCAAGGTCAGCATAACCGCCCTTGCTAAGACATCATCGCGCCACCGAGTCACCACGCCACCAAGTCACCGTTGTTACCAAGTGTAGTCAGCAGTTTTGGAGGAGTTCGACCCCGTTGGCCAGGTATTGCAGCGTAGACAGATTTAATTAATAAATAGGGTTCGATCAGAAAACGGACAGGCAGTCTTTATTCAGAGTAGGAAGTGTTAGTTACAATTAGATCTTAAGTAGTGAAACCATATTAATGTAATTAAAAGTGAATAAAGTTATTTTTTTTATAATAAACAGTCTGTGAGACTTATAATTGGCGCAGCCGTACGGAACTGGCTGGAGTGAATCATTGTGATAAAAAAGTGGAATAGTTACGATTAATAACCGTGATTGAAGTGATTCCGTGGAAAGTATTCCAAAATACTTGAAACATCCGAAGCTTTATCATCAAAGTGAACCGCTTAGGACTTGAGGATCCCCCCGCAGTGAACACTTGGAGAACCAACACCGTCCAGCCGGGACTACGCACAACGACAGCATAAAATCGTGAGTAATTTTATTTAATTATCCTCATTCAGTGCAACTCAACCGCAAAGCGGGCATCAGTGTGTGATATTTTTATAAACATTCACGTCGTTAGTTTGTACTACCAGATAGGCAAACTAAGAGAGAAGCGAATCAACACTTTACGTGGGCTTCTTGGCAAGTAAGAGAGAAGCGAATCAACACTTTTAGTGGGCTCCTTGACTACTTCACAAACAGAGATTTTTCTTTGTCCCCTTACATACGCATTCGACTGTGGTTTTCAGTGGTTTAATTTGATGCCAATAACCAAGTCAGCATTAAAAGAAACTCGAGCGAGGTACATATTAAAATTACCGACAGTAGCTCAGATTCAGAAGCTTCCAGTTTAGATTCTGGTGAATTCTCTCATATCCCAGTTGAAGAGACCCCAGATATCTGCTCTCTAACTTTAGAAAACATTACGATGGAACAGATTTCCGCCCAGATGAGTAACCTTACTCAAATGATGCAACAGTTAATGGAACGGCAAGATCAGCAACAACTGGCTATTAACTCATTATCATTGAACCAGCCAAACGTCGCTGCAACGCCGCAACAAAATAGAGGAACGATGGAAGACTTCTTTAAGCTTCCTGATCCAATTAAAGTCATTCCAAAATTCGATGGTAGCCGAAAGCAGTTGACTGCTTGGCTCACAACGGTCGAAAACACTTTAGAAATTTTAAACCCCTAGTAACACCAAATCAGTTTGCCATCTATGTATCTGCTGTAATACACAAAATAGAAGGCAAAGCTAAAGACATAATTTGTCTTGCGGAAACCCTCAGACATTCGAGGAAATTCAAGAAATTTTAACCAACGCTCTTGGCGACAGGCAGGAGCTAACATTTTACAAGAGCCAACTTTGGCAAAACAAAATGATGGACACTATGTCCATCCATAAATACTATTCAAGGTGTAAGGAGATTACGCAAAATATCAAGACTTTGGCTAAGCAGAAACAGAAGTACAAGGATAACTGGGATGCGATCAACGCATTTATTGAGGAAGATGCCCTAGCCGCATTTCTTGCCGGGTTGAAAGAGCCGTACTTTGGTTACGCTCAGGCCGCTTGCCCAGAGGACATGGAAGCAGCCTATGCTTTTGTTTGCAAATTTAGATCCAAAGAGGCAACCGCTTCCAATATGGAACAACTTCCAACAAGAAATAGACAGAAACACAAGAACTTCAGAAACGATGAGAAAAAAGAACAGACCGAAAGACAAGACAGGCAAGACAGAAAATTTGAAAATAAGGAATCAACTCAACCTATGGATATAGGTTCAACAAGATCGAAATTGACTCTTAATAGGAAACAATTATATAACACTGAAATCGCGGAACCAGATAAATCCTCAGAATCAGAATCAGAAGACGAAAACATTGATTCGTAAATTTTTGCTGGACTCAGCAAAAAGTAAGAGAAACTTGAACTACCTACCTTACTTGACCAGTAAAAACTCACAAACAGGACAGACCATTAGACTTTTAATAGATACAGGGGCCAATAAAAATGTTATACGTCCCGGTATAATCACAAACATAACCACAACGAAAGACACCAGAATAAAGAATATTTCAGGAAACCACAGAATTAATAAGAAAGGAAAGGCAAACCTAATTGACAGAAACGTTACCCCACAAACATACTATGAATTGAACTTTCATGATTATTTCGATGGTATTATCGGTTTTTGGCAAAATGTAAAGCTACAATCGATTACAATAAGGAAATCCTTATCATCAACAACCAAAAGATACAGTTTGACAAGTATTTCCCCGCTAGAAGATTATATTCACACACCCTCGAAATTAATACATCAAAAGATGGAGATTGGATTTTCCCTACCTTTCAGAAACTGCACAGATCAATAGTAATTGAACCAGGACTTTATAATTCCACCAACAAAAAATCCATAGTTAAAGTAATTAGTAACAAAAACTCAGTTGATCCATTAGTGAACGGATATTTTGACCTTAAATAATTTTGAAACGATAACACCCGTTGATTTAGAACCATGCTCTTCAATTGACAAAGACACACTATCTAAAATAATACGTACCGAACACTTATCACCACTTGAAAAGGATAGACTCTTCGAAACGATTCTGAAAAATCAAAGCGTACTTTTGAAACCAAAGGAAAAATTGACTGCAACATCTATTATAAAACATCAAATCGCTACCACTGATAATGCCCCCGTCTATACAAAATCTTATCGATATCCACATGCTTACAAAAAAGACGTCGAAGAACAGATACAGGAACTTTTGGATAATGGTATAATTCGTCATAGTACTAGTCCATACTCATCTCCTATTTGGGTAGTCCCAAAGAAGAAAGATGCCTCCGGAAAACAGAAAATTAGAGTCGTCATCGACTACAGAAAGCTGAATGATAAAACGATTAGTGATAAATTTCCAATACCACAAATTGAAGAAATATTAGACAGCCTAGGAAAGTCCATCTACTTTACCACTTTAGATCTGAAATCAGGTTTCCACCAGATTGAAATGGATCCAGCACACCAACCCAAAACAGCATTTTCTACCAGTTTAGGTCATTTTGAATTCACTAGGATGCCGTTTGGTTTAAAGAACGCACCCGCCACTTTTCAGCGGGCAATGAATAACATACTTTGCGAATACATAGGAACTATCTGTTTCGTATATCTAGATGACATTATAATAATCGGAAAAGACTTGAAAACCCACTTGGAAAATCTTTCAAAAATTCTTAATAGACTAGCATCATTCAATTTGAAAATCCAATTGGATAAATGCGAGTTCATGCGCAGAGAAACTAAATTTCTAGGTCACGTTATCTCTGAGGACGGTATTAAGCCTGATCCAGAAAAAATACAAAAGATTTTAGATTGGAAACTTCCTCAAACACCAAAACAAATTAAGCAATTTTTAGGGTTATCAGGATATTACAGACGATTCGTCAAAGATTATTCAAAGCTCACTAAGCCTATGACAAAGTTTTTAAAAAAGAATCAGACTGTTAACACTGATGACACTGATTACCAAACTTCTTTTGAAAAATTGAAAAACATTATTGCGTCCGACCAAATCATGGCGTACCCGGACTTTAAATTGCCCTTTATTCTAACAACAGACGCTAGTAATTATGCTATTGGCGCTGTTTTATCCCAAATTCAAGAAAATGTGGAAAGGCCAATCGCTTTCACAAGCAGAACTCTAACCAAAAGTGAAATCAACTACAGCACCATTGAAAAGGAAGCACTTGCCATCGTATGGGGAGTGAACAAGTTCAACGCATTTCTTCATGGTAATCAGTTCACTCTTTTCACGGACCATAAACCTTTGCAGTACATCAAAAACTGCAACAAAAATTCTAGGATTCTGAACTGGAGAATGGCATTAGAAAACTATGACTATACTATTAAATACAAACAAGGTAAAACAAACGTCGTCGCCGACGCTTTGAGCAGAAAATTAGAAGACAATTTAGAAATGAATTTCAATAACATACTTCCCCCCATTCCAGAAGATGAACCACAGGATAACCAAAGCAACCCATCCAACTCGGAAGAAGATGATGTTGATACCAAGATGAATACACCACTAGGTGTTCCAATCTGCCAAATTCACGATTCAGCCATCTTGGATTTTAGTATGGGAGAGCCAGCCGGTTTGTTGTCGTTTTGCACTGAAAATGAATTTTTCACCCCCGCCTTCTTCTCTTCCACAAACTGAGCATATTGCAACACCTAGCTGTGTATTCATCTTGGTTGATACTATCCATTCAGCGGAAACATCAGATGACTATTTCATCCACTGCACGGAGCGGCCTATAAACTACTATAGAAATCAAATTATTTTCAGGATCTCCCGAATCTGTACTGACATTACTGAAACCCCTTTTGAACATTTTCGACGAATAATAATATGCAGACAAAACTTCGACGAAAATACCGTTACAGATATTTTAAAGAAATACCATAATGGAAAGCAATCCGCTATCCTGGCACCCGAGAATCTACTACCAACAATTCAGGAATCTTATAGAAAAACTTCAACGAGACCGGACACTTCGTAATTACACAATTACAAGTTGAAGACGTTACAAACAAAGAACGACAAGACGCCATAATCAATAAAGAACACGAACGCGCTCATCGTGGTGTGAACGAAGTAGAAAACCAAATTAAACGTAGTTATTTTTCCCTAAAATGACCGCGAGAATCAAAATGGTAACTAAAAGTTGTAAAATTTGCAACACCCGGAAGTATGAAGGGAAGCCTTATAACATAAAGCTTTCTCCGAGATTAATTTGCGACAGACCCTTCGATAGAATACATATGGACATTTTCCACATAGACAAACCCAATTTCCTCTCCCTTGTAGACTCATTTTCCACACACGCTCAAATGATCCCAATGCAGACGCAAAACTTGATCGACGTTAAGAACGCCCTTGCACAATATTTTACATCGTTCGGCATACCCAGACAAATCATTACGGATCACGAAACTACTTTCAGATCCATTGATCTCAAAAACTATTTAGACCATTTGCACATAGAATTGAAATACGCGTCATGCTCTGAATCAAACGGACAAGTAGAGAAAACCCACTCAACGATTATTGAAATAGTAAACACCAACAAATACAAATTTTCTAGATCTTAGTACTACAGCTATCGTTCTGTTAGCCATTTCCCTTTATAACTCTTCAGTTCACTCAGTTACTAAGTTTACCCCAAATGAAATAATATTCAATAATAACAATATTGGAGAGCCAAATTCAATTCGCAATAATTCAGAAGAACTATTTGAAAAAGTTAAAGCTAACTTAGAGAAAGGTAAACAAGTTCAGGTTAATAGGAACCAGAATAGGGAAGATCCACCAGAAATTCCAGAAAACCAAGATGTATTTTTGATTCCAAATATTAGAAAGAAATTGGATCCTAGAGCAAAAGCCACGACAGCACATGATATAAAGGAAAAAACTTTTAAAAATAACAGAAACGTGAAAAGACATAAAAGTAAAATCAAACGTATTAGGAAATAAAACTCATAATCCGATTCTTCTTTTTCTGATTTCGTTACAGCATTCGAGCATTAGTCACCTCTAATTATTCAGAAGACACAAAGTAAAAATGTACACGAAGTTAATACTATTTTCGATTATTTTGAATGTAAATTGTCAGCACTTGGAAATCAAAAATTTAAATCATGATCCTCTTTTATTGCTACATGTTCGAAATTGTTATATTCAAACAGGCATTGTTAAAGTGATACATCCGATAAATTTGACTGTGTTAGAAGAAAACGTGAATTTATTCTTAGATATCTCAAGGAAAATAGATAGAACCCTTCCAATGTCGAATTTAATTGCGCGGAAAAGTAGGAAACTGTTAGACAACTTATATCAGCTAAAACCCCTGCAGAAAACTCGCAGATGGGACTCCGTCGGGACAGCTTGGAAGTGGATCGCAGGTAGTCCAGACGCAGAGGACTTGCGAATCATTAACAACACCTTCAACGAGTTAATCAACGAGACCAACAAGCAGATACAGATCAACCATGTTATAAACGAAAGGATTACGAAAATCTCGGACACAGTGAATACATTGATCGATCATCATACAACTTTGAACACCATACTACTGAAGGATATAGACGCAATAATCTTACTTCTATCCATGGACGCAACAAACAATATTCTCGAAGACATCGAAGACGCCATTCTACGAGCCCGAGTTTCATTACCGAACAGCAAGCTACTAACAATCAAGGAAATTTTTTTGATAGAATCTATTCTCAACAAACAAGGAATTGCGACAAGGTTTCCTGAAGACGCACTTAACTACGCCACCCCGAAAATAGCCAGTACCAATGAGATGATGCTCTACATTCTAGAACTTCCACAGACGAATGGAGATTGTAAGATTTTCGAAATTTTACCATTGATCACAAATAACACGGTTCTAACGAACACCCCCAACTACGTGATCAAGTCTAACAAGAAGCTTTTTACAACAAACCATCCAGAAAACGCCGTTCAGCAACTACACGAAGCAAAACCATTCATCGACTCTTGTGTATACCCGATAATTATGGAATGGTAAGCCATTGCAACGCAACAACTACAAATCAAACGAATCTTCAACTCTTATCAGGAAATAGAGTACTCGTAAACAACGCAGTGAACCTGAATTTAACCACGAATTGCGGACCGCATGATAGAGCATTAACAGGAAATTATCTTATAGTTTTCATCAATTGCACCATCAAAATTGACAACCAGACATTCATCTCCAAAGAGATAACCATACAAACAAATCATTTGGAAGGAATACTCCCAGGATTGCTTATCAACAAGACTATCATCAGTCAATCAAACTTTTCAACGTTAACTTGGCAAACGTTGAGCAACAGAAAACGGATTGATCACGTACAACTCAAACAATTCGAGCATAGAAGATGGCTTTTTGGAATTTTCGGCGGTTTTTCAACCACCACTGTTTTAATATTGGCAATAGCAATTATCTGTCTTTACAGGAAACGAGTCGTCTTTAAGATTCATTACCCTCACACCAACGACAAAGCAACCAGAATTGAGAAAACTTCTAAGAATTCTACAAAATTGTCCGAGGACGTCCAATCTTACCCCCCGGAGGAGTTACGCGTGAACCTTTCCGATCAACCAGCAAGGTCAGCATAACCGCCCTTGCTAAGACATCATCGCGCCACCGAGTCACCACGCCACCAAGTCACCGTTGTTACCAAGTGTAGTCAGCAGTTTTGGAGGAGTTCGACCCCGTTGGCCAGGTATTGCAGCGTAGACAGATTTAATTAATAAATAGGGTTCGATCAGAAAACGGACAGGCAGTCTTTATTCAGAGTAGGAAGTGTTAGTTACAATTAGATCCTAAGTAGTGAAACCATATTAATGTAATTAAAAGTTAATAAAGTTATTTTTTTTATAATAAACAGTCTGTGAGACTTATAATTATATATTCCTTCATGGTACACAGCACCGTTACCGTTATGCGCAGCACGATGGGATACACTGTTACTCAAGTCATTGGCCAAAAGGAAAAAGGATAGTATGTGGAAGGCGGCTGCAGACAAATTCAAGCAACATTTGTGGTACCTTTCTCCCGAATTAGTTGGAATGGCTTTTTTTGATGACGATTTAGAGGTGGGAATTAAAAAGAAAATGGTCAACGCGTTGAAAAGAGCTCCAGATCACGTTGGAGGTAAACGAGCTAAAATATGTACAATGGATGTACGAAAAATCTGCATATCAGATTTTGTGAATTCCGAAACCAGAAATTTATTTGCAAGATTCAAAATAAATACCACATTTCTGGACAAAGATATTCAATATTGGAGAAATGATAAAGAATATCTTAGCGGTCAGGAAAAAATCAAGAATATCCGCGTAACAAATGATAATGCGGAAAGAGGAGTTAAATTGATAACTGATTATAATGATAAAATTACTAACGATGAAGAGCAGAAGCAATATCTTCTACAAACTGTCAACAAACATAGGGCGAGTATCCCCTTTCCAAAAAAAACTATATGTATAAATACAATAAATAAGTAAAACAAAAAGATATTATGGCCTTTTGATTGATTATCTACTTTTGTCATAATGTGCATTCAGGGAAAGCGATTTTAATTTTGGCTTTCATCCTTCAATGGTTCTATAGATGCTTTGCGTATAATAGTTAGGTGGAGATCCATAATGTTTTGTACCAGTATGCCGTTGATATGCAAATCCTTTGGTCCAACGATAAATCGAGACACGATTCAGAGGATCGTCGCACAGTATGACAAGAAAAGAACGATGCTTCCATAACAATGGGAAGATAGGCTTGCTTCATCATTCGTAGATAGAGAGCATGTCATATTTTAGGTTCAGGAAAAAGTGTGAATGAAAGACATATGTTTAGACTATGAATGCCAAAAATATATACTCCGTGAAATCAAATTTCAGTATAATGCACAAGTAAGGTTCTCATCATTGAGGTGTATTTTATTAAACCAATTATTCATTCATTATATTTTTAAAATAACCATTTGTTGTATTGCTGTTCAGTAACTGCTATAGCTATTCAATTATTCATCTTCTTGAATGAATCGAGTATAATTCCATTAATAATGTTTATTGAACATATATTTTATTCTAATATTTACGTACTCTAACTATTGAATTAATTATTGATTTAAATGTGCTTTAATTGATTTGTTGTTTATTCAAAAGTTCAAAAGATGCGCCACTACTACATGATTCATTTTTGATTTCTTAACCATTATGACTCGAAGGCGACCTGAGAATTCAAAAATACAGGTGATGCTGCAGTATAACTTCAAGAGCATTCAGATTCTTGGACCATTAAACAATAATTTCATTTCTTCATGGCGGAGGGTTTTGCACTGTCGCAATATGAACGCAGGATTAAGAATAGAAATTATGATTAGAAAAACAAACATTGCAATGAACAATGTAATCTGGATACGTATCGAAATTGTCAACAGCCTGTTATATTAATAAATATTTGACACGAAAATATAACCCAAGTAGCGCACTTGTCACATAGCAGTTACTGTAACTCATATGCGACCAAATTCAGTCACATTGGAGTTGCTGCAACCAAATCGATCTGAACTGTGCTACTAGGGAAGTATCTCACCAAAGAACTTAATTCGCACTGTCACCATACAATAATCAAAACAAAGCTTTCAAATAGTTGCTAAGTAACAATTATTAAACACCATTGATGCCCTATCGGCGAAACTTACCTTTTGAAAAGTGTTCTAACAATAGCAAGGTTTCATATGTTTTATAACTTTCGTTATGAAAGCTGGTGTATAATGCGTATATGTCTTCTAGAAAAATGTTCAGGGTAGATTAAAGTATTAACTCCAAGTGAGACTACTACAATTCGATCTAATCAAGCAAAATTACAGCATATTGAATGTAGATAATCGATTCTTGCATGTAAAACTTAATCGTCTCCGCGCCACCATTAAACCTTAACCAAATGAGCTGAAACTTTGTCAGTGTACTATCTACTATAATATCTTTTGATCCTAGGTATGGGAGCTTGATTTTGAACACATTTTTCCAATTTGAACTGCCCTAGGGCTCACTGGTGACTGCCGAAAATGACACCAGCAGAGAAATTCGGAGACGCATAGTGGCTGGAAATCGTACGTACTTTGGACTCCGCAAGACGCTCCGATCGAATAGAGTTCGCCGCCGCACCAAACTGACAATCTACAAAACGCTCATTAGACCGGTAGACCTCTACGGACACGAGACCTGGACGATGCTCGTGGAGGACCAACGCGCACTTGGAGTTTTCGAAAGGATAGTGCTGCGTACCATCTATGGTGGGGTGCAGATGGCGGACGGTACGTGGAGGAGGCGAATGAACCACGAGTTGCATGAGCTGCTGGGAGAACCATCCATCGTTCACACTGAAAAAAATCGGACGACTGCGGTGGGCCGGGCATATTATATGAGTAAATAAAACCCCAAAAACTATTCCACACTGAATATTTTAAATAGGGGGAATGATGGCTTTGGCAGGTTTTGTTCTATTATTGGCAGGGGGGTTTTTTATGACTGATTATGCTCAAATTTGGCACAGACATTCTTTGCATATCAAAGAATATTGTGGCTAAATTTCATAGAATTTGGTCGACAAAAACCCCCCTGCCAATAATAGAACAAAACCTGCCAAAGCCGTCTTTCCCCCTACCGAAAACCCAAAAAAAAATTCTCCAAAATTTTCTATAGCGGGACACCTTATTTTGAGTGATTTTAACTCAAAGACGACTTTTAACTAAACAGTTTGATTTAACTCAAAGCAATATATTCAAAGATTACTGAAAATTGAGTACTTAGCGAATAACTCAATTTTGAGTAGTTGCACTTTGCTTTTAGGTTGAGTGGAAAAGACTCAAATTTGAGTTGTTTCGTTTCTCTGTGATAAGAGCTGAGCAAACGCCTTTAGTTCTAATATCTCAGGTTCCAATGTATAACCTGTCTTCAAACGAAGGCAGCCCAAATACCACCAAGCATTACAATTTTGCACATATATCAATCACAAACCAGTATGCTGAATGCCAATTGCATTAGATCAGTTTTAACGATGTAAAGTTGCATTTATTTACTGTCAGACAACGATACTCTAATTCAGCATTATGAATGCAGCAATGCATTGCTGATGTATTTTTTACAAGCATATATAGCTTTATGATTACTGGGGTGTATACACCAGCTCAATAAACGGTTACTCAGCAGTAAGTAGCAATTTATTGGGTAAACTTTGGTAGTATTAATTCAGGTCCATGTGTCGCGCTGTTTTCCGGAAATAATTGAAACGGATTGAGGAAGGTCACTTACCCCAATAGTCGCGATCGATCCTTTTGTTCTTGAGAGTTCAGAACCAAAATGAAATACTGAAAATGTTCAAATTTCTCCGTCCGTAGATCCCGATATACAGAACACCGAAAAATAAATTTAACGAAATAAGAAGGCTGAATATCATCTTTAGAGCTCTGAAATTGTTAAAAGCAGCATTTTTATTCTTGCATTGTTACAGTCCATGCCGATGTGGTCTCTTTAATATTCCTAAGGTATGCGGAAGTTGTAGCAATCCATGATCTTTCCCAGTAATCTTGTACGCCTTTCCTTATCCAGATCCAGATTTGGACGTCACCCTACGGGATAGATGACGTGAAATGCTGGCCCTGAACTCCAACTCCGGCAAGGAGATCTGCCGTGATGTTTCCAGGCACTCCGCAGTGCTCCGGAATCCAAGCGAAGGTCGTGTTCGGTCGTGCTTAGGCTCGTCGCTCTGGAGTGTGGAAATGATGCTGGCAGAGCCAGCTAGGACGAGGATGGGTTTACTGGACGGGTAGGTGGCGGCGATGAATGTCGCGGCTGCTTCAGCCGAGAAGACGCTACACATATCCGGGAGACAGTGAAACCGGTCCCGGTGACCCCAATGCCGATCTAACGGCCCGAAAACGACCGTAAACCTGTAGTCGTGGTTATGAAAATCTCAGCCAACGACTTTCTAAGAGCCACGGAATTGCGACCCCTGCGGAAGATGCAAGCTATGGCGCTGTATAATAATGGCTGAGGATGAGTGTTAGCTCCTCGCTCCATGCCAGTGAAAATGTATTGAGCTGTTGAAGAAAAAGTAGATAGTAGACAGACTAAAACATCCAATACGAGAGCAGCTAGGCGCAACTCGAAGAAGGCTGGATGGATATTCGATATGCGATCTGGCGGTTACGAAAGGTCCCTTATTAGATCTAATGTATTGGATTTTGGAGCTTGTAGCGAAGAAATGCAGGGGATAGTTTAAGAAGCTTCACATTCATGAATTTTCAATCATTATTCTTAAAGGACATAGTTCGACGAGTTCCAAGAACGGCCAGCATTACAATCGGTTGCTCTCTGCCTCCTAAGCACATAGGGCACGATGGAATTATTAACGCGAACTAAAAATGTCACTCGATGTTTGCTTTTTCGTAAGCTTTCAGAAATAGTAATAGCCTTTTCTTTCATGAATTACCTGGTGTGAAAATATATTGCAACAAAATGATTAAAGGTAATATGTGCGGCTCTTCTCTACTATGCTTTCATTCATAATCAAAGTGAGACATTAGGGTAAAAGAGGAAAATTTATTTTTTTAGAAAAGTTGAAACCCAAATATAAGTCATCCGAAATAGCCGTCTTCGAAAACTCTGGCGATGAAGTATGCGTACAAACTTCTACCTGGATCGTCATGTATCGTCAGGCATACTTTCCACAATCCAGTATATATATGTGGAGGAAACATTTTTGCGTTTAAAATGTGTTTTTTCACAAACATTTGTCTAGGTTTCACAGGGCACTCTCCAACCTTAAGATTATTGTCTACGTAATCCTCATAGAACTTTATATAGTCCGGCCAGTACTGCTTTGTGAAAGTGCACATACTAACAGTCGGAATTTTCATTGGATAATAGTTGTACTGCTGGTTTCCCATTGGACTGTGAAACGCTGAGACTTCCATCTGACATTGAGAAAATTTTCAATACAAAATACACCATGCTCAAATAACATAATAAAGACAGATTATTATTTTTTCATAAAATAAATTAAAATCACCTTATAATCCGCAGTGATGGGTTGTTTCAGTGTAATAGTTCCATTCAGAACGGCTGTTGTTCGATTGATTTTGGTGACGCGAAGGTTGAAATCTATAAAACCAGTGCCGGTCTGCTGCTCGAATCTCTCATACATGATCTCAAATGCCACACTTCTATATTTGCTGTAGATGACGCACAACATGCACAGTATAACGAATTTCATTTCGGAAGCTGAAGCACAAAAACTATGTCGGAAAAAGCGTTAGTGCAGCGCTTTATATATTATCAATGATGTAATTATAATTATTGGTTGTTGTCACCTGGGTAAGAGATTCCATAATCATAACCGTAGACATAATCTACAACAGTCTGATTTAATTCAATACTGCCGACAGGTGCATCATCCAACGTTTTGAACGTTTCCGGTTTACATAATAATCATTTCGAAAAATTTAAATTAGGTCATTATGTACATGGATGTAAATAGGTTTATTTATGTTGTCAGAATGATAATTAAATGATTTCGCAAAGCCTATACGCGACTCATTGGGCAACTGTATAGTTCATAGGCAACTTTATAGCCGCGCATATTGCCTAGCGGTAAAAGCAAGACCATGCTGAGAGTGGCTGGGTTCGATTCCCGGTGCCGGTCTAGAGAATTTTCGGTTTGGAAATTGTCTCGACTACCCTGGGCATAAAAGTATCATTGTGTTAGCCTCATGATATACTAATGTAAAAATAGTTACTTGGCTTAGAAACCTCGCGGTTATTAACTGTGGAAGTGCTGAATGAACATTAAGCAGCGAGACGGTAAAATACCCAGTGGGAATTCAGATTGGACTTGGATTGGATTTGGATTGAATTTGGATTTTTATTGGATTCGGATTAAGATTGGTTTTGGGTTCGATTTTAATTAGATTCGGATTCAATTTGGATTGGATTCAGATTGGATTTGGATTAGATTGGATTATAATTTTATTAGGATTGGATTTTGGTTGGATATGGATTTGATTAGGGTTAGATTTTAATTTTATTTAAATTTGGATTGGGTTTGAAATGGATTTGGATTGGGATTGGATTTGAGTTTTGATCGGATACGTTTTGGATTGGATTTAGATTGATTTTTTATTAGTTTTGGATTGGATTATCATTAATTTAGGATTGGATTTAGTTGAACTGAAGTTGAGTTTGATTTGGATTGGCTATGTATTGCATTTGGATTTGATTTGGATTAGGTTTTATTTGCACATATTGAGATTAAACTTCGATTGGATGAATTGGATTTGGATTTGAATTGGATTTTAATTAGGTTTTGATTTGGATTTCAATTAGATTTGGATAGGATTTGAAATTGGATTGGATTTTGATTGGCTTTGTTTTGGATTTGGATTGAGATTGAATTTGGATTGGATTCACATTGGATTTGGATTTAGATTGGATTAAAATTTCATTTGGATGGGTTTGGATTGGATATGGATTGGATTTAAATTAGATTCAAATTTTATTTTAATCTGGATGGGATTTACATTTGGACTGGATCTGGATTGGATTTGAATTGGATGTGGATTGGGTTTGGATTTGAATTAGGTTGGATTTGGGTTTTGATTGGATATGTTTTGGATTGGGTTATGATTAGGTTAGGGTTGGATTTGTTTTAGATTTGGTTTGAGTTAGATTTGGATACGATTTGGATTTGCATTGGATTTGAATGGGATTTAGATTTGAATTAGGTTTTGATCGTATTTAGATTGGATTTTAAATTGGATTTGGATTGAATTAGGATTGGATTTGAATTGGATTCGTCTTTGATTGAATATGGATTGGATTTTAATTGGATTGGATTTGTTTTGGATTTGGATTAAGGTTGGATTCGGATTGGAATTGGATTAAGGTTGGATTCGGATTGGATTTGGGTTGGATTTGAATTAGATTTAGATTGAATTTGGATTGGATTCAGATTGGATTAGGATTAGGTTTTGAATTTAGATTGGAATAGAATTTCAATTGGATTGGATTTGAATTTGAAGTGGAACTGGATTAAATTTGGAAATTGAATTTGTTTGGATTTGAATTGAATTTGGATTGGACTTGGATTTTGATCTAGTTTAGGGTTTTGATCGGATAAGTTTTAGATTGGATTGGATTTGGATTTTGATCTAATTTTTTATTGGATTCAGTTTGAATTAGGATTGGGTTTGAGTTGGATTTAAATTGGATTTGGATTCAATTTGGGTTGGATTTGGATTGAATTGAATTTGTTTCGGATTAGAACTAAGATTGGATTTGAATTATACTTGGACTGAATTTGAATTGGATTCAGATTGGATTTGGATTCGATTTTGGATTTAGATTAGATTGGAATTTCATTTGGATTGGATTTTGATTGGATATGGATTGGATTTAGATTAGATTCTAATTCTATTTTTATTTGGATTGGATATGCATTTGGATTGCATCTGGATTAGATTTGGATATAATTTGAATTGGATTTGTTTTGAATTTGAATTGGATTTGAGCTGGATTTGAATTCAATTTGGATTCGATTTGGATTGATTTTTAATCGGTTTCGTACTGGTTTTGTAATGGATTATGATTAGTTTAGAATTGGATTTGTTTTAGATTTGATTTTAGTTCGATTTGGATTGAATTTGTTTTGAATTTGGATTTTATTTAGATTGCATTAAGTTTGGATTTGGGTTGGATTTGAATTTGATATGGATTGAATTTGGATACGATTTGAACTGGATTGGATTTGGATTGAATTCAGATTGGATTTGGATTTAGATTAGACTTGATCTAATCCAAGTTGTTGGTTGGTTTTGAATTGGAATTGAGTTGGATTTGGATTAGATTCAGATTGAATTTGGAATTGGATTTAGATTAGGTTTTGATTTGATTTAGATTGAATTTGGTTTTGGAATGGGATTGCTTTTGGATTGGGCCAGGATTTGGAGTGGTTTGGTGGGCCAGGATTTGGATTGGGATTGTATTTGAATGGGATTTGGATTGATTTCGAATAGGATTTGCATTTCGATCAATTTCGAATTGGTTTTGGATTGGATTGGGATTGAATTAAGAATGGATTTGTTATGGACTTTGGTTGGGTAGAGTTGGATTAAGATTGAATATGGATTAGAGCTGAATTGGATTTGGATTTAGAATTAGATTTTGTTTGGATTAAGATTGAATTTGGATTGGAATTAGGTAGGTTGGATTTGAATTGAAATTGTACTGAATTTGGATTCAATTTGTATTGAATTTCAATTGGATTTATATTGGATTAGAATTAGATTTGTATTAGATTTCGATTGTACAGTGAACTCTCCCTTACTCGATATTGAAAGGACCTGCGAGTAAGGGAAGTATCGCGATAGGGAACATATTTATATTTTTTTACCTAAAATATCAAATACTTTTCATGTAGAAATATGGTTTAAGGTCATTTGACCGAGTGCCATTTGGTCGAAAGGGTCATTTTTGGCCGAATGGGTCATTTAGGCGAACACCATTTGGCCGAACTCCGTTTGACAAAATAGTTAAAATTGTTTCCTTATTAAGTGAAGGGAACAGTGAGATGTTTGAATTGAACAGTGAAAAATGAGAAGTAAAATGTTCGAAATGAGTACTGAGGAATGGAGAGAGTACTCAGCAGTGAGGTGTGTGCAGTAACAAATGAGAAGTGAGATTCGGGAAGTAAGAAATGAGAAGTAAGATGTGGTGAGAAATGAGATGTTATAGATGCGAAGTGAAAGGTAGGAAGTGAATAGCGAGAAAATCAGAAGCAAAAGGTAAGAAGTGAAGAATGATAATTGGGATGTGAGAAGCGAGATGTTGAGGAAGTAAGAAGTGAATGATGAGATATAACAGCAAGAAAAAGGAGGTAGAAGTATGAATTAAGAAGAAAGAAAGACGAAGATAGAAGGAAGAAGTAAAAAGAAAGGGGTAAGAAAGATAAAAGCAGAAAGATAGAAGAAACGAATGAAAGTAAAAAGAAGATTGAAGAAATAAAAATAAGGGAAAGGGTAATGAAAAAGGAAGAAGGAAGAAAGCAGAAGGATTCGGAATAAGTAAGAAGAAATAAGAAAATACGTAAAGGAAGAAGGAAAAAGTAAAAGCAAGCGAAAAGAGGAATGAAGAAAATTGGAAAGAATAAGGATTGATTTCACAATTTTCAATCCTGCATCTCACCAGTCACATCCCACTTCTCACTCCTTGGTCTTCAGTTCTCACTTCTCATTTCTCACTTCTCACCTCTCACCCTCACTCCTCACTTTTACTGCACACTACTCACTTCTCATTTCTCGTTTTTCAATTCTTATTTCTATCTTTTCACTTCATACATACTTCTCACATCTTACTCCTTATTTTTTGCATCTCACTTTATTCTGCTCACTTTTCACTTTTCACTTCTCGTTTCGAATTTCTCTTTTCTCATTTCTCTGTTTTGACTTCTCACTTTTCACTTCTCTTTCCTCACTGCTCACTAGTCACTTCTCACTCAGCACTTCTCACTTCTCAATTCTCAATTCCCACTTTTCACTTCTTACTTTTCACTTCTCACTTCTTTCTAAGAGAAAAAAGGAGGAATACAGCGGAAGAAAGTAGAAGGAAGAGGGAAGTAATTAGAATAAATATGGGATACTTTTCACTTCTCATCTCTTTCTAAGAGAAAAAGAAAAATAAGAAATAAAGCGGAACAAAGTTGAAAGAAGAGGAAAGAAATAGCATAAATATGGGAAAGGGTGAAGGAGAAGCAACAAGAAAGAAAATATAAGGAAGAGGGAATAAGGAAGAAGAAAAAAGGAAATAAGTGAAGGAAGAATAAATACGAAGGAGGAATCCAAGCAACCAATAGTTCGTCATTGCATAACAAAAGCCCCTTTGAAGTTTCTAAGAGTTTATATAAATTTCCGACAGCACTTTCTAGCTGATTGAGTAGCTAAATAAGTCTTTAAGCTACTTCTGGATCCTGGTTTCTAATGTGAACTTTAAACGACTTCAAGTTCTAAAGAAGTTCTAAAGGTACTCTCTAGCAACTACAAAGTAAAATAAAGGCTTCCTAATAGTGTCATAGAAACTTCGCACATAAAAGTTCCAAACAAGTTCACTGCGAACCTTTTAAGTGACTTCTATGTTTCCGAAAGTTCAACTAAAATTCTCATGCAAAACTTATTAAGAAAAATTGTTTATACATATTTCATCAAATTTTATTCAAAAGTTTAGGCTAAAATCGATTCTTCATATTATATTCATTTAACGCATTCAAAAAAATATGGATGAAATGGGATTCGAACCCGCATACTTTGCATTAGAACCGCAATTGCTAACCACTACACTGTCGAGGTGTTGCGATCTGCAGATGCAATGACTACAATTTAAATTTCATCATGTTGGCATAGGAGATTATTTGCACTTAATCAGTAAGAAGGAACATAGGAATGTATTTATCAGAGCGTTAATGAATAAAGTTTCCAACGAATGATTAAATTTGATATGATTAAAACATTCAATTCATGATTAAAGATTATGATTGATGATTTATTCACTTTTGACAATGATGACTATGACTATGGCATCGGATTATGCAGGGACTTGCACCCAGAGACATCGAGTTCAATACCATTATCAGGAGGATGAGGAGCAAGAAAGAGACAAACATCTGTTAACAAATAAATAAAAATTGACTTTGACAATTCCCCTGCCAACACTCAGAAAAAATATAATTTCAAGCAACCGGAAAATAATTTTTCACAGGTTCTTTTAGAAGCTGCATAGAAGGCTCTATAACTTCGTGAAGGAACTTTCAGGTTCGTTTAACGACTTAAAATTCGGGCTGCTTAGAATGCTATATAGCCACTTCAGTCAAGCTGATTAAGCGAAAAACGTACTTTTAAAGGAACTTTTGGTTACTTGGGAAGGTATCTTCTTCTTCTTATTGGCATTACATCCCCACACTGGGACAGAGCCGCCTCGCAGCTTAGTGTTTATTAAGCACTTCCACAGTTCTTAACTGCGAGGTTTCTAAGCCAGGTTACCATTTTTGCATTCGTATATCATGAGGCTAGCACGATGATACTTTTATGCCCAGGGAAGTCGAGACAATTTCCAATCCGAAAATTGCCTAGACCGGCACCGGGAATCGAACCCAGCCACCCTCAGCATGGTCTTGCTTTGTAGCCGCGCGTCTTACCGCACGGCTAAGGAGGGCCCCACTTGGGAAGGTATAGTCAAGATAATAAAGAAGTAAATTGGAAGGAATTAGTTTTAATTTTACAATTTTCAATTCTAACATATCACTTCTTATCATTCACATTCCACTTTACACTTCTCACTTCTCGATTCTCAGTTTTCACTTAGCACTTCTCACTTCTCATTCCTCACCTCTCATTTCTCTTTTCTCACTTTTCAGTTCTCACCTTTCACCCCTAGTAGCACAATTTTGGCTGATTTGGTTGCAGCAACTCTAATGTGACTCAATTTGGTCGCATACAAGTCTACGACAAGTGTGTTACTCGGGACGCCTTACTCCGCACATTTCTATTCTATTCTCACTTTTCACCTCTTTCTTCTCACTTCTGACTCTTCAATTCTCACTTCTTACTTTTCACTTTCGTCTATTCACTTTTCACTTCACGCTTTTCACTTCTTACTTCTCACTTCTCACTTTTAAATTCTCATTTCTCACTTCTTACTTTTCACTTCTTAATTCTCACTTCTCATTTCTCACTTTTCACTACTCCTTTCTTAGTGCTCACTACCCATCTCTCACTTAGCACTTTTCACTTTTCTCTTCTTAATTATCTTTTTCCACTTCTCACTTCTCATTTCTTGCTTCTTGCGTCTCACTTTCCATTTCTCACTTTCCTCTTCGCACCTTTCACTTAGAAATTCTAACTCCAACTTTTCATTACTCACTTTTCATTACCCACAATCTAAGTGAATGCGGAATTCGGACAAATGCCCCGAAACCGTGTATATCGTGCATGTGAACCGTTTCTAATAGCACTGAGCTAGCAAGGTGAAAATGCATTGGAAAATTTCTTCGACTTAGAGAATATCGAGTAAGGGAGATATCGACTTACGGAAAGAACGCAGTATGCTAAATTCAAGGGACTTTGAGTTTCATCGAGTAAGGGAAAATATCGATTTACAGAACATCGAGTTAGGGAGAGTTCACTGTATTTGGGTTGGATTTATATCTGATTCAAATTTTATTTCAATTTGAATTGAATTGAATTTAGATTGGGTTTGGATTGGATTTGAATAGAATTTGGATTGAATTTGTATTCGATTTGGATTGGGTTTGCATTGGACTTGAATTGGAATTGGATTGAATTTGGATTGCATTCGGATTGATTTTGAATTGGTTTTGTAATGGTTTTGGATTTATTTAGATTGAATTGTATTTTGATTAGACTTAGTTTATATTTGATTTGGATTTGAATTGGTTTTGCATTAAGGTATTGGATTAAGATTGGATTTCGATTTCATTTGGATTGCATTTTGATTGGAATTGAATTGGAATTGCGTTGAGATTGAAACTGGATTGGATTTGAATTTGGTTCGGATAAGTTTTGGATTGGATGTGGATTGAATTTGGATTCCATTTAGATTCGATTTTGTTTGGATATAGATTGGATTGTTAGCGTTAGCGTTGGATTACCAATCCGGAGATAGCGAGATCGATTTCCTGAGCATACTTTATTCATTGTCCTTGCCATACAAGATACATACTAATGCAATGGCGGGCGAAGGAAAGGTTTCAATTAATGACTGAGGAAATTCCAGCAGAATACTAAATTGAAAAGCAGGCCAAGTTCCAGTTGGAATATAGAGCCATAGAAGAAAAAGGAAGAAAAGAAAAAGAAGAAGGAGACGAAAAGAAGAAGAAAAAGGAGAAGAAGAAGAAGAAGATGGATTTGATTCAGATTAAATTTGGATCCAATTTGGTTTGGATTTGGATTGAATTTGTGTTGAATTTAGATTGGATTTGGATTGAATATTTATTGAATTTGGATTCGAATGGAATTTGATTGGATTTTTATTGGATTTTAATTAGATTTTGATTGGATTTGAATAAAATTTGGATTCGAATTAGATTTTATTTGGATTTGGATTAGGTTTTGATTGGAAATCCAATTCAAGATTTGGTTAGATTTGAATTAGATATTCTTTGAATTTGATTTGAATTTGAATTGAATTTGGATTCGATTAAGATGGGATTTGGATTGGATTTGGATAGGTTTTGGATGGGTTTGGATTGGATTAGGGTTGAATTCGGAATGGATTTGTTTTGAATTTCGATAGGGTTGACTTGGATTAAGATTGGATATGGATTGGAGTTGAATTGGATTCAGATGGATTTAAATTTGGATTAACACTAAATTAATGATTTCGTGTGTGTTACTTCTACGTGAAGTTAAACGATTTACAATGATATGGAAATGCTAATATCATCTTCCAAACTTGGACGTACATGTTCATGATAGCATTAGAGGCGAAAGTATAGAATTGATAGTTCCGTTAGGATACGGCAGGCATGAAGAATGTTTTTATAGAAGTCGATTTGAAAGCGAGCGGAGGGCAATATTTGTGATGGCATATATCGCACGACCTTCCTTCTGCCAAGCTCCCGTATGAAGGGATGGAAGAATATCAGTGTGAAATCATGCCCGCTGATTCTCCGGAACTATCATTCTGATACTTCTAAACATTCTTCATCATGAATATCGTACGTCCAAGACTGAAGATATTCATTCCATATCATTTGGATTAAGTTTTTATTAAATTTGGATTAAATTTTTTCGGATTGGATTTGAATTGCATTTTTGAATTTTGATTGGATTTGAATTGAATTAGGTTTTGATTTGTATTGGACTCTGATTGAATGTAGATTAGATTTTGTTATGCTCTGAATTGATATTGTATTAGATTTGGTTTGGATTCGAATTGGCTTTGAGTTTGGATTTGGATTTAGATTTGGATTGGATTTGGTGCATTTTAGTTGAATTTGGATTGGGTTTCGATTTTGCTCTGGTTAGGATATGAATTGTATTTGGATTGCATTTGATTTTAGTCTTTATATGTTTGCATTGAAATTGGATCGTGTTGAATTTGATTTTGAGGGTTTCAGGTTTATTGCCATTGTATAAATATGAAATCAATATTGTTCATGGCCGGGGTGGCTACCGCCCGATATGTTTTTCATTCATAAGAACCGTTTGTTAGAGAAACTGCATATGTGACATTTTTGGACAAAATGAGATTTTTATTTATTCTGAATCCTCGTCCAAAAATACGTATTATTCTGACAAAAAATACGAAATTTATAAAAAAAATAAAAATTAAAAAATATTTGAAAAAAAATATAAAAAATAGGATAAAGGCAGTTTCTTAAACGATTTAGCTATAGCTACCTAGCTACCTAGAGACAGAAAAGAATTTTGATGATTTTGAAAATTTGTTACATGCAGAAGTAAGGCAAAAAGTTGTATTAGTACCAGATAGGTTTTTATACTACAAACGCGTTACAAACATGCACAAGACATACTCAACCGTTCAGTGGTATACATTATTTAATTTTGTGCTCAGAGATGTTCGATTCTGATGCTGACCCAGGTGGTCTATTCAGTAGGTAATAAAAATATCTAACGATCATGTCATGTAGTGAGGTGTCTTTTTATTTCATATCACTTTGATTAATGTCTCTTGCTTGGCAATTACGTGAATACCACACCAAGTCCGCACATATCGCAATTTCCATCAACAGTTGATCCAACGGGGTCAGCTATGATTACAAAATTGATTTTTTTTTATGAGAATGCATTCCTCCGGCAGACGTTGTTGGTTGATCGACGTAGTTATGAATCAATTGCAATCATCGCGCAAAACACATCACGTCCTACTATTATTATTCATCTGTTGTTGCAGAATGACGAAGGTAAACTTTACCTCATTGATAATGCAAGCAGTGACCCATATGCAATTGTAACAGTCTCGAGATTAATTGTTAGGAAAGTTAATATCGGTGCAAATTACACTCATGCAATCAGTTACATACATAGCTTGCAAAAGTGAGTATTCTAATGTAACGGGCAACTTTTGTCCGTCCGAATGATATAAGATTTCGATCTTTACCATTTCAGCTGACCATACTAAATATCAACTGTTTTTTTTTTAAATATTTTTTTCCGTAACTCTTTCCACTTATCTTTCCACACATCTATAAAAATGTTCAACACGCACTCTGTTATTTGATGATGTTTGATATTGTAATTAAATCCGCAGATGAAGTATCTTCCTGTAACAGATCACGTCTTTGTGATTCTGTCAGCTATGGTGATATTCTTGGAAGCAATGGAATCAAATAGTCACATGCCATTCTCATCCTGAATAGAAATTATTCAGAGCTTTTTAGTGGAATGTCATGAAACGAGTTCGTATCACCCAACCAGCGTATGTTACATTTTCCAACAGTTCTGTACATATAAGAAGCGACCAAAAGCTGTATAAATGTTGGACAAGAGAAGGAGTTTGAACCGACTAAGTACTAGGATTGCTTTTTACGCGGATAGATTTAATCAATTTACTCAGTCCGCCTCAACTTCCACACCTTTTTATACTTCTGGGAGTTGCATCGTTGCAAAAATTACAACACCTTTGAAAAAAAAGCACGCTTGTCGTTTGCAACAGAGGCAAGACTGCGTTAGTGATCCAGGATCATGCGAGGTTTTCGAATGCTAATGCAACCTATTTTTTTCGATTTTGTGTGTGGATTTTTTCGTGGTGTCATCTCATTGTTTCATTATATCCAAAGGTCGGAAACAAGCGAAAACACATCGATTACTTAAAAAGCGAGCCTAGTGTATAGTTCATATACAAATTCGAAATATCCTCACATTATTTTGCAAGATATACTAATAACTTCTATCACAAATGGTAACTAACACTGGAGGGGACTATGGTCGTATGCCGTCTGGGAAAGAGTTTGCTTCTTTCTGGAGGTGAAAATATGATCGAGTGCCTGTTCCCCATGATGGGGGCGTCTGAATATCGTCGCCACTTGGACGGTGCAAATGACTCTACGCAAAAATGGGCTTACTGTGCTGCTACGTGATTGATTTGGGTTGATAAGCTATTGAAAATTTAAATTCTTTCCAAACTCAGTAAATTTTTCAGAACCAATCAGTCCCGTTCATGCTTCCCCAACACGGACATCAAATTGATGTGAGATACAGGCTTTTTGGCCCATCAATTCATTTCCTCTGTACATAAAAAAACCGTGCGCGTTGTTTTTCGTTCGAACATTTACGAAGGCGATCATCGTCCGCCATCAGCATCGGATGTGGCAACGCTTTCACATCGACGGCGAATCATCGGATGGTGATCGTGAGGTCACGTGGCGGTTGCTGCTACTGATTGGAGAAAGACATTCCTTTGATTGAACTGAACCTGAGTTGCGTGCTCTTGCCTGCGCAATGCGATCGGGTCTGAGCTTGACGACCGACTGGCAAATAGCACCGACCGTGTAGCCGCCAGACATTCTAAATACTCACGCTCCTCTAATGTGCTATACACATGTGGAATGTGGTTTGACAAATGAATTGTGAATGATTCGACTATGCGTCCAATTTGGGATACCTCGAACTCATTCAGTCGCTAAGTTGCGAAGGCCGAGGAAGGTTCTTCGTAGCTTAGTTGGTTAAAGCACCAGTCAAGCGTACTGAAGGTCGTGAGCCCGAGTCCCATCGAAGGGAATGTGGTTACCTCCAATACATTTTTCAAATCAAAATCTTCCACATAATGTACATATTCACAAGTTCCTCCGGGAATTCCTCCTGAAGTTCCTCCGGGAATTCCTCCGGAAGTTCCTCCGGGAATTCCTCCGGAAGTTCCTCCGGGAATTCCTCCGGAAGTTCCTCCGTGAATTCCTCCGGAAGTTCCTCCGGGAATTCCTCCGGGAATTCCTCCGGAAGTTCCTCCGGACGTTCCTCCGGGAATTCCTCCGGACGTTCCTCCAGGAATTCCTCCGGAATCTTCTCCGGGAATTCCTCCGGAAGTTCCTCCGAGAATTCCTCCGGAGGTTCCTCCGGGAATTCCTCCGGAAGTTCCACCAGGAATTCCTCCGGAAGTTCCACCAGGAATTCCTCCGGAAGTTCCTCCGGGAATTCTTCCGGAAGTTCCTCCGGGAATTCCTCCGGAAGTTCCTCCGGGAATTCCTCCGGAAGTTCCTCCGTGAATTCCTCCGGAAGTTCCTCCGGGAATTCCTCCGGAAGTTCCTCCGGACGTTCCTCCGGGAATTCCTCCGGACGTTCCTCCAGGAATTCCTCCGGAATCTTCTCCGGGAATTCCTCCGGAAGTTCCTCCGAGAATTCCTCCGGAGGTTCCTCCGGGAATTCCTCCGGAAGTTCCACCAGGAATTCCTCCGGAAGTTCCACCAGGAATTCCTCCGGAAGTTCCTCCGGGAATTCCTCCGGAAGTTCCTCCGGGAATTCCTCCGGAAGTTCCTCCGGGAATTCCTCCGGAAGTTCCTCCGGGAATTCCTCCGGAAGTTCCTCCGGGAATTCCTCCGGAAGTTCCTCCGGGAATTCCTCCGGAAGTTCCTACGGTAATTCCGCCGGAAATTCCTCCGGGAATTCCGCCGGAAGTTCATCCGGAATTCCGCCGTAAGTTCCTCCAGGAATTCCCCCGGAAATTCCTCCGGGAATTCCTCCGGAAGTTCCTCCGGGAATTCCTCCGGAAGTTCCTCCGGGAATTCCTCCGGAAGTTCCTCCGGGAATTCCTCCGGAAGTTCCTCCGGGAATTCCTCCGGAAGCTCCTCCGGGAATTCCTCCGGAAGTTCCTCCAAGAAATTCCTCCGGAAGTTCCTCCAAGGAATTCCTCCGGAAGTTCCTCCGGGAATTCCTCCGGAAGTTCCTCCGGGAATTCCTCCGGAAGTTCCTCCGGGAATTCCTCCGGAAGTTCCTCCGGGAATTCCTCCGGAAGTTCCTCCGGGAATTCCTCTGGAAGTTCCTACAGAAGTTCCTCCGGCAATCCCTTCGTAAGATCCTCCTGGAATTCCTTCGGAAGTTCCTCCAGGAATTCCTCGGAAGTTCCTCCGGGAACTCCTCCGGAAGTTCCTCCTGGAACTCCTCCGGAAGTTCCAAGTTTCTCCAGGATTTCCACCGGAAGTTCCTCCGGGAACTCCTCCGGGAGTTCCTCCGGGGACGCCGTCGGAAGATACTCCGGGAACTCCTCCGGAAGTTCCTCCAGGAACTCCTCCGGAAGTTCCTCCGAACTCCTCCGGAAGTTCCTCCGGGAACTCCTCCGGAAGTTCCTCCAGGAACTCCTCCGGAAGTTCCTCCGGGAACTCCTCCGAAGTTCCTCCGGAACTCCTCCGGAAGTTCCTCCGGGAACTCCTCCGGAAGTTCCTCCGGGAACTCCTCCGGAAGTTCCTCCGGGAACTCCTCCGGAAGTTCCTCCGGGAACTCCTCCGGAAGTTCCTCCGGGAACTCCTCCGGAAGTTCCTCCGGGAACTCCTCCGAAATTCCTCCGGGAACTCCTCCGGAAGTTCCTCCGGAATTCCTCCGAAGTTCCTCCGGAATTCCTCCAAGTTCCTCCGGGAATTCCTCAGGAAGTTCCTCCTCGAATTCCTCCGGAAGTTCCTCCGGGAATTCCTCCGGAAGTTCCTCCGGGAATTCCTCCGGAAGTTCCTCCGGGAATTCCTCCGAAGTTCCTCCGGAATTCCTCCGGAAGTTCCTCCGGGAATTCCTCCGGAAGTTCCTCCGAATTCCTCCGGAAGTTCTTTCTGGAATTCCTCCGGAAGTTCCTCCGGGAATTCCTCCATAAGTTCCTCCGGGAATTCCTCCGGAAGTTCCTCCGGGAGTTCCTCCGGAAGTTCCTCAAGAAGTTCCCCCAGGAAATCCTCCGGAAGGTCCTCCGAATTCCTCCGGAAGTTCCTCCGAAGTTCCTCCGGGAATTCCTCCGAACTTCCTCCAGGAATTCCTCCGGAACTTCCTCCGGGAATTCCTCCGAAGTTCCTCCAGAATTCCTCCGAAGTTCCTCCGGAATTCCTCCGGAAGTTCCTCCGGAATTCCTCCGGAAGTTCCTCCGAATTCCTCCGAAGTTCCTCCGGAATTCCTCCGGAAGTTCCTCCGGGAATTCCTCCGGAAGTTCCTCCGAATTCCTCCGGAAGTTCCTCCGGAATTCCTCCGGAAGTTCCTCCGGAAGTTCCTCCGGGAATTCCTCCGAAGTTCCTCCGGAATTCCTCCGAAGTTCCTCCAGGAATTCCTCCGGAAGTTCCTCCAGGAATTCCTCCGGAAGTTCCTCCGAATTCCTCCGGAAGTTCCTCAGGAATTCCTCCGGAAGTTCCTCCGGAAATCCCTCGGAAGTTCCTCCGGGAATTCCTCGGAAGTTCCTCCGGGAATTCCTCCGGAAGTTCCTCCTAGAATTCCTCCGGAAATTCCTCCGAATTCCTCCGAAGTTCCTCCGAATTCCTCCGGAAGTTCCTCCGAATTCCTCCGGAAGTTCCTCCGGAATTCCTCCGAAAGTTCCTCCGGGAATTCCTCCGGAAGTTCCTCCGAATTCCTCGGAAGTTCCTCCGGGAATTCCTCCGAAGTTCCTCCGAATTCCTCCGGAAGTTCCTCCGGGAATTCCTCCGGAAGTTCCTCCGAATTCCTCCGGAAGTTCCTCCGGGAATTCCTCCGAAGTTCCTCCGGGAATTCCTCGGAAGTTCCTCCGGGAATTCCTCCGGAAGTTCCTCCGGGAATTCCTCCGGAAGTTCCTCCGGAATTCCTCCGGAAGTTCCTCCGAATTCCTCCGGAAGTTCCTCCGGAATTCCTCCGGAAGTTCCTCCGGGAATTCCTCCGAAGTTCCTCCGGGAATTCCTCCGGAAGTTCCTCAGAATTCCTCGGAAGTTCCTCCGGGAATTCCTCCGGAAGTTCCTCCGGGAATTCCTCCGGAAGTTCCTCCGGGAATTCCTCCGGAAGTTCCTCCAGGGAATTCCTCCGGAAGTTCCTCCGAATTCCTCCGGAAGTTCCTCCGGGAATTCCTACGGAAGTTCCTCCGGAATTCCTCCGGAAGTTCCTCCGGGAATTCCTCCGGAAGTTCCTCCGGGAATTCCTCCGGAAGTTCCTCCGGGAATTCCTCCGGAAGTTCCTCCAGGAATTCCTCCGGAAGTTCCTCCGGAATTCCTCCGGAAGTTCCTCCGGACTTCCTCCGGAAGTTCCTCCGAAGTTCCTCCGGGAATTCCTCCGGAAGTTCCTCCGGGAATTCCTCCGGAAGTTCCTCCGGGAATTCCTCCGGAAGTTCCTCCGCGAATTCCTCCGGAAGCTCCTCCGGGAACTCCTCCGGAAGTTCCTCCGAACTCCTCCGGAAGTTCCTCCGGGAACTCCTCCGGAAGTTCCTCCGGAACTCCTCCGGAAGTACCTCCAGGAACTCCTCCGGAAGTTCCTCCGGGAACTCCTCCGGAAGTTCCTCCGGGAACTCCTCCGGAAGTTCCTCCGGGAACTCCTCCGGAAGTTCCTCCGGGAACTCCTCCGGAAGTTCCTCCGGGAACTCCTCCGGAAGTTCCTCCGGGAATTCCTCCGGAAGTTCCTCCGGGAATTCCTCCGGAAGTTCCTCCGGGAATTCCTCCGGAAGTTCCTCCGGGAATTCCTCCGGAAGTTCCACCAGGAATTCCTCCGGAAGTTCCTCCGGGAATTCCTCCGGAAGTTCCTCCGGGAATTCCTCCGGAAGTTCCCCGGTAATGCCTCCGGAAGTTCCCCAGGATTTCCTCCGGAAGTTCCTCCGGGAATTCCTCCGGAAGTTCCTCCGGGAATTCCTCCGGAAGTTCCTCCGGGAATTCCTCCGGAAGTTCACCCGGGAATTCTTCCGGAAGTTCCTCCGAAGTTCCTCCGGAAGTTCCTCCGGGAATTCCTCCGGAAGTTCCTCCGGAATTCCTCCGGAAGTTCCTCCGGAATTCCTCCGGAAGTTCCTCCGGAATTCCTCCGGAAGTTCCTCCGGGAATTCCTCCGGAAGTTCCTCCGTGAATTCCTCCGGAAGTTCCTCCGGGAATTCCTCCGGAAGTTCCTCAGGAATTCCTCCGGACGTTCCTCCGGGAATTTTCCGGACGTTCCTCCAGGAATTCCTCCGGAATCTTCTCCGGGAATTCCTCCGGAAGTTCCTCCGAGAATTCCTCCGGAGGTTCCTCCGGGAATTCCTCCGGAAGTTCCACCATTCCTCCGGAAGTTCCATCAGGAATTCCTCCGGAAGTTCCTCCGGGAATTCCTCCGGAAGTTCCTCCGGGAATTCCTCCGGAAGTTCCTCCGGGAATTCCTCCGGAAGTTCCTCCGGGAATTCCTCCGGAAGTTCCTCCGGGCATTCCTCCGGAAGTTCCTCCGGGAATTCCTCCGGAAGTTCCTCCGGGAATTCCTCCGGAAGTTCCTCCGGGAATTCCTCCGGAAGTTCCTCCGGGAATTCCTCCGTGAATTCCTCCGGAAGTTCCTCCGGGAATTCCTCCGGGAATTCCTCCGGAAGTTCCTCCGGACGTTCCTCCGGGAATTCCTCCGGACGTTCCTCCAGGAATTCCTCCGGAAGTTCCACCAGGAATTCCTCCGGAAGTTCCTCCGGGAATTCCTCCGGAAGTTCCTCCGGGAATTCCTCCGGAAGTTCCTCCGGGAATTCCTCCGGAAGTTCCTCCGGGAATTCCTCCGGAAGTTCCTCCGTGAATTCCTCCGGAAGTTCCTCCGGGAATTCCTCCGGACGTTCCTCCGGGAATTCCTCCGGACGTTCCTCCGGGAATTTTTCCGGACGTTCCTCCAGGAATTCCTCCGGAATCTTCTCCGGGAATTCCTCCGGAAGTTCCTCCGAGAATTCCTCCGGAGGTTCCT
Organism: Armigeres subalbatus; assembly: GCF_024139115.2. Classification (NCBI taxonomy): domain Eukaryota; kingdom Metazoa; phylum Arthropoda; class Insecta; order Diptera; family Culicidae; genus Armigeres; species Armigeres subalbatus. The sequence continues at coordinate 208,251,776 of NC_085139.1, read as the reverse complement.
CCGGGAATTCCTCCGGAAGTTCCACCATTCCTCCGGAAGTTCCATCAGGAATTCCTCCGGAAGTTCCTCCGGGAATTCCTCCGGAAGTTCCTCCGGGAATTCCTCCGGAAGTTCCTCCGGGAATTCCTCCGGAAGTTCCTCCGGGAATTCCTCCGGAAGTTCTCCAAGGAACTCCTTCGGATGTTCCTCCAGGAATTTCTCCCGAAGTTCCTCCAGGAATTCCTCGGAAGTTCCTCCGGGAATTCCTCCGGAAGTTCCTCCGGGAATTCCTCCGGAAGTTCCTCAGGAATTCCTCCGGAATTCCTCCAGGAAGTTCCTCGGACGTTCCTCAGGAATTCCTCCGGACGTTCCTCCAGGAATTCCTCCGGGAATTCCTCCAGGAATTCCTCCGGAAGTTCCTCCTGGAATTCCTCCAGAAGTTTCTCCAGGTATTCCTCCAGAAGTTCCTGCAGAAGTTCCTCCAGAAGTTCCTCCGGGAATTCCTACGGAAGTTCCTCCCGGAATACCTCTGAAAGTTCCTCCGAATTCCTCGGAAGTTCCTCCAAATTCCTCCGAAGTTCCTCCGGCAATTCCTCCGGAAGTTCCTCAGGGAATTCCTACGGAAGTTCCTCCGGGAATTCCTCCGGAAGTTCCTCCGGAATTCCTCGGAAGTTCCTCCGAATTCCTCCGGAAGTTCCTCCGGGAATTCCTCCGGAAGTTCCTCCGGAATTCCTCCGGAAGTTCCTCCGAATTCCTCGGAAGTTCCTCCGAATTCCTCCGGAAGTTCCTCCGGGAATTCCTCCGGAAGTTCCGCCGGGAATTCCTCCGGAAGTTCCTCCGGAATTCCTCGGAAGTTCCTCCGGAATTCCTCGGAAGTTCCTCCGGGAATTCCTCCGGAAGTTCCTCCGGGAATTCCTCGGAAGTTCCGGGAAATTCCTCGGAAGTTCCTCCGGAATTCCTCCGGAAGTTCCTCCGGAATTCCTCCGGAAGTTCCTCCGGGAATTCCTCGGAAGTTCCTCCGAATTCCTCCGGAAGTTCCTCCGGGAATTCCTCCGGAAGTTCCTCCGGGAATTCCTCCGGAAGTTCCTCCGAATTCCTCCGGAAGTTCCTCCGGAATTCCTCCGGAAGTTCCTCCGGGAATTCCTCCGGAAGTTCCTCCGGAATTCCTCCGGAAGTTCCTCCGGAATTCCTCGGAAGTTCCTCCGGGAATTCCTCCGGAAGTTCCTCCGAATTCCTCCGGAAGTTCCTCAGGAATTCCTCCGGAAGTTCCTCAGGAATTCCTCCGGAAGTTCCTCCAGGAATTCCTCGGAAGTTCCTCCGGAATTCCTCCGGAAGTTCCTCCGGGAATTCCTCCGGAAGTTCCTCAGGAATTCCTCCGGAAGTTCCTCCGGGAATTCCTCCGGAAGTTCCTCCGGAATTCCTCGGAAGTTCCTCAGGAATTCCTCGGAAGTTCCTCCGGAATTCCTCCGGAAGTTCCTCCGGAATTCCTCCGAATTCCTCGGAAGTTCCTCCGGAATTCCTCCGGAAGTTCCTCCGGAATTCCTCCGAAGTTCCTCGGGAATTCCTCCGGAAGTTCCTCCGGGAATTCCTCCGAAGTTCCTCCGGAATTCCTCCGGAAGTTCCTCCAGGAATTCCTCCGGAAGTTCCTCCGGGAATTCCTCCGGAAGTTCCTCAGGAATTCCTCCGGAAGTTCCTCCGGGAATTCCTCCGGAAGTTCCTCCGGGAATTCCTCGGAAGTTCCTCCGGGAATTCCTCCGGAAGTTCCTCAGGAATTCCTCCGGAAGTTCCTCCGAATTCCTCCGGAAGTTCCTCCGGGAATTCCTCCGGAAGTTCCTCCGAATTCCTCCGGAAGTTCCTCCGAATTCCTCCGGAAGTTCCTCAGGAATTCTCCGGAAGTTCCTCCGGGAATTCCTCGGAAGTTCCTCCGGAATTCCTCCGGAAGTTCCTCCGGGAATTCCTCCGGAAGTTCCTCCGGGAATTCCTCCGGAAGTTCCTCCGGGAATTCCTCCGGAAGTTCCTCAGAATTCCTCCGGAAGTTCCTCAGGAATTCCTCCGGAATTCCTCCAGGAATTCCTCCGGAAGTTCCTCCGGGAATTCCTCCGGAAGTTCCTCCGGAATTCCTCCGAAGTTCCTCCGGAAGTTCCAGAATTCCTCCGGAAGTTCCTCCAGGAATTCCTCCGGAAGTTCCTCCGGGAATTCCTCGGAAGTTCCTCCAGGAATTCCTCCGGAAGTTCCTCCGGGAATTCCTCCGGAAGTTCCTCCGGGAATTCCTCCGGAAGTTCCTCAGGAATTCCTCCGGAAGTTCCTCCGGAATTCCTCCGGAAGTTCCTCCAGGAATTCCTCCGGAAGTTCCTCCGGAATTCCTCCGGAAGTTCCTCCGGGAATTCCTCCGGAAGTTCCTCCGGGAATTCCTCGGAAGTTCCTCCGAATTCCTCCGGAAGTTCCTCCGGGAATTCCTCCGGAAGTTCCTCCGGGAATTCCTCGGAAGTTCCTCCGAATTCCTCCGGAAGTTCCTCGGAAGTTCCTCCGAATTCCTCCGAAGTTCCTCCGGAATTCCTCGGAAGTTCTCAGGAATTCCTCGGGAATTCCTCCGGAAGTTCCTCAGGAATTCCTCGGAAGTTCCTCCGGGAATTCCTCGGAAGTTCCTCCGGGAATTCCTCCGGAAGTTCCTCCGGGAATTCCTCCGGAAGTTCCTCCGGGAATTCCTCGGAAGTTCCTCGGGAATTCCTCCGGAAGTTCCTCAGGAATTCCTCCGGAAGTTCCTCCGGGAATTCCTCCGGAAGTTCCTCAGGAATTCCTCCGGAAGTTCTCCGGGAATTCCTCCGGAAGTTCCTCGGGAATTCCTCCGGAATTCCTCCGGAAGTTCCTCAGGAATTCCTCGGAAGTTCCTCCGGGAATTCCTCGGAAGTTCCTCCGGAATTCCTCCGGAAGTTCCTCAGGAATTCCTCCGGAAGTTCCTCAGGAATTCCTCCGGAAGTTCCTCCGAATTCCTCCGGAAGTTCCTCCGGGAATTCCTCGGAAGTTCCTCAGGAATTCCTCCGGAAGTTCCTCCGGGAATTCCTCCGGAAGTTCCTCCGGGAATTCCTCCGGAAGTTCCTCCGGAATTCCTCCGGAAGTTCCTCAGGGAATTCCTCCGGAGTTCCTCCAGGAATTCCTCCGGAAGTTCCTCAGGGAATTCCTCCGAAGTTCCTCCAGGAATTCCTCCGGAAGTTCCTCCGGGAATTCCTCCGGAAGTTCCTCCGGGAATTCCTCCGAAGTTCCTCAGAATTCCTCCGGAAGTTCCTCCGGAATTCTCGGAAGTTCCTCAGGAATTCCTCCGGAAGTTCCTCCGAATTCCTCCGAAGTTCCTCCGGAATTCCTCCGGAAGTTCCTCAGGAATTCCTCCGAATTCCTCCGAAGTTCCTCCGAATTCCTCCGGAAGTTCCTCCTGGAATTCCTCCGGAAGTTCCTCAGGAATTCCTCGGAAGTTCCTCCGGAATTCCTCGGAAGTTCCTCCGGAATTCCTCCAGAGTTCCTCCGAATTCCTCCGGAAGTTCTCTGAATTCTCCGAAGTTCCTCCGAATTCCTCCGGAAGTTCCTGGAATTTCCTCCGGAAGTTCCTCCGAATTCCTCCGGAAGTTCCTCCGGGAATTCCTCCGGAAGTTCCTCCGAATTCCTCCGGAAGTTCCTCCGGGAATTCCTCCGGAAGTTCCTCCGAATTCCTCGGAAGTTCCTCCGGGAATTCCTCCGGAAGTTCCTCAGGAATTCCTCGGAAGTTCCTCGGGAATTCCTCCGGAAGTTCCTCCGGGAATTCCTCGGAAGTTCCTCAGGAATTCCTCCGGAAGTTCCTCCGAATTCCTCCGGAAGTTCCTCCTGGAATTCCTCCGGAAGTTCCTCCGGGAATTCCTCGGAAGTTCCTCCGGGAATTCCTCCGGAAGTTCCTCAGAATTCCTCGGAAGTTCCTCCGGAATTCCTCCGGAAGTTCCTCCGGAATTCCTCCGGAAGTTCCTCAGGAATTCCTCCGGAAGTTCCTCCGGGAATTCCTCCGGAAGTTCCTCGGGAATTCCTCCGGAAGTTCCTCCGAATTCCTCCGGAAGTTCCTCCGGGAATTCCTCCGGAAGTTCCTCCGGGAATTCCTCCGGAAGTTCCTCCGGGAATTCCTCCGGAAGTTCCTCCGGGAATTCCTCCGAAAGTTCCTCCGGGAATTCCTCCGGAAGTTCCTCCGGAAGTTCCTCCGGGAATTCCTCCGGAAGTTCCTCCGGGAATTCCTTCGGAAGTTCCTCCGGGAATTCCTCCGGAAGTTCCTCCGGAAGTTCCGCCAGGAATTCCTCCGGGAGTTCCGCCAGGAATTCCTCCGGAAGTTTTGCCAGGAATTCCTTCGGAAATTCGGTTGTAGGAAAATACTGATGCTTTTATTGGGTTTTGAGAACATGACGCAAATTGGATTACGAAATACAATTTTTGCTGCAATACAGATGTTTTATATGAGAACATAATCAAATCATGCACACTTTACATAATCGTCACCTTACATAATCACATAATCAAACCATACAAATATTCACATAATCCAACGTTTGGCTGAATCCGCTAGAATTGAACTTGGTCCATCTCCAGTATGACAGCGGTGTGACGGCAAATCAAAATGGATTCAAACACGAGATCTCAAAAGGTGTAAATATTTCATTTCAGAATGATAGGTATCTACAGTAAACACCGCTTCGTTAGATTAATTATTAGTTTATATTGCATTATCAGACCATTGGATTACCGGACTGAATCAAACTAAATAAAGGGCAACAAGTCACGCAATTGATTACGAAACATTTAAATCCGTCGTATAAATACAGTGCAATGTCTGCCACTTCCAATGTTACTGTTTCCAAGATGAAAACAATTTCATCACTGATCGTGTCTATCTTATTGGTCGATTTTCGAGCTCTGGCCTATGACGTCGTGTACAATAGTTTCGAGCAGCTGAACGGTACTGACTTGGTGGATTGCCAACTTCGGGTCACCAATATCAACCGCACCACACGTGCCCTTAATGGTACGATTCTGGTGAAAACGCCGATCACCGCGGATTATCAGGTCTTTTTGATGATTATCGTAATCGCGTTGGCCATTTCCCGAATATTTTTGGAATAACTATTTCAGATTCACGTGTCATCGTTCCACAGCTCCAAGGGAAACCAACAGTTCAATCACTACCCCATGAAAATTGGTCCTACCGGTTTCTGTACCTTCACCGCTACGATTTGGCCGCAATACATGGACATGTTTGCGGAGCACGTGGATGGAATCATCACTGCTGGGGAGTGTCCCTTGAAACCAAGACCAATGACGATCAACAGGCATGTACTGGACAGCGGTATGATTGGCAATCCTTATGTGCAGCCCGGTTTATGGAAACTTTACGTTACTCTAAGGAATGATATAGGGGATCTAATATGTATCTACGTTACCGTAAATGTCTATGGCGATGGCTATTTTGGATGATGTATTGATTTATAATACTTGACTTACGTTAATTTAACGTTTGTTTGTTTCACATTGTAAGCAAAGCGTAGGAGCCGTTTATGTCCTTGTTATTGTTCACAATGACCCCGATAGGATAGCTTACAAGGTAGGCCAGGAAAATTCGTTCAAATCTCTATGCAAAATCCTTTCAAATACTGTTTTGACTCAAATTCCGAACATGACTCATATCCCAAACAACCGCTTTTAAATGGTCATTTTGGCTTTATTTTAATTTTTTATTTTTTTTTTTAATTTTATTTGCTTATTATCTAATACATGCATTCATCTCTTAGACTAGTTGTTCCGTTTTTTTTTACAATGTTATGGAAACTCATATGTGAATATGTACGTTATGTGGAAGATATTGATTTGAAAAATGTATTGGAGGTAACCACTTTCCCTTCGATGGGACTCTAACCCATGACCCTACAGTACGCTAGACTGGTGCATTAACCAACTAAGCTACGAAGGACCTCCGTCGGCCTTCGCAACCTAGCGGCTACTGAACGAGCTCGAGATTCCCAAATTGGACGCATAGTCAAATCACTCGCAATCCATTTCTCAAGCCAATACTTCCACATTTGTTCCGTGTTTTCTTAACACTATCATCCTTATTTGCTATGTTACATTTTTAGTTATTATTAATACATTTCAATAGCCTCTGGCAGTTATGATTTTTTATCTGATTGAATTGAACCATGTAGGAATTACAATGTATTCAACTTAAAATAAACTTAACCTAATTTATACTTAGGGTACAAGTAGCTAATCGTTGCAATAGAAGAATGCAACAATTTTTGTCTAAAATTGGAAATTATATTGCTGGACATTTGCTGACAATGTCTAAATATTAGAAATTCTATGTAGTTGAAGGAGCACACGCATACTCGCCGATGTGTTCAAGGACCGTGGATTCGGCATCGTAGCGCTGCAGGAGGTTTATTGGAAGGGATCAATGGTGCGAACGTTTAGAGGTAATCATACCATCTACCAGAGCTGCGGCAACACACACGAGCTGGGAACAGTTTTCATAGTGATGGGCGATATGCAAAGGCGTGTGATAGGGTGGTGGCCGATCAATGAGATAATGTGGTGTAGGTTGAGGATCAGAGCCCGGTTCTTCAACTTCAGCATAATCGACGTCCATAGCCCACACTCCGGAAGCACTGATGATGATAAGGACGCATTTTACCCGCAGCTGGAACGTGAGTGCGTCAGCTGCCCAAGCCACGACGTAAAAATCATCAAAGGATATTTGAACGCTCAGGTTGGCCAAGAGGAGGAGTTTAGACCGACTATTGGGATGTTCAGCGCTCACCGGCTGACGAACGAAAACGGCCTACGACTAATTGATTTCGCCGCCTACCAGAATATGGCCATTCGCAGCACCTACTTCCAACACAGCCTCCCGTATCGGTACACCTGGAGATCCCCACTGCAGACAGAATCACAAATCGACCACGTTCTGATTGATGGACGGCACTTCTCCGACATTATCGATGTCAGGACATATCGTGGCGCTAACATCGGCTCTGACCACTGTCTGGTGATGGTTAAACTGCGCCCAAAACTATCCGTCATCAACAATGTTCGGTACCGACGACCGCCGCGGTACGACCTATATCGACTAAAGCAACCTGATGTCACCTCTGCATATGCGCAGCATCTCGAGGCTGCGTTGCCGGAAGAGGGTGAGCTCGATGGGCCCCTCTTAAGGACTGCTGGAATACAGTCAAAGCAGCAATTAGTGACGCAGCGGAGAACAACATCTGGTATGAGGGAAGAAGTCGACGGAACTATTGGTTCGACGAAGAGTGCAGACAGATTCTGGAGGAGAAGTGCGGGCGGTCGCGCTGCAGCAAGGTACCCGGCAGAACGTGGAACGTTATAGACCATAGCTTCCCAAAGTTGGGGGGTCGCGACCCCCTTCCATAAGATTTACACAGGCTGGGGGTCGCGACCCACCACTTTGGGAAACTATGTTATAGCCGGAAACGGAGACAGCAGACCCGGAAAAGGAAAAGGAACGCCGCCTGGAAGAAGCGGAAGCCAAATAGCTGGACGGACTTATTGAAAATCGTACCACTCGTGTTAATCCCTGCTCTTCGTATTACCCCTTTCAAAGCGATGTTGAATAGCAGACACGAAAGACCAAAACCTTGCCGTAACCCTCTGCGGGTTTCGAAGGGACTCGAGAATGCCCCTGAAACTCGAACTACGCACATCACCCGATCCATCGTCGCTTTGATCAACCGTGGTGGTGGAGCGTTCGCCCATAAAACCCGCCTGGTACTGCCCCACGAACTCCCTTGCAATTGATGCTAGTCGATGGCATAAAATTTGGGAGAGTACCTTATAGGCGGCGATCAGCAATGTGATTGCGCGGTAGTTGCTACAATCCAGCTTATCGCCCTTTTTGTAGATGGGACACACGACACCTTCCATCCACTCCTGCGGCAAAACTTCCTCCTCCCAAATCTTGGTAATGACCCAGTGCAGCGCTCTAGCTAGTGCCTCACCACCGTGTTTAAATAGCTCTCCTGGTAGTTGGTCAACCCCAGGGGCTTTGTTGTTTTTCAGCCGGCCAATCTCTTCCTGGATTTCCTGGAGATCCGGAGCCGGTAAAATTATGCCCTGCGCACGTTCTTCCAGGTCCATCACCATACCGCCATCTTTGTCTGCTACATCGCCATTCAGGTGTTCTTCGTAGTGCCGCCGCCACCTTTGGATTACCTCACGCTCGTTCGTAAGAAGGTTCCCGTTTATGTCCTTACACATATCAGCCTGTGGTACGTGGCCCTTACGTGAACGGTTTAACTTCTCGTAGAACTTTCGTGTGTTATTAGCGCGGTACAGTTGCTCCGTCTCTTCACGGTCTCGATATTCCTGCTGGCGCTTTTTCCTCCGGAAAATCGAGTTTTGTCTGTTTCGCGCCCGTTTATATCGTGCCTCGTTCGCCCTCGTGCGGTGTTGCAGCAATCTCGCCCATGCTGCATTCTTCTCTTCCACTAACTGCTCACATTCGCCGTCATACCAGTCGTTTCTCTGATCCGGGGGCACCATGCCAAGTGCAGCGGTTGCGGTGCTACCAATGGCGGATCGAATATCTCTCCAGCTATCTTCAAGAGACGCCGCGCCTAGTTGCTCTTCCGTTGAGAGTGCCACTTCCAGCTGCTGCGCGTTTTCTTGGGCTGGTTTATCATCTTGTAGCCGCCCAATGTTAAGCCGTGACGTCCGACATCGACGCGTGTTGTACACCGTCGAGAGTTTTGAGCGCAAGCATACTTCAACGAGGTAGTGGTCGGATTCAATATTCGCACTGCGGTAAGTGCGGACGTTCGTGATGTCGGAGTAGAATTTACCGTCGATTAGAACGTGGTCGATTTGGTTTTCCGTTTCTTGGTTACGTGCTCTCCATGTGGCCTTGTGGATATTTTTGCGGGGAAAGAAGGTGCTTCGAACTACCGTTTCGCGGGAGGCTGCGAAGTTTATGCATCGTTGGCCGTTGTCATTCGATATGGTTTGCAGACTATCCGGTCCGTTTACCGGTCTATACATTTCCTTTCTTCCTACCTGTACGTTCATGTCGCCGATGACGATTTTCACGTTCCGCAGTGGGCATCCATCGTATGTCTGCTCCAGCTATGCGTAGAACGCTTCTTTCTCGTCGTCGGGTCTCCCTTTGTGTGGGTTATAGTTGAAGAAACGGCCTTTAATCCTCAGCTTGCACATCCTTGCGTTGGTTGGCTGCCACCCAATCACACGATGGCGCATCTTACCCAGCACTATGAAGCCGGTTCCCAACTTGTTGGTGGTGCCACAGCTTTTTGATAGAAGGTAGCCGCTCGATGCCCGCTTTTCCACACTTTCTGTCCTGTCCAGCAAATCTCCTGCAGCACCACGACGTCGAAGTTGCAGGGATGTAATTCATCGTAGATCATCCTGTCGCAACCTGCGAAACCTAGCGACTTGCAGTTCCATGTTCCAAGCTTCCAATCGGGATCCTTTATTCGTCGCCTAGGTCTTAGCCGATTATATCGAGTATGTTCGTAATTATTGGTTTTCCAGGCGGCTTATTGGGCCTGCGCGAACCTCCTGTCTCGTCGGAGGGCCGTTGTGTCAGGGCTGTTCAGTGTCCCACCTAACACCAGGACTTGGGCTTGTGCGCTTTGAGCGGCACACGGTCGCTTTGGTGAGGCCTACTTGCGGATACATGCAGCTTTTTATAGGAATTTAACAGGGCCCACTGTCAAACCCAACCACATCCTAGGCAAGCCCCACAACTCGCAGATGGCCTGGGGAGGGATCGTCAAGCCCATGGACATAGTCCCTGCTGCCCGAAGTATATAGAAAGAAATGGTGAATAAGACGATTCCTACATCTCATAAGGAATAAGACGCGAGATGTGACAAGCGAGAAATGAGAAGGGAGCAATAAAAGACAAGTGAATGGGGTAAAACAAAAAGTTTGAAGTGAGCAGTGAGAAGTGAGAAGTGAAAAGTGAGAAGCAAGAAGTAAAAAGAGAGAAGTGAGACGTGAAAATTAGAAGTGTAAAGGGAAAAGTGAGAAGTAAGGAATGAACAGTGAGAAGTGAAAATTGAAAAATGTTTATTGAGAAGTGAGAGGTGAGAAGAAAGAAGTGAGCAGTGATATGTAAGAAGTGAAAAGTAAGAAATGCGAAGTCAGAGTGAGACGTGAGAAATAAGAAGTGAAAAGTGGGAGCAGAGGATTGAGGAGTGAGTGAGAAATAAGAAATGAGAATGGGAAATATGAAATGAAAATTGTGAAGTGAGAAATGAGAGGTGACAAGTATGAAGTGTTGTTTGTTTGGGGGCCTTCAGTAGCCTCGCTAGCAAAGGCCGAGGGTTGCCAATCCGGAGATGGCTAGTTCGATTCTCGGTCCGGTCTAGGATGTTTTTGTGTTGGAAACTTTGTCGAAACTCTCCATTGTACTTGCCACACAAGATACATACTCATGCAATGGTGGCCATAGAAAAGCTTTCAATTAATAACTGAGGAAATGCTAATAGCAGGGTTTGCAGAAATCGCTCTCAATAGATAACGAACAACGATAGAAGAGAGGCAAAAACTGTTCCGAATCCTAACAAGCCATGATAACAAATTTATCAAACTTGTATACAAGTGCGAAAAAGCAGAATCGGATAGGCAGCCCCCACAGAAAAATGGTGATTCTCGCTTTGTTTTTGCTCCTTTCGTGTTGGTTACGAAAAAAAATTTCGCGCTATGCTACATATCGTATATTTTCGAATATTTCTTTAGAATTCAATCCCTGGCTAATAGAATACTTGAAAAGTAGGCCAAGTTACAGTTGAAATGTAGAGCCATTGAAGAAGAAGAAGAAGAAGAAGAAGAAGAAGGAGAAGTGAGAAACAAGAAGCTTCTTCCTACTTTTCCACATTTTTGAGACACATTTTTTTGTACATAGCCTTATCCGATTTGCGATTCGACGCGGAATCCTTCCTATTTTTTTCGCTATTGAAATTTGGTCCAATCGGCCATTGCGTTCCGGAGTTATTAAAAAAATGTTTTTCCTCATTTTTCCCAAGGGGGGACCTTGGAAAAAAAAAATTCAAACTCGATTTTTTTTTTCGAAAACTGCTGCAATGCATTCCAAATGAATGCAAATAAATGTGAATTGGTGGAAATAACTGAATCTATCTCCCTAAAATGCAATTTTGACCTCTCTTATGTGCTTTTCTTGTAACTCTTATGTGTTTGCTGGTACAATAATACACGAGAAAGGCACCATCGCCGCTAGGTGGATTATTCTTGGTTTTACTTTATTTTTTTTCTTTCATCCTTCTTTCCTCTTCCTTGTTTCTTCTTCATTTTACTTTCTTCGGTCTTCCATATTCCGTCTTCGTTCTTCCTACTTTCATAGGCGCCTTTCCCTGTTCCTTTTTCGTTCTCCTTTCTTCTTTTTTCCTTCTTTTTTCTGTCTTATTTCACACCACTCACTCCTTAACAGCTCACTTCTCACTTCCCAATAAACATCTCTCACTTTCGACTTTTTGATTCTGTTTTTCTCACTACTATCTTCTACTACTAACTTTTCAACTATCACTTCTCACCACTCACTTCTTATTTCTCACTTCTATTCCTGCACACATCTAACTATTCAGTACTTACTTTCATTTCTCACTACTCACTCCTCACTACTCTGTACATACTTCGAACATCTCATTTTTCACTTCATTCAATAAGGAACCAAATTTCAACTACTCAGTCAAACGGCTTCCGGCTACATGGCGTTCGACCAAATAACCCTTTCGGACAAATGGCATTCGGCCAAATGACTTTAAATCGTCAAATCAGTGAGTGTAGTTTTATGATTAGTTGTAAAACTGGTAAATTTATGTACCGGAATTCATACAAAGATTAAAAAATAGTTTTATGGTGTGTCGTCGAATCCTGCAAAATGGTGCAAAAATATGTATATGGATTTTGGTTTAATCCAAATAAAATCGGGTGAGAACAATTGAATAATATAAGATCAGTCATTTGGATCGAACCGAAGATTGCACAGCCGATACTGATGAATGAAACTACGTAAGAATGAATCCACTGTGGGATGGTGTTGACATTGTAAACAGTTCAAAAGGTACAATTTATAAAAATATCGATCAGGTTGGTGAAATATCAAGCGATGACGATTCTTCTCAAAAGATCAAACCCTAAGGAACCTCGTCAATCGATTATACTGCCGGGTCTCGGGTCTCGGTTCAACGACTCCTAAAGCTTGTCACTATAGGCACGTTAACTAGTTGGAAGCCATTATCACGGTCATTATCATTTTACCTCTATGCGAGAGAGGGAGAGCCCCTAGCCTAGCACGGGGTAGATTAGCAACGAACAAGTAAATGCGATCCGCTGGCTTGACTAGTTTGTGAGATTTGTTTTAGTTGTGTACATCACCTATGAGTCGTTTCAGGTTGATAAGCGCTGTGCAGCCCACCACTGCAGTACGGCATTTTGTTTTGGATGCCTAAAATACTAAACTTCACAGTTTTTCCAACCAGATTCTCTCTTCTCTGTGTTGAGGAAGCTGAGATAAACGCGTAGGTTGGATAGCGCAGAGTGCTTTAAATTTAAATGGGGTGATCAATCTGTATTTAAAAAAATGCAACCTAAATTCTCTGATTTTCACATTTTTTCTACTTCTAAATAATGTTTCCATCTATTTAATTATTTAAAAATAATTCCGAATAAACTTTTATGATCAACCGAAGTTTTGAAGCAGTTTACTTATTCAAATTGTATTTAAAACATGGACAAATTTCTTAAAAATGAATAAAATAAATGCACTACTCATTTTGTTAAAAAAGAAACATTATTTGAGATAAAAAAATTGATAGGCAATACAACTTGATTCGATTTAAACAAATCCAAAATACTTCTAACTTCCCACAACATGTTTTTGTAGAAACATGAAGTAGGAATCATTTGGGTATCTTAATTTAAAAGTTTCCTCGAGTTAAGGAACTGTCGTGAAATATACCGTTTGAGATTATTATGCTAGCAAAACTTAATGAAATGGTAAATCTTTCAAGTAAGAGAGTTGATAGCTTTGGAATTTGGTGTTTTCATCGAAGGCGATGATCTATTTGGTTGTCTGGTTAGGAGCTTCTAATATCAATTCGCTTTTCATCCAAATAACATTATTTAATACTACACAACCCCATCGAATGCATTTTCTTCAAAGAAAAATCTTGCATCGGTGGTTGCGAATCAACTGGTGTTCCCGGCCAGTTCTCTCTCGCGCGCTCAGTTCAAATTAAAACTCGGGTGCTCATCTCGTTCCACTGTAGTAGGCGCAGCCGATTCCAAAGCATGCTTTATGGAAGAAACCAATGCTTCCAAACACCCCATGTTTATACTCCAGCCCATACGATTGCGCGCCGCCGTATGCTGCAGCCCATGTTCAAAACATTGCCGACGAAGCACGTTTTTGTTCGCTCTCCCTGCAACTGAACGAGCACGCTCAATCTCTCGAAGACCCACCGTCGTCGTCGTCATCATCGTTGTCGACGACTAACGACCGAAGGAAACGGGTTTGCGACTGCCGGCGGCCGCCTCGCGCAAAGTCTCCGCATCATCATTTCTCGTTGGAATCTTTGCGGGTGCTGTCGATGCAACGCGCTTCACAGTTGTTCGGTCGGTTCGTCGCTGTTTGTACCGCAGTTGTTCTCCGAACGGAAACCTACACCCCGGAGAGTCTCGCGGAGTGCTGGGTTCGAATCATCGCGCTACGGTGGACCCCATCTACGGTGGTCATCATCTCGTAGGGAGCGTGTACACTTTCTTGAATAAGAGATCGCTAGGCTGTGTGAGTGCGATCATCTTGGAGATGGATCTTTGGATCGGTCGGTTTGGTAACCTCAGAAGCAACCACCACAACAGAAGAGGGTTTCCGTGGAAGCTGTGGGTCTGAGGCATGTAACTTGGATGAGGTGACGCGGAGGTGCCACGGTGAAAGAGTGGTTGCGTAGCAGTGTTGTGAGATGAAGATAAGTAATGTGTACGTAATTGCACAAACCAAGAAAAGTGGAATTTTGAAAGTTTACGCTTGAATTTTGTTTTCGATTGTTGGGTTCATGTGTTGGTGCGTTGTTTTGGGTCGCTTGGCCGAAATTGAAATTTGATATTTGCACTGCCGCCTCACGTTTCGAGGATTGATTTTGATAAGCGGTTGATGGAGAAAATATGCGAGGAGCTCGCGGGTGAGAGTCTATGAGAAAAGGTAGACAAGTGAAGAAAGCAGTCGAAAGACGGCAAAAAGGTTGTTGACGTGATGATTCAATTGAATTTGAGTATCTGAGATTTGAAGAACAAGGGAGAAAGATTGTCACAGGCGTGCGAAACCTAAATTGTAAAATTCTATATTTAGAAATTGACGCACCTTGTTCCAGAAGCAACGCCCACGGTATAGGAGTTGATTGTGTAAGTATTTTGTTTTACTTTTTCCTAATTATAAATATATTAGAATATTGTTGCAAAACAATCCGATTTTTCGAACATTTCGAAGACAGATTTTGAAATAAAACACACTTTTCACGAACCAACATGAAAGAGAGTATGTAGTTTCTTTTGGAGATATGAGCCAGCCTGGGACTGTAAGCCTTTTAGACACAGACAATAATCTTAGGTCTCTTAGATACAGACAATATTAATAATAATAGTTTCGCAGATGACCATATTTTGTGAATCTTTGACTGAATTATTATTTAATACATGCAAGGGACGTACATCACAGATGGTTATTCTTGATCGTTCAAGTGGTTTACATCAAGAAATAATCATTGAAGAGCCCATGGTATTCCCTGTTGTGTATGGCGTTCTCAATTTGACCGAATAATTTGACTTGGTCCTTTGGAACTGCACTAGAGGAAGCACTAGATGCAAGAGGAAATGTTGATAGGGGTAGTAGGGGCAATAGGAACATACGGGGCAATATGAGCCACCCTCAATTTGAGCTTATTGTCAAGTTTTATCATGTAAAAGTTATATGATCTTTAAGGGAATGCTCCACATATGCCTCAACATGAAAACCGCATTAAAAGTTAATTCAAACATGAAAATACACTTGAAAATGTAAATTTTCGATGCATAGGCAGAGTTATTTTAAGATTTGAAGTTTATAAAAAAAGGTTTTGACACGAAATTGATTAAAATACAGGACAAAAATGCATCTCAATCAAAAGATCTATTATAATTGAATATTGTGCACACATGTTTGCACTGATACAAATCTGAATTTATCATAAAACTTGTGTTTTCAAAAACCACTCTCTATGGGGCAATATGGGCATACCTGCACAGAGCAAGATATTAAGCCTTAATATGCTAACAAGTTCAAATTTCAGATGCCAAATACAAGAATATTATCATCAATGTTAGATTCATTACGGATAAATTACAACACCGCAATACTGCGATCGGAACTGATAAAATTACTATTAACCAATTGAAATGTGTCTGTGCCAACGGTGAAGAGTGTTTAATCGGTTCGGTCCGCTGTTGTGCGGTTTATTAGTCTCATTTTGTATAGAATACTCTAAACTGTTGTAGGAATATCATATTAAAACATTTTTCTCTCCAAGAAAAACATTTTGGATGGGTGGCCCATACTGCCCCTAATGGTGGTTCATTTTGCCCCATATAGTCGGGAGCATACATTAAAATCAATACATTTTCAAAAGTGCATTCCAACAATTTCCAATCGTATTTTTCACCATTCATCGAAGTAATATGAAAGGTAACAGTCTCTAGTATAAGTCAACTACACTAGAATGATGATTTTTTGAGCTATTCAGCGCTTTTCGGAACGATTTCCTTAGGTGGCCTATATTGCCGCGATCACCCCTACTTTGCATCATCAAAAAGCAGCGTCGTTGATCATTATTCAAGCTGATTTCAAACATTTGTTGCCTCTTGCCTCCTATTTTTTAAACTTTTACTATTGATTAACATTCTATCACCGCGTACACGTCGTCTATGGAAATTTTGCATTATTTGTGGTGATTTTATTGTTATTTATTACTCTAGAGCAGGGAATGTAAAATAACAACATTGCCAATGACAACAACATTGTCCTCTCTTGTAAATGTTGGGACAAACTCAACAAGCGTTTGTCCCAAACTGCAACAGAATAGGACAGTGATGGCCTGCCGCGCATTAAGAGAAGTAGTCAGTTTTCAACTATGTTATTAGTTAAATAAGTAAATGTCAGTTATCAATGTTTAGTAGGTTGCCAATGGAATGTATGGGAAAAAATTGTCATCGAATTTAAAAAAAACGACATTGCTCACAAGTTTCATTACCCCAAAAAAATTTGAGCTTGATCGGACATGATTTAGGGGAGCCTAAAATTCATCAAAGTTTTGAAAATTTTTCTAATGACGATTTTCCCAAGGGGGACCAAAGGAAAAGTCGAAAATATCTAATTTTTGTTTTTGATGCCAAATGACTTTAGCTATATCGGACATGATTTAGGGGTGCTCAAAATTAATCAAAACTTTATTTTTTCCATTCTAGGTTTTCCCATTACCAGTATTTTTTTTAACTTTAGAAGTGAAAGCAATCACACTGTTTATTATTATTATTATTTTATAAAATGGAGGATATTCTGTTTGTTGGGGAATATTTGCCATTGTTTCCAAAGTCATCTAAGTCAATATTATGACAATGCAGAACGAGGTATAGCATTCATTAAAGATTATGATTCCAAACTCTCAGTAGATGAGGATCAAAACCAGTGTATTCTACAGTTGGGCTGTAATGAAATGAAAAAAAAATCCTCGAATTTGTTACAGAATGTTTTGAAAATCCTCCAAATTATTAGAATTTTATTTTGTTACCCCCTCAAAATATTATTTTTTGGCAAAAAATCAGAGGGGGGTGAGACAAAATAGGTTTTAAATTTTTGTATCGGAGTTGAGGAACATCTAAAAATGTACAAAAGTCCGAAAAAATCTGAGCTCATTTAGAAGAACCATGTAAATATTGAATAAAACAGTATGTCAATATAACAACTCCTTTTTTACATTACGCCGGCTTCGTTGACGGCCGCTCGACAACGGACCAGATCTTTACTGTACGGCAAATCCTTCAAAAATGCCGTGAATACCAGGTCTCAACGCACCATCTGTTCGTTGATTTCAAGGCGGCATACGACAGTATAGACCGCGTAGAGCTATGGAAAATTATGGACGAGAACAGCTTTCCTGGGAAGCTTACCAGACTGATCAAAGTAACGGTGGATGGTGTGCAAAACTGTGTGAAGATTTCGGGCGAACACTCCAGTTCGTTCGAATCGCGCCGGGGACTAAGACAAGGTGATGGACTTTCGTGCCTGTTGTTCAACATTGCGCTAGAAGGTGTCATGCGGAGAGCCGGGTGTAACAGCCGGGGTACGATTTCCAACAGATCCAGTCAATTTATTTGCTACGCGGATGACATGGACATTGTCGGCCGAACATTTGCAAAGGTGGCAGAACTGTACACCCGCCTGAAACGTGAAGCAACAAAAGTTGGACTGGTGGTGAATGCGTCAAAGACAGAGTACATGCTTGTGGGCGGAACCGAGCGCGACAGGGCCCGCCTGGGAAGCAGTGTTACGATAGACGGGGATACCTTCGAGGTGGTCGAGGAATTCGTCTATCTAACTTGCTAACGGCTGATAACAATGTCAATCGTGAAATACGAAGGCGCATCATCTGTGGAAGTCGGGCCTACTACGGGCTCCAGAAGAAACTGCGGTCGAAAAAGATTCGCCACCGCACCAAATGTGTCATGTACAAGACGCTTATAAGACCGGTTGTCCTCTACGGACATGAAACATGGACAATGCTCGAGGAGGACTTGCAAGCACTCGGAGTATTCGAGAGACGGGTGCTTAGAACCATCTTTGGCGGTGTACAAGAAGACGGTGTGTGGCGGCGAAGAATGAACCATGAGCTCGCCCAACTCTACGGCGAACCCAGTATCCAGAAGGTAGCTGAAGCCGGAAGCAACGGACAGCAACCCTGCAAAGATGGTGTTCGCTTCCGATCCGACGGGTACGAGACGGCGTGGAGCGCAGCGAGCGAGATGGGCACACCAGGTGCAAAACGACTTGGCGAGCGTGGGGCGTATCCGATGATGGAGAGATGCGGCCCCGAACCGTGTATTGTGGCGTCAAATGGTTGATTCAGTGTTATCTGTTTAGATGTAAACTCAATAAATGAATGAATTTTTTACATTACTTACATAATTTCTTGAATTACTTTAAATACTCCTTTAATTATTTATTTTAGAAATCAGGATTATCTATTTCACTTAAGATCAATTCCCAAAGGATTTTTATACGTGGATCTTTTTCAATGTAAATCAAAACCGCGTTGTTTAAAAAAATCGAAGTGAAAAATCGTGTTATTTCAAAAATCCGATAAAAAAAAATTCCGTCATAAAAAAAATTCCGCAGTGACATGAATCGTGTTTCTACATTATCAGTTTCAGTGACCTTAACACGTTATGTTTTGAATTCATGCGGTACCACGAAATAATAACCGCGTAAAAATAAACCTCAGTGTAATACACATTGCCTAGTAATCTGATAATTTTCTCCGTAAATCTCATCTCAAAAGTTTTCAATGTTACAAAAAAAAAATCAAAATTTTGATAGCTCAAATTTTTCATAGGGGTATATTTTAGGGCTAAGGAAATGTTTGCGCAACGTCCGTTTTTTAATTTAATGAAAAATTGTTTTCGCCATAAGACTTTTTTTTAAAGTCCCAAAACAGTCGATTTTTTTTCAAAAAAATAATTTTAAAAGTTTTATGCATTTTGAGTCCTTTGGCATCAAAAAACAAAAAAAATATTTCCCCCATGTGAGAAAAAAAAAGTTCTGATTAATTTTGAGCAACCCTAAATTATGTCCGATTTAGCTCAGGTTTTGCATAGGGGGATACTTTTGGCTACGAAAACGTTTGTGCATCGTCCGGTGTTAAAATCCGATGAAAAAAATTTTCATAAAAAGTCCCAAAAATGTTCTAAGAGAAAAAATCGATTTAAAAAAAATTGAGATAACGTCAGATTTCGACGTTTCATGCATTTTTAACTCATTTGGCATCAAAAACAAAAATTCGATTGTCGATTTTTTCTTTGGAAAAATTTTCATGGATGAAAAATGATGAATGAATTGATGAATTTTAGGCACCCCTAAATCATATCCGATTGAGCTCAAACTTTGCATGGGGTCATATTTTGGGGTAATGAAACTTGTGAGCAATGTCGAAAATGTCATTTTCATTGGCACCCTAATGTGTAGGCATGAACTTAACCATCTGTTAACATGATTTGTGTTTTACTTCTGAAATTGTTAGGGGAGACTGGGGAGACTTGATCCCCTTTTCTGAATTCCGATACATCACAGACAAAAATAAATAAACATACGCGATTTCCACACAGACTCTCTAAGAAATATAGTATTTAACTTTACTGATGTGTGACAGTCCTCAAATTATTGTTGTTATTTATACACAATAGATTTTCTGGAGTGCTGTCAAAAATCGACTTTTCAAATATTCTGGGGAAATTGATCTCTCTCCATGAACTTGCTTTGATAAAATCAGAAAGGTGCCCTCTGATTTTTTAAATATTTTTCCTTCAAAATAAGCGAAATTTTCGAATTGCTGTGCGCATTCATGAACGATTTTTGGTATTGAATTCGACAACACATGCAATTTTAAAATTTGGAGAGACTTGATCCCCTTTTTATGATATGTACACAATAAATTGATTACAGTTCGACTGGGGTGTTTATTGAAATATTTTGGCTTTTTCAGTCTGATATATTCAAACGGGTTTATATTTGCATTGCCCAACGTTTCGGCCCGTTTATTGGGTCTTTTTCAAGGAAAAAGCTGTCTGCCGTTCTTCGTACACTTAACAACTATAAACATATATGCTAGGATTGGAGCTTCTGGTATTTGAACACATAATTTGACTGTCATTAACATAATAATTTTTACTTTAGATGAGACACTGTTCAACATCAATACACTGTACACTTAATGACTCGACAAACGGATAATTTGAAAAATAGATATCATCCGTTTGATAAATAGTAAATTGATAGTATTAATTAGAGACCTGAATAAGAGAAACGCGGATAGGTATGTGCCGCCAATCGAACCGTCAAAAAACAGCAGCCAATCGAGCGGGAGACCTGTCAAGCAGCCAAAATGTTGGCTCAAATACTGAAAACGGCTAAATTTGTTTTTATGCCACTTTTAAATAAACAAATTTGAATGCATTTCACATTAGTTTGCAATAATATATGCAAGTCATTTATATATTCCGAAATGAAATTGCATTGTTTATTGGATTCTATTGTCATGTGATGTGGACACATTTAATAGCGGATTGTGAGATTTTATTTACATAAACCATTTCTTCCTTTTCATGTGTTGCTCTTTGATAAAGAAGATTGAATGCAGTGTTGGCAGAGTCATATTTTCTATCCGCGTTTCTCTTATTCAGGCCTCTAGTATTAATTATCCGTTTGTCGAGTCATTAAGTGTACAGTGTATTGATGTTAAACAGTGTCTCATCTAATGTAAAAATTTTGTTAATGACAGTCAAATTATGTGTTCAAATACCAGAAGCTCCAATCCTAGCATATATGTTTATAGTTGTTAAGTGTACGAAGAACGGCAGACAGCTTTTCCCTTGAAAAAGACCCAATGAACGGGCCGAAACGTCGGGCAATGCAAATATAAACCCGTTTGAATAGGGTCCGCGACGTTAGCCATAAGTACGTTAGGCATAAAGACGTTAAGCATAAGTACGTTAGGCATAATGGACGTTAGGCATAACGGACGTTCGGCATAATGTACGTTAGGCATAATGGACGTTTGGCATAATTCTTTATGCATAATTGCACAAAGCAAAGCAAAGTCTATGTCACAATATCAAATATATATCAAGTCTGCCTGATACCCATTTCGATATCTAAACAGTTTGATAAACTGAAGGAACTTAACAAATATTTGTCATTGTGACAAACGTTGGCCTTTAATTCCTAATGCATCTTTCTGTTTGAAACCCAAATTTTTGCAAATAGAAAAAATAAAACTGCAAACCAATTAACTTATTGATCAGTAGTGATCAAGAAATGTAATTGACATTTCCCGTCGAGAATTCTATCTCGTTTTATTGTCTCAGCCGATTCTTTGGCTTATTCAAGGTCAATTGTCCCAATGAACCCATATTTTTTGAAGCCTCTAACTATTTTTAAAATCGAAAAAGTTGTTTTTTTAGATTGACCCGACTTTGAACGAACATCGGGTGAATTTTTCAGGCCCGTTCACACGTGCATCAATGTTTTAGGATATTTGGATTTGAAGTTATTGCCTCAATCTATAGGACATTTGATCCACCATTAGTCAGCCACACAAAAATTTGGCGAAAATATAAAAAAAATATAAATCTGTTCTCAGGCTTCTAATTTTTTGTAGAACTGACAGATTTGATGAAGGGTTGGCAGGGAAAATAATTTATTGTGTACTGAAATATTTTGGCTTTTTCAGTCTGATATATTCAAACGGATATACCTCGTTAGGCATAAGTACGTTAGGCATAATGGACGTTAGGCATAACGGACGTTCGGCATAATGTACGTTAGGCATAATGGACGTTTGGCATAATTCTTTATGTCATGGGCTGTTCTTTGGATAATTTTATGCCTAACGTCCATTATGCCTAACGTTCGTTATGCCTAACGTCTGTTATGCCTAACGTCCATTATGCCTAACGTACTTATGCCTAACGTCTTTATGCCTAACGTACTTATGCCTAACGAGGTATACCCGTTTGAATATATCAGACTGAAAAAGCCAAAATATTTCAGTACACAATAAATTATTTTCCCTGCCAACCCTTCATCAAATCTGTCAGATCTACAAAAAAATAGAAGCCTGAGAACAGATTTATATTTTTTTTATATTTTCGCCAAATTTTTGTGTGGCTGACTAATGGTGGATCAAATGTCCTATAGATTGAAGCAATAACTTCAAATCCAAATATCCTAAAACATTGATGAAATGTTGACATTTTCATCAGTACAGATCATTAAGCATATTTATGGCTTTGTGCTGTGAAAAAACGAAAGCATTTGGTCATTGTTATGAAAAGTTTTTCAAATTATGCGTGGCCAATAAAACAATCTTTGGGAAGGTTAAAACATACAAACCGCCTTGCAGATAAATAAGGTTGTCAATCAAAAAAATAACTCAACACTTTAAGGTCATTTATCTAGAGGATCTATAATAAAAAATACGCCAGAACAAAACTACTTTAGTTCTCGATGAAACAGGGGGTGATCAAGTCTCCCAACCTTCCCTAACAGTTTGAATAGTTCACAACAATTACCCCTCCTTGTTTGTTGCAAACAGGGCCGGATTTAGGGAAGGAGGGGGGGGGCGTGGTCCCGGGCCTCCACAATTCTTATGTACCAAAACCAACCTTGTTTGTACATTTTAGGGCCCCACAAGCTGTCGACCCCGGAGCCCCCTTCCGGCTAAATCCAGCCCTGGTTGCAAATAAAATGGAACGCAACATTGTCTTTGTCCTCTGCACAAAGACTTATCGCTATTCTCTTTTATTGCTTGTTTTTTTTTGCATTTTTCAGCGACAATTGACCTTCCTCGTCAACAATTTTTATTCGCTCAGTCGATTCTTTGGCTTGAGGTCAACTTTTCCAAAGAACCCATATTTTTAAAGACTCTATTTAAAAAAAAATAACCTAAAATGTGCTGCACGTGTGAACGGAAAAATTCACCTAATGTTCGTTCAAAATCGGGTCAATCTAAAAAATCAGCTTTTTCGATTTTAAAAATAGTTAGAGACTTCAAAAAATATGGGTTCATTGGGAAAATTGACCTTGAATAAGCCAAAGAATCGACTGAGACAGTAAAACGAGATAGAATTCTCGACGGGAAAGGTCAATTACATTTCTTGATCACTACTGACCAATAAGTTAATTGGTTTGCAGTTTTATTTCAAACAGAAAGATGCATTAGGAATTAAAGGCCAACGTTTGTCACAATGACAAATATTTGTTAAGTTCCTTCAGTTTATCAAACTGTTTAGATATCGAAATGGGTATCAGGCAGACTTGATATATATTTGATATTGTGACATAGACTTTGCTTTGCTTTGCGCTAGCGAAACATGTGTATCTGAAATGAACGAATCAGCTATAGAGATAATTGCAATAAAGTTTTGAAACATATTTTGGATAGTGGGCTTTTTCTTTTAACAATAGCCCAAAATCCAGCCTAAAAAAATACTGATATTGTCGCATGCGTCACTGTGTTCCGTACTCAAAGCCACAGCTTGACAGCTAGCACCAAGTTTTCGGCTTCAATCGTATTGTATGCAGATGACAGCCATTTCAGGAAGCTGGATCGGGCAGGTTCGCCTAGTAGAGAATAATTATAAGTCCTCCTCCTTAGCGAGTTGTTCCCGAGCCTTGCATAAGAGGTAAAATACCAAAAAATAATACCAAAAATTTATATGCAGAATACTTGAGGCATAACATACTTAGGTATTTCAATACCAAACGAATAATAATTGGTTATGCTTTTGGTATTGAAATTCAATTTAATAACTGAGTATGTTATGGCTAAAGTATTCTCCATAAAAATTTTTGGTATTATTTTTTGGTATTTTACCTCTTATGCAGGGCTAGTTCATAACAGAGTATGGTATCAATAACACAATTAGGTATTATTGAGCCAATTTCTTCTGCTCGGGTTACTCCTCAAATAGCTTCTGTTTCCTTCCTATTATGACTTCTTCAATCGCTCGTTTGTTTTTTTTTTTCTGTGGGCTGTTCGAAATGTGTGAACTTCTGTACTCAGTTCAGTGTCTCATTGTTCGCTTGATGTGAACGTCTAACAAATCCTCAAAAATCAAAATTGGTCCTTGTAATCGGTATTTAATTTTAGAGGATTAAGTTTAAGACTTTGTTAAGAAAATTATTTTGAGCTTTTTAGTGGAATGCCTTCACTTGTTATAAGACAAGTTTGTACAATCCCAATCAATTCCTCCACTTAATTGTACCTTGACAGATACAAATTTCGACCTCAACAGTAAAGTCGTCCTCAGTGTCTCGTACTTGACTCGACCCAAGTCAGTCGAGTCAAGTACGAGACACTGACGAATACTCAAGAAAGCTGTTTCGAAAACGTATTTGCATTATAAGTTCGTCCTGATTGAGGTTAAATAGTAAATAATGCGTTAACCCCATGTAAGTCTATAGTGGAATAGATGAAAGTTAAATTTAAAAAATAAATAAAAATAAATATATAATTACACGCAATAAATCCTTATTTTCAAGCACGCGATTGCTAGAGCTTGGGCTTAATTGATTGTCCGTAGTTGCTACTCCATTATGAACAGATCAGCTGTTCTTGCACAGGGAACCAACAGATGTTTGGTTGGGACTAGCACTCATCTTCAATGTACAAGTACTGGTGATTTCATTTCTTAGGTCACACTGGCGCCTGCCACGTCAGAAAGCAAGTCAATGAAAGGAAGGGGGAGGAAATGATGATGCAAGCACTCACCAACTGCAAGCCGAATATACCTCTGCACTTGCCACGAGTTTTTATTGGATTGGTTTTTATTTATTGGAATTTTTGGGTTAGGTTCGAGAGGCAGAGGTTCGTCTTGGTTAACGAGCTGCCAATGATAGATAGGAGAAAGCAACTGATGAAATTTCTAATTGGATGTAGGAAACAAGATTTTTAGTTCATTTCCAATTCTAGCAGCTACTGCTAGAACAGTAAAGTTGAAGGTATAGGATTCCCCAGTGATTCGTACAGTACATTTTTGTTGCTATTATCATGTCACATTGTTTGTACCGGACAGAATGTTGCACAACATTCTCTTGTGACAATTATAGTGTTGTAGACACATGCCATTCGGCAATGAATGTATTATCCGCGAGTCGTTCGTAGGGGAAGGGGGGGCAATATGCCCTAGCTAAGCAAACACTGCTCTATTGTCTTATTTGTAACGCTATTCATGAGTATTTTTACATTATGCATCAGTTAAACAAGATAGCTAGTTGATGCCATTCAAAAATTGTCAAAAATCTCAATCATATTGATAATATTCACATTTCAAAAAAGTGGTGATATTTTGTTGCCGGAAAACTCATGAGGCAAAACGCCTTTCAGTTGGCGGCTCCTAGGGAACAAAGTACCACGCGTCGGCAAATCAGCATTCTAGTATGGATAGTCCGTGGAGACGCAAGTACTTTGTAGGTTATTGCCACTAGGGCGTTTTGCCTCGCCAAAATGTTAGATGTTTCTTCAAAATGTGGAAATCTTCGGTTTTTCCGACCTTCCCATGCACTATTTTGAAACTTTCTTCGCCTATCCTACATAATTTTAGATCTAGTTTTGTTACGGACATATTAATGACGGTAAATATGAGGGAAACCACAAAAGGCGTTTTGCATCGGGGGGGCGTTTTGGGGCCTCTTCCCCTATTATGTGACAATATTCGTGCCGCCTCTGAATGTATCGCTATTTATTATGATGGTAGTGCAAAATGAATGTTCTGAGCAGTCATAAAAGCTATGATGCTTATAGAAAAAGAAAATTAAGAAACAATTTGGGGCCGCACAGTTATTACGTAAAGGCTTATGGCGGGTGCGGTAAAAACAAAAAATAATGTATAATGAAACAATTTTTCATAGGAGAGGGGGTTCAAACCCCGGAGAATTCACTTTCGTACTGAGTGCATCGCTTGGTGCATCGTCATTTTATATCCCGAGTAAGATTTCTCAAAACAATAAATCGCCAAACGATGAGACACTTCTTATATATTTACACTTTATATATTTTAAAGAACGTATTTACAGGCTTAAAAATCATTTAAATAATTTAATATTTCAACTATTCGAGCCAGATTTATTTTTAACCTGTTTTTGATTATCTAATCTTAATAAAAATGATATTTCTAGATAGGTATATTAAAAAAAAAGCACTAAAAACCAATATAATAACAAAAAATAGGCTCGTACCTATAATTGTGTGATAAGTAATCTTATTTTTTTGGTTGAACCACATTTTTTATTTCAAAATTTTGATTTTTATTGTTGAAAACCCAGGTTGGGGGAATTGGAGTAATATGCACCCTCGGGGCAAAACGACCTATTTGCATTTTTGAATACATTTTCAGCAGTTTTTCCAGAGTATTTACTCATGTAGTTCGGATCTCTAACTAGCGATCCAGTAGTGAACATTAATGAAAATATTCCTGGAACATCGCCAAATATGCCAAAAAGTCGTTTTGCCCCGGGGGTGCATATTACCCCAGTTACCCCTAATTCGTGATGATGCGTCTAAACAATCAATGCATTCCAATTATAATTGCCTACTTTAAGGCGTTTACCGACGCTTGCTTCATACATAGATAAATGATTGAAACGTTTGATGATCAAAGTTACCCCAAATTGAAGAGTCAAAAAACTCCACAAAATAGTAGTTTGTGCAACTAGTTGCAAAAAGATGATTTTTTCAGCACGAGTTGTACGTTTATCCAACGAGGCTTGCCGAGTTGGATAAATACTACGAGTGCTGAAAAAATCGAGTTTTGCAACGAGTTGCACACGCTATTTTTTGCAATGACGAAAAATGGGCTTTAATATGATAAATCTTTACCAAAATTGTACAATCGAATTTACTCCACATGATCATTCATTCCAATAAATTATGTTGCGGCAGAGAACAATAAGATTTCATCCTATCGTGCCAAATTGCATTGCTTGAATAGCTTTAAGCGATGGATGCAATTGCCTTTGTAAAATTGTGATGTTATGTCCAACAAACCATTTCATTTATTACGAGACGCTTAGAGTACACTATTTGAACACTCACCCAAACTAATTCAGCTAAATGTTGTCATATAATTACTGTCCCAATGTAGGTTTTTCATTATAGCACCCAAATGAGTGCTATAATGAATATTATGCAACCCATTTGAGTTGCATAATGGTCATTAAAGCACCCATTCTGTTGGTATGGAAAAGTAGGCCGTTTTATCACTCAAATGACAACTGTAAACCAGGTTGTATGATCAGGAATTGCAAAAAAGATTTTTAAAACAAGTTTTAAATTATCGAATAATCAAGAACAATTGCCTAATACGTTATACATGTAGAAGTACTCGTTTTAAAAATATGAGAAAAGTCACTTACGGAGGAAATATGTACAAAACAATTAAAAAAAATTTATCAATTTTCCCCCGGATCACGGCACTATAGATCGTGGTAACGAAATGATTGATAAAGGCATAATTCGTAGCCTGATTGCAGTTTAGGATAGCGATCCGATTATTGATAATATGATAGTCACATATGCTGAAGTCGTAGTCAACGCTAGAATTAGAACGCTTAGAATTTTTAATGTGAGAACGAACGTCGTCAGCACAAACAGCATACTTCTTGAAAAAATATCAGCATAAACACTTTCAAGGACACATGTTATGGTCATATTTCTTGGAATTTTTTTCAAATGGTCCTAATTGATTTTGAAAAAGATGCACGCCGAAAAAAGCTAATAAATCAATATCGATAATCCGTGAACGTGAATTTTAAAATAAACGTAAGAAACGGCTCAGCGAAATCGATTTCTAGTGGTTTTTACTCGCGTGAAAGAAAAAAATATTTTGTATAAATTATCGTAAACCGTTCATCTTTCTTAAATCTTTCACTTGCTGTGTATATGCAAATCGAGTTTTCATAATATTGTAATTATTGTCCATTTCGGGTGGCCAACAGGAAATTAAACTTATAAATCCCAAAATCCGGGTAAAGAAAGCACAAAAAGCGAGCTCAGCGTATAATTAACTGTATTATTTTCAAATATTTAGCTCCAATAGTGATGCATTCATCACCTTCAAAATTATATTCCATTCGATTCATTTGTGACATATATTATGTCACATAGAAAAATGTCACGGTAGCCCATGCATTTTTTTTCTGTCATGCTACAATAATTTGTGTTATATGACCGTCACACATGCAACACGTTTAATCCACTGTATAGGATAGAAATGGAAACGGTATGGGAGCCCATTTCCAGTTCTAGCGATTGCTATAACATGAAAAATATATAGAAAGATACAACGGACCTGTTATTGAACCCACGAACTCCTGCAGAAGCAGTAGCCATATGACTACCGAGCCCGTTCTTTATTTTAAAGCACGCGATTGCCCGAAAAAAGTAGACATGGTAGATTACTTATTTTGTAATTTTCTTGGTTTTGATTAAAAAAAGATAGCACGCGTATTCTTAAATAGAGCAGATGAGTAGATGACTAATTTCTTCGAAGAACGCATTTGGTCGGGCTTTCTACAAAGATGAACTACTTTAACGCAACTTGTAACATGTTGTACATTATACAAGTTATACAACTATTTTCCTCCATGATATTTCACGAATAAAATTCATCATAAATCAAAGACAAAAGGGAAGAAGTTATCTTCAATTCAATCAATACTGCCAAATTACCAAACTTTTTAAAACCCGTATTCATAGTTTTGCTATAGGAGAAATGTTCCGATCTCCATCTCACATATTCATCTCATCGCAAAACAAAAAAATACAACACTGGTTTCGTCGCTTCTTT
This sequence comes from Armigeres subalbatus, assembly GCF_024139115.2. Classification (NCBI taxonomy): domain Eukaryota; kingdom Metazoa; phylum Arthropoda; class Insecta; order Diptera; family Culicidae; genus Armigeres; species Armigeres subalbatus. The sequence goes on along the minus strand of NC_085139.1, from coordinate 208,223,090 downwards.
TTGTAAAAATGCGTGCGCACTGTTGTAAAAATCACAAAAATAAGAAACATATCAAGTACCTTCCAATTGCTTTGTTTTTGATGAGATGAACGTCGGAGCAATGAGATGAAATCCTTGGGCAGCTCCCCTATTACAATATGTTTGTAAATTAAGCATTAATTCACTTCCCATAACTTCTTCTTCTTCTTCTTATTGGCATTATATCCCCACACTGGGACAGAGCCGCCTCGCAGCTTAGTGTTCATTAAGCACTTCCACAGTTCTTAACTGCGAGGTTTCTAAGCCAAGTTACCCTTTTTGCATTCGTATATCATGAGGCTTACACGATGATACTTTTATGCCCAGGGAAGTCGAGGTAATTTCCAATCCGAAAATTGTCTAGACCGGCACCGGGAATCGAACCCAGCCACCCTCAGCATGGTCACTTCCCACAAACCACCATAATTCAAGGTGTCAATTTTCCGGCCCCAGTAATCACATCACGATTTCCACTGTGCGTACCTACTCGCTTCACTCGCATCCCAGCGTCACTGTGATTATGCTCAATCACGACTTCCACGTCAATCGAGAGTAGTAACTTTCGTTCCAGAAACCAAACTAATTTTCCCTCGCGCATTCCCTGCCTGCCCGAACGGACAACCCGATTCATTAAGGTACTTCAGCGGAGAGGCCCCCCAAAAAAAAATCCACCGAGGAATCCAGAAAATCGTCAAGCGCCAAAACACGCACATCGCATCAACCAAAAGCGATTGCCGCGCTTGCCGTTGGGATTGAGGTTTCTGTGAGAACCAAACCTCTATGGCGGCAGTACCACCGACCGACCGACCGACTGACTGTGTGAAGAAAAATGCGTTTTCCCATCCATTCTAGCGCCCAACAACAACAACGCCACTTCAATGTTTGATTTGGGCTGTGTGGCTCGATGTTTATTGCTTGTTGAAGCTCAACACCGGGCAGCCTGAGTTCGCCTTTAGGCCAATCAAGAATGTCTAAAAATTTGATCACGACAATGACATTGTTTTGGCTTGAAGTGCGGTGGCGGTGGTGCCAACTCGTATGGTGGACGGGACTAAGAATTTCTCATTCTTCTCGCTTCCATTTGGCTCGGAGTAGGGGAAAATTAATTGGTGATAAAATTTTACGTCTCATAAGTGTTCAGCATGGGCACTGCGACAATCAATGTCGTGATCTCTTGAGAACGATAATAGATTAATTGAATGATGTTTGGCTTCTTTAATACAATGAATTGCTTTAATGCAGTTTGTTGTATTGGCTGTGATTATGAACTGCTTTCGATTGCCAAGCAACCTTAATGCATTGATGCAATATAATTTTCTAGTATTGATCTGTAAATTTTAGGTAGGGGAGAACAGTCCAAAATACACCCCTTAAGCTTTTCCGATGTATTTCGATGCAATATAAACAAGAATACCGAACCATTTCGACGTGTAGATGCAAAATTTGCAAAACCAGCTACATTTTATAATGATCTCCTATTCAAAACTACAAAGTTTTCATGACTTTCTAACGCATTTAAAATAGTAGTTTGTGTATCTAGCCGCAAAAAGATATTTTTTTCAGTAGAAGTTAGTACGAGTTAGATAAATACTACGCATGTTGAACAAATCGAGTTTTGCAACGAGTTGCGCACGCTATTTTTGCAAATCGAGCCAAATTGCATAGCTCGACAAACCAATAAGCGATAGATGAATTTAATTTTGGAAAATTTTGATATCGTGTTCATCAAACTATTTCACTTATTTACAAGGCACAGAGAATACACTATTTGAGCACTTACCCAACCTAATTCAGCAAAATGTAGTCATGTAACTACTGTTCTGATGTTGGTTTTTCATTGAAGCATCTATTTCGTAGGAATGGAAAAGTATGCCGTTTTATCACTCAAAGACGAACTGTAAACGCCCGAATGGTGGTGTAAAATGGCCTAATTGCATGTAACATAATGGTGACCGTATGGTTGTTTTTTTTTTTAATGGATTGAACGACCATCTTACCACGGGTGTGGTTAAATAATCGTAAATCGTTAAATTTGGGTGAATATGAAGATATTTTGCTATTTTTTTCCATTGCATTTTGTGATTATTCATAATACACTGGGGTCGTTTTTTACGCGGATAGTTTTTATCAATTTCATGGTCTACTTAAATGTGTAGATCTTTACAAATAAAGTCTGTCCACGTTAAATTTCGGACTCTTAGGTTCTTCGCCATTATATCAATTTGGACGAGAGTTAAAACATGCTGAAAGCAGCACACCAAGCGGAGAGGTTCAGGTGTCATGTGTGTGAGCGATTTAGGAAAATTTTCGAAAATCACATGGGAAGATTAGTGTCCATTTTTCCCAGCATTTTCCCAAAAACTTTGAATAATAAATTCAAATTTTCAATTTTCTGCAACTCAACTGTCCCAACATGTCATAACTGATGTGCCTAACATCATCTAGCGAGCAAAAAGGGATCTGCCTCTATAGTAGGGTGCCAATGAAAATGACATTTTCGAATTTCAAAAAACGACATTACTCACAAATTTCATTACCCCAAAATATGACCCCATGCAAAATTTGAGCTCAATCGGACATAATTTAGGGGTGCCTAAAATTTATCAAAGTTTCGAAATTTTTACTCATGAAAGTTTTCTCCAGGGGGGGATCAAAGGAAAAGTCGAAAATCGAATTTTTGTTTTTGATGCCAAATGACTTAAAAATGCATGAAACGTCGAGATCTGATGTTATTTTTTTTTTTTAAATCATTTTTTTCTCTTAGAACATTTTTGGAGTTTTTTTTTATAAAAACTTTGATTTTTTTGTAACTTGATCTTTACACGTTGTGTTTTGAATTCATGCAGAACCGCGTTATAATAACCGCGTTAAAATAAACCTCAGTGTAATAAACATTGCCTAGCAATCTGTTAATTTTCTCCGCAAATCTGATCTCAAACGTTTTCAAAGTTATGCAAAAATTCAAAATTTTGATAGCAATATTTTGAGCAGCCCTAAATCATGTCCGATGGAGCTCAAATTAGGGGCATATTTTAGGGCTTAGAAAATGTTTGCGTAACGTCCGGTTTTTAAATTCGACGAAAAATTGTTTTTGAAGTCCCAAAACAGTCGATTTTTTTCAAAAAATTAATTCTCAAAGTTTCATGCATTTTGTGTCCTTTGGCCTCAAAAAACAAAAAAAAAATCCCTCTTGTGAGCATGAGCATGAGCATGATTGACCGCCCACGGTTGCTATTCCGTTATTGCCAGGTCAGCTGTAATTACACAGGGAACCAACAGATGATGTTTGGGACTAACATCATCCTCAATGTGTAAAAACTGGCGACCCGATATAAAGCAATACCAGCGCCGGCCGTGTCCGAATGCAGGTCAATTAAGGAATGGGTAGGAAAATGTTGACGTGATACTCGTTTGATGGAAGCCGACGAGTCATCTGCACTTCCACGAGAAATTACTGGGAGGTTGGATATATGAGGTAGGGCATGTGGCGGTGTTCGTTTTGGTGAACGGTATGCTGTGTGTAACGTGTAGTTTGATTATCGTGCACTAAATAGTTCAATCACTGACTGCACAAAGTAGAACAAATACTCCATGATCTCGAGACCGTTCTGTTATGAACAAGCACGTCCGACCGCGCACTTAATTATTTGAATAACTTACCACACAAAGCAGAACAAAAAACCGTGGTCTCGAAACCGTTCTACTTTTAAATAAACACTTTCTATCGCACACTAAATAACCTTTATGGTAAAAAAAACTAACACCATGCAGGACCTGCATTGCAGGTCCAATGGCTTCTGCGTACTAGGGATCGCGCTTCTATGAACGAATCGTCGGGCACTTATAAACTCTATCAACTTTTATTTATTACCTGGACTGTCCCGCACTTAAAAGAAAATTTCGCATAATGTAAGCTCGATTAACTTTAACATACCGAGCAACTTCCACCGAATAGACGCGCAGTTTAACACGATCTTTCAAGCACTATTCCAATTATTACCAATGTTTAGGAATGCAAATGGTAGACATTTTTTATGCCATTCATTCCGCAATGAAGTCAATGAAATCTAATTCATTATCAATCCCACACGAAGAAGTTTATACATGAAAAAGGTAGAATGTAATAAATATATACAATTTAATTGGTGTATTGAATATAACAATATTACCAACAATCAATATGAAACTGGTGAATTTTTCGTGGTTCCAGTTTCGCGTGCTATAAACGGTCTTCGGTACCCAGAAATGAAAGCGTCACTTCAGTACGTAATCTATTGATGCGACCTTTAGAAATAATTTTAGCACTGCTGCCATAGCAACATTTTCGTAGGTTGTTTTTCTTCAAACAAAAACAAACTACAAAAATAGAAGCTTGTTGTGGCATGGATCATTGCATCACGGAGTTCAAATCGTTGGTAGTAATTCTACCTAAATTAGTGGTTATTTTCAACAAAAGATTTGTTGCTTAAACAAACGAGTCCTGATATTTAAAAAGGTAATGAATGCTTACCTTATGAGCTTATTTTTTGCTTATATTCAACATAATCAGGTTCTCATTTCAGGAGCCAGGAATTAATATCTATACTATGTGCAAGAACATAACACCTTTTCGGATGGTCGGATTACATAATCTCCTGACTAAAATATTTCTGTTAGAGTTTGTTCCCAAAAGTAGGATGAATAAAACTTCTTGTTTTGTACAATGCTGAGCAATTATGTTTTATTCCTTTCAGTTCTAACTAAATTGTTTTGCCGTTCGAAGAACGATCATTCCCATGGAAAATAATTTAAAAAGTACGAGAAAGGCAAAACAAGAAAGATGTAGGAAAATCTGCAACAGAAAAAAAAATCCGCATCCGGAAAATCCGCATTTCTATCATTGGGTCGCTGCAGGCGATGTTCTTTTTACGCTTCTATACTAGACAAAGTCGCAGACGCCAAACGGTAGAATCGCGCCGCATGTATTTGGGAGCACATTTATACCCCTTGGAAGTGACTGGGTCTGTGCGACTTGTACACGGGATTGTAGCTACGGAAGCAGTAGTCCGCTAGATGAAGTGAAAACACCACACCTCATTACATCATCGGACCTAACCACGGGTCAGCAGAAGTGTTTTTTATGTGCAAAATGCGTTGCAAATAAGTGTACAGTGAGTATTTTCCATTAGCAAGATCAATATATTTTATGAAAAGCGACAAATAAAAACGTGGATGATTACATGAACTATTGTGTTTTATTTGTGTTTTGTTTATGTTGTCGGCAACTTCTCGAACGGCAGAACTTTCACTACCTTGACCACTCTGTGGGTCCTTCGGTGATGCTAGCCAGTGGCCACTCTGTACCAGAAATTCCATCCTCTTTAAGGATCACCATTTGATCCACTTGGAGAAGTGTTGATTGCGGGTATCGTTGATTTTTGTTACGGAGCTGCGAGATGTAATCGCGCCTACACTGATTCCAGTGTTGTTGCAATCCTTGCTGTTGCAATCCTTGGTAGTGTTGCATCCAATTGATGGTACATCGGTGTAATCTGGATCAGGTATTGCGAGTAACGACTATGCCCAGGCTTGAGCACGGCCAACTCATCTGGATCCTCCAAGAATGGAGTAAGCGGTCGCGAGTTCATAGCCGCCTCGACTTGGGCTAAAACTGTGGCCATGTCCTCAAAGGACAACTTCTGTTTACCCAGCACTCGAATTAAAGACGTCTTTGCAGATTTCACGGCCGTTTCCCAAAGATTGCCGAACTTGGGTGCTCTCGGGGGAATGAATTTCCAAAGGATCCCTCGTTGCGCAGTTATGTTGAAAATCTCAAAATCTCTGGTGCGGTATGTAAATTGCGCAAAAGATCGTAGATCTCCCGAAAATGGTTGCTGGCAACCTTGAAGTTGAGCCCATTGTCCGGGTGGGTCTCTGAACGTAGACTTCGCCGTGAAATAAATCGCCGCAGAGCAGCGAGGAAAGCTGAGGTTATGAGGTCCCCAACCAGTTCGAGGTGGACCGTCTTCGTGCAGAAGCACACGTAAAAGGCTATGTACGCCCTATTTGCTGCTGCTCGGCCATGTACAGGCTTGAGGTAGACTGGTTCATAGTAGTTCACGCCAGTGACATAGAAGGGGCAAGAGAGTGTTGTACGGGATTTTGGAAGTTGACCAGGGGGTAAGGATATCGGGAAAGGGTAGCTTCGGAAGCAACAAATGCAATTCCAGAATGTGTGACTTGCCAATGCCTTACCACGAATCTCAAACAAAAGCCAATGATCCGCAGAAGTTTCCAATAGCAGGAGTATCGATCAAGCAGCGGATGAGGATACCGGAGCTCTGCCTTAAAACTAGAACGTTTTTCTTCTTCTCCTGCAGTTTTTCCGACGGTGGCTCGTACTCCAAAAGCTTTGCGGTATTCCAGTGCTGATCAAGTAGAGACATCTAGTACGGACTATGAAGACCAGATCCTTTGGCATCACTCCTCTTGAGAAAAGGTCGGCTGGATTCTCAACGCCCTTAACGAAGTTCCATCTGTGTCCCTTCATTAGATCCTGGATGTGTGAAACGCGATTTGCAACGAAAGTTGGCCAAACGAACGGTGGTAGCTTGAGCCATGACAGGACAACGGTAGAATCCGATCAAAACCAAGTTTCAATCTACTCCATCTTCAAAGCCTTAACGGTAGTACGATACAGTTTTGCGGCCACATAAGCACCGCAAAGTTCTAGCCTCGCTAGAGTCGTCTTCTTCAGGCTGGCTGGTCGGAATTTGTCTGCTAAAAGCTCCACTTTGATACGTCCAATCAGATCGAACGGGCATATATGCACGCTCCGTAAGCATCCGAAAAGACATGAAACTGGACTAGCATGAATAATTACAGTTGGAATTTGTCTTTTATGTCTGGTATACACGTATAATGTGAACGTATATTTTTGCTTTGTGGCCGACGATACTATTGTATGTGAGCTTTGTGTCATAGAGAAGCCGTTCGCAAAAGCGTTCTCGTCGCGTGAAAAACGTAGATCGTCTCCAACGCTCGAACTTGTTCACACATACGTGTGCCGGTATGAGGCTTTTGTCACGGCAAAGTTTAAACAGTCGATGGTAAATATCAGTGCATGCGGTTCAATAGATTCTTCAAATGCAAAGGAATTCAGATCCTAAGGACGGTTCCGTTCATGCTGGAACAGAATGGGCGAAATGAGCGCATGAAGCGGACTAAGGGCCGATGTCCACCTAGCGGTTTTTTTAAGCTGCGTTAACGCCACGTCCACGCAAGGTACCCAGCATCAAACAGAGTAATCCACACGTATACGTGTGCACGACTACATTTGATGCTGGGTACCTTGCGTGGACGCGGCGATTACGCAGCTTAAAAAAACCGCTAGGTGGACATCGGCCCTAAGAAGGCAAAGGCAATTTTGGAGGATTTTTCCGCCGACAAGATTTTCTGGGGTCAAGGTTTGCTAATAGCAACCTATTTATTGAACAGGAGTCCGACTGCCTCGACGAGGGAACTAATGTCGTTTTCGTTTTTGTGGTGTAGCGACACCGTTTAGTGCAGCATTTTGCACGGCAAAAACGAACGTTTTGAGTGCAGTTGGACTTGTTTGTTATGGATACCTGTTGGATACCATAAAAAGAAAACAATAACAACGTGAGAAACTTGACAACAAACTACACTACACGGCACACTCTGATTATTTCTGGTGCTACACTGCTTGTTTCAGTGCAAGAAAAATGCTACACTGGTGTAGCACGAAAATCAAAAACGAACATTTTCGGTGCAAAAGTGTAGCACGAGTGTAGCTACACCCCAAAAACGAAAACGACATAAGAAAACCGGATGTTTTCGGTTAGGGTGTATTTGTCCATGTGCCGTAGGAGTTGAACTCGGTGCCAAAGCTTGAGATGTTTTGCGTCGTATACGCTCATAAAGGATACCGCGTATGGGATTTGGAAGCAAAACATCCGGATTCGCATTCACTTTATATATAAGAGTTGTAAGAATTGATCTAGAAACAAATAAAAGTGTTAAAGCTGAAGAAAACCAAAATTATCAAATTCCTTGACTCTCATTTGTTGACCAGGGGCCTGTAGCATAATCAAATTTTTACTAATAATATTAGTAGAGTAGCTTGTAACTTGTATTTTTCTGTTGCATAATGAATCTACAAGTATGAATTTACAAGACTAATATTACAAGTAAACCGCACTAATAATATTAGTGGAATTTACAAGTTACTGTTGCATAAAGAAATTACAAGTTAAAATTATTAGCGATGGCTTGTAGTTTCTTTCACAAATATGAATGTTGCTGTAATTTAATTTACAAGTAGCTTTTATTTTATTATTTTAGCTGTGCAACGTAATTATGCATCGTTTAATTGTTTTTAACGACTTAACAGAGAAAGAAACTATTATTCTAGTTGATTCAATTTACCATATAATGAAATACTGTGCTTAGTGCATAACACTGAGAATTATGAAAATTTTCAAATGACTTTGGATATAGTAGAAGTACTTTAAGTATTCAAATGGTGGGGCGCTAAAGATCATTAGCAATTATGCAGTACACAGAAACCTAAAACTACTTAAAAGTGGGTTGTTTTAGGTCAATTCCGTACTTTGTACCAATATCCCAATTTGAGTAAAATGAGTTTCCTAACACTTAGGGCCGCTTCCTTCACATCCGCTAAGTGCTTAAACCAGGTTTAAACGTATGGGTAAGCACCGCTTAAGAGTTAAGCGGAGGTGAAGAAAACGACCCTTAGTAGTTTAACTTAATCCACTTAAAACATATTACCTAAGCTGAGTTTAGTTTACACAAAGTTAACTTTATTTATCTCAAAATTGAGAATATATTAATTTACTGAAATTTGTATTATTGTATTATTGTACTAAACAATTTCGTTTAAGACCATGCATATTTCTTTATTTTTGACTACAATCATGGGAAAGAAAGAAAAACGTAAAACTACCTAAATTCTGAGTAGAATTTATTGCGATATTCTCATCAGTTAGTATTTATTTTAAACTAAAAAAGAAATCGTTCAAATTTCATAATCGAATTAGAAGCAAAATCCAAACTTGCATAAGTCTCACAACACACGTAAACCCGTTTCAAAAACACAACAAACAGGTCTATCGGGATTCGATTTATCATGGAGGATACGTACGCGTAACTTACAAATCGCCCTAATTAAAACTTAAGTCAATCCCAAACACCACGTAAAAACGACTCCAGTGTGCATTACATTGGCTTGGTTAAAACTGCCAATACCACGAAGCCGGCTTAAACCGCGGAGTCAATAAATTTACAGAGATAATAATTCCTGTTCTGTGCATACCTATCGCAGTCAAAACATATATTATATCCACAAATTTGCAAACAAACGTAAACAAATCGTTTACCTCCGCATTGACAGTGAACTGTCGGATGAATTTTGACAGGTAAATGAACCTGACGGACTTGTAATTTCAACCTTACTAATAATACAAGTACTATTATTATTAGTTGGCAAAACATTATTATGCGACGCAAATTACAAGTACTTGTAATTTGTTGACTTGTAACTTGTAACTTGTAGCTAATATTATTAGTCTGATTATGCTACAGGGCCCAGGCCGAAACCGCAGGAAAATAATAAACAGCCAGGATGATAACCTTGACAACAGTAGAAAATTAGAACTGTTCAAATTTATATTGAATCGTTGCTTTGTTTCACTGGGTACCGAAATCTTAGTACATGGAACCATAAAATAAGTACTAATTTGCTCCCCCAACATCTTGATTATTATATCTATGATATTACTAGAAAAATTAGTTATGATGAACATGATATGAGCACTGTCCATAAATTACGCTGAAATGCTAATTCGACATATATTGCAGCAAAAGAGTACAAACCCAGACAAACAATCCCAGTTATCCAGCTTTCCACGCTCGCCATAATGGCGGCTGCTATAAATTAATCTGACAGTAACTGCTTCCGACGCTGAACTATTTTCGACGCTTATAGTTGCTCAGCAACCTTTTTCACGTTGTTTATTTATTATTTCCAGAAATGCCGTGAAACGAAAAATAATATCTCGTAACAAGCTTTTCATAATTGAAAAGTGTCTTTAACTATAAGTAACAAATATGTAACAAATATATATCCTAAAAACAACTGGCTGAAATTCAACAATTTGAAGCTTCAATAGTCAGGGATACAGTTTATAGATCAAACACCAGGTGTCATGCTTTGGAAACGGGTAGGCTTGGCTCATCTACGAAATACATCGATGTGCAGCTAACCATAGCTCATCAGTTCAAAGAAAACCTTTGGCAACTGAGTGTTAAGTAGTGCATTCAGTCATTTTGAAAATCTTAACTTGCTCAAGGACAAATGTTGCAAAAACAAACACCAGCAAGTTCATGACAGAAAAGCTTCACGTGGATTACGGATGTTGGATTATCAAATTAGAAAACCTAATTTCAAAAAATATAAAAGGAAATATATGTAGATATAGAAAGGTTGTTTTGTATACAAATCAATACAAGATGTATTTTTACTTAATTTCATCCCCTAAATTTCTTTTAAAATTCGAAAGGGTTCAGTGATAACCAATTATGAATACATTACAAAGAAATTTGCGGGAAATATTTTCATCTCGGCCAGAAACTTATATTATTATGTAGTGCTCTTTGCCTTAGTACGGGATAAATGTTCATTACAAGCGGACAAACTGTTTTACCTATTGTATTAATAAAGCCATTCTCAAGCACTCCATGTCATTCTTTTGTTATGTTTAGACCCGGTAGTGTGTAATTAACACCTACAACTAAAATCTTGTGCATGTTCTGAAATCCCGTTAAGGAACTCGAATCTTGTATATCTAATGCACATCGAGACTGATTTTTAGATAAATTGGATAGCATTCGTTTCCCCTAGTTAACCCAGTACAGCGGAGGCACATAGTTCATTATTTTGATGCCTACAGCATGATGCATAATGCATATGTCCCTGTTATTCCCATCGGAAAACCTCAGTACCCAGATCCGAGTGTTAAACCTAACTAAAGCCACACTGTGTTGCATATTATACGAAATATGATGTTTCAGATGGTAACAGCATGACCTCGCTGATGGATGTATACATTTTTATGTCTGATTATTGAGGCTTCATATTATTACATTCCAGCTAGTTGTCGCCAGGCTTTCTGGGATAATTACATCAACCTAAAAAATAGAAATATTGAACATATTTAAGCACTGTTTTCAATTATTTAAAAAAACTTGTTCCAAGATTTCGTTTCGCGACAATTTTCTAAATAATAAACAACTTGAAAATGGTTGCTGAGCAACTATAAGCGCCGGAAATAGTTCGGCGTCGGAAGCAGTTACTGTCAGATTAATTTATAGCAGCCGCCATTGTGGCGAGCGTGGAAAGCTGGATATGTAAACCACAATGATGTTCATCCCTTTACTTTCATTCCTTGAAATCCACTATTTCTTCAAAGAACATGTGAAATATAAAAGCATAAAGTTCAAAGCTATTTTTAAATCAATGAACTATAAGAAGTATGAAAAAATAAGAATATATATGAAGCGCTACATTATGGGGAAACGCACGAGATCATCATGCTGACGTTGAAAGAGATCAAAATAATTTGAAAAGAACTTTTCATATGATTTGTGATTTTTATGTGATACATATTCAACACGTTGTAACAAGCTGCGACGAAAGAGGGGCTGGTTCGAGGTGGCACATTTTTACTTATTTACTGACATAATTTACGTATTTTCCCCTATGCTAAAATAACTCGCATTCTTATATATTATAAATGAAAACTGTCCATCAAATAAGATGTGTTCGCCCATTGTTCATTGCATTGTTTACCCAACAAGAGTTCACAGAACAAATGATGATTGAAAGGTGGTAAGAACTAAGAATTCCAAGAAAGATATTTTAATGATTATGATACAAAAATGCCATGTTAAATAATGGCACGTCCATAATTTAAGTCTCGGTTTAAGTGCAACAGGTTTTCGCGGAGATTGTTCATAGTTTCCTTATCATCATTTTCTAATCTATGCAAATATTTTTCCTTCAAAAAATGGGGAGTGCCCCTCCGAGTAAAGCAAATTCAGATGAAAAAAAAAAGAGTGAACTACTTATCCTGAATGCAGCCTATCTTCCGGTAATCTTCTTTTACATCTCTCAACATTGAATGTTCTTAGATCGGATTGGAAGCTTGATTTTTTCTAATTCCCGAAGATTTTGCGTGCTGAATGCCGTACGGATTTTGTTTCGCGGCATCTCATCGTACATATCAATTCGTCACATACCTGACTCTGTAAACTGTAGATTTTTTACCAAGTTCCAATCGCTGACCAAATCCGCCTCGTCCATGGATTGTCTAGTTCGGTACTTCGCTTTCCCAATCGGACTCACCAGCTCCATTTGCCGTCTAATTCAGCACATCGCCAATCGAACTGAACCCGGTAAAATCATCTACAGTCGGCGGATATATCTGCCGTCTTCAACTCCTGCTGTATAACCTTGTCTTCATGGAAGTTCCACCGGCTTGAATTTATATTTTGAAAAACATTTTCGGCAGTAAAAAATCTTCTGTCAAAAAAAAAATACGTCTGCTCTTGAGCTTTGACTACTACGACCTCCAAAAAAAAATCCCTCTTGTGAGAAAAAAAAAAGTTTTGAATAATTTTGAGCACCTCAAACCATGTCCGATTGAGCTCAAGTTTTGCATAGGGGGATATTTTTTGCTACGAAAACGTTTTCGTATCGTCCGGTGTTTAAATTCGATAAATTTTTTTTTCATCATCTGAAAGTCCCAAAAATGTTCTAAGAGAAAGAAATTTTTTTTACATTTTTTTTTTGGTGTCGTAAGATCTCAACGTTTCATGCATTTTTAAGTAATTTGGCATCAAAAATAAAAAATAGATTTTCGACTTTTCATCAGCAAAAATTTCAAAACTTTGATGAATTCTAGGCACCCTTAAATCATGTCCGATTGAGCTCAAATTTTGCATGGGGTCATATTTTGGGGTAATAAAACTTTTGAGCAATGTCGTTTTTTTTTAAATTCGATGACAATTTCTTTCCCATACATTCCATTGGCACCCTACTCTATATCTTATGTGGGTAAACCCTCCTGCCACCTTCCGGTGGTAAGTACTGAGGAGTCACGCAGTTGTTCGATGACATTCGACATTGTGAGGATGTCCATACATTTTTCAACAAATCGATTATCAAATTATCGGTTTTATTAAATATAAATATTGCGAAAAAGCAGTGAAGCGAAGACAAACAACAATTTTGCTTCTACTTTCCTTTGACTTTAAAGTCACGTTTGTACCTCTGTGAGATAAAAAAATGTATTCTTCGGGGTCGAATGGAGTTGATAGCTTGTTGTCTCTCTGCATTCGTTTCACCACCTTGTTTTAGATCTCTTGATCATGCGTCGGTTTCTTTATTTATTTATTTCTTATTGGAGCAGGGAAAAAGCCCGCTTGAGTAGAGCACGTCCCTTCCTCAAACGGGCGCAAAACCTCCTCTGCTTTTCATATCCACAGAACATGTTCCAACAAATATGTACAAATATGTTTTCTTAAAACTATTATATATTACACATATATTCCACTCCTGTCACTGTCTGTGCTTCATCACGGTCTTGGATCTCTTCCAGTATTTTCGTGTCTTTCATGAGCAATCTCGGCAGCTTATCTTTAAGGTCACTCCTGACGGAATCCAAGTTTCAAAGTGCTCGCGTTTTCGGGGATTATTTTTTCACGCATGCTGCGACGCAGCAAAACTAAATCAACAAAAATGACAGTTGTGCGCCGCCTCCGTATCGAGTGGCGTGCCCCCGAAAACGCGAGCACTTTGAAACTTGGATTTCGTCAGGAGTGACCTTACGCTTTCTGCCGAACTTCAGGATGGATGGTACCACGTCGGTTGTGGAATGTGGTGTTGAGTTATCCGAGTTCAATGTTTCTTGGCTGATTTTCAATCTCTTTACAATGGAACGGTTAAATATCTCCACCTCCCCATTTGCCTGTGGCCAGTATATGGTCAATGCCATACTGCTTGCAAAATCCTTGAAATTCGGTACTGATAAATTGGGGATCGTTGTCCGTTTCTGTATACTTTCTGACATGCCAAAACTGTAAAATGTTTTATGCAACGCTTTGACAGTTAGAATTGCCGTAATTTGTCGCATGATGATGACTTCCGTAAAACGACTGAAATAGTCTACTATTACGAGTAGATTATGGCCCGATGGTAATTGGCCAACAAAATCGATCGCGAGGTCCATCCATGCCGTGTCTGGCATTTTTGTACGGGTCAGTGACTCTGGTGGGTTTGGTGTTGAAACAAGAGTACCTCTTCACGTATGCTTCTACTTCTGCGTCCATATGTGGCCACCAAACCTTTTGCCGAAGCCTTCTATTCCCGGATGTGATTCATGTGCGATGACTAGCATATGTCCCCTTAACTGTTTTGGAATAACTTATCTGTCACCTCTCACGAGAAGGTTTCCAACTTGACAAAGCTCAGATCCGAAGGGTTTGAAGTCCTTTGCTGTTTCATTCCATACCCCAGTATCCAAGTATTTCAAAACGTTTTGTAGGGCACCGTCAATCAAAGAATTTTCTTCCACTTCCTGAAGGAAAATGGAACTGGAAGCCCCGTCAGTGCCAATTGTAAGATGCAAAATACATCAAATGCGCTAAATGACACAGGCTTGGACACAGACAATCGAGAAAGAGCATCTGCTCAATTATTTACACCAGGCTCGTAGATTACATCGAAACAGTATTTATGTCTGCAAACGCAAAAGCCAAGGCTCGATTCTGGCGCAAGGTTTTGATCTTTCTTTGAATTGGAAAATGAGTTGTTTACAATCGGTTATCAATTTGAATCTTTTCCCCAATAGGTATAATTGATATTTATCGACCGCGCAAACAACAGAAAGAGCCTCCTTTTCTGCTTGAAAATATTTCCGTTCAACTTCAGTTAATGATTCACTGGCGAACGCTATGATCCTCTTATGGAACGTACACACGGTCAAGCAGTTTGACCAACATTGACTCCACCTCTCGTTTATTCAAACATCCATTAAGTTTTACCAACAGCGACGCGAACAATCAATTAATTCGGCCAACAATATCACACACGAACGACCGAAGCGTCAACTTGAGCTCCAACTGTCAAAAAATATATGGAGGTTTGTACAACTTCACTACAAATGCTCAAACATGTTCGGCGAACCTTGACTCCACCCCCGACAACTCAAACCAAAATCAAACCGTTTTATTTTTTTCCAATCGAGCCGCCAACTGTCAAATGGTTGTTCGAACAACTTCACACACGTTCAAACAAAGCAGCAACCGAAGCGTTTTCTTGGGGGCGGAGTCAATGTTCGTCAAACTGCTTGACTGGTGTGTACGTTGCATTATGCTCTTAAGTTTTCAAGAACTGTCTTTCAATTTTCAATCGAAACATCCCTCGACGGACGACAAATGTTATCATCTCTGAAGGCAGCAATTCATTTCTAATCATACCGGCGTGGAAAGGATCTTGCCCGTCCTGGACTTTCGAAATGAAATTTGGTGAGAGAATTCCATTCTATATATTATTAATTTACATTGAAACTATATAATTATATTACAAAAAATAAACCATCAGGGCACCCGATTGAAGCGATTTGGACAGGAAGAGTGGAATCGCCAACTTCCTGTTGTTAACATCTCGTGGATAAAGGGCGGGCTCTTCTCTCCATTTATTGGGTCTATCTGGGAAACGAGGGCTAGATTATATTATTGTATGTACGAACTTTCTTCTGGAAGGAGATTCTCTATTCATCCCGTGGATTCGCATAAGTGTTTCTGCTTATGGAACCACCACACCCATTTTTGGCCCTTCATACAGGAGTTTGATGAAATACAAACAATAGTATAATCATGATCAAATCGTTTGTCAGATATGGCCAGTGCTATCGGCAGGTGCCTTGCTACAATAGATGGTAGTATCATCATCATCATCATCATCATCATCAAGTATGAAGATCAGTAATCGCGAGATGGTAATATGTGGGAACCAGTTTTATTCTAGTAAATTGAGCATTTTCAAAATGTAAAGCCATTTGAATATAAAGAAGGTTCGAGGTTTTAGCCTCCATATGTCTGTTAGTTTTTTTTATTAATTGGTAATCATTGCAATGTGTTGAGCAATTTGTATTTATGTGGAAATTTTGTGTGGGGGAAATTCAGGATCTGTTTGGGTCTTTCTATACTTGTCCGGGCCGTGCTGAGTTCGGATGTACAATCCTAGCCACCGTAGATTCTGAGTGAGCAGAAATAGCAGATAGCCCATTGCTTTTGAGTTTGATTTAAAGAATTTACACTGTCAGTAAACATGTGATATGGATACATTTCTGAAATTAGCGTCAACTTAGTGATAGCAAATCAACTCAAAACTATCAATTTTTTTGTAAAGATCCTGAACGGGGGGTTGGGGTTGAGTGATTGGATGCATCATGGTTCGGAAGTTTTAGGATGTCTTAGACAGGTCATGCTCATGGGTTTTTTATTCATGCGGATTTCAATTTTAGACACAGGTTGTCTTTGCGCAGATGCTGATGCTGATGCAGATGATGATAGACTTTCGAGGGGAAAATTTCGAGAGCATTTTGCGGCATCACTACGATAACATTGAACCAGTAAGCGGAAATGTCTCAGATAAGCAATTGGTAGACCAAAATACAGGAAAAATATTTTTGAACAGTGAAAAATCAAATGATCTAAAACTATTCCGAATGAAAGTGACGGCAAATACTAGAAGAGCAAATGTACTTAAGATAAACATTTTAAATTTTTATCCAATGATGCGGACAATTCGAAATGAAAGGAGTAATTAATGGTTAAAGGATAAAACTAACAATCAGTGAATTTCCTAGAGGTCCGCTTTATAACTATGTGGCAATCATACGAGCGAAAATTTTGGATTGCTTGAATCGGTCCGGGATTCTTCAGATTTAGGCTGACTTTTCCTCCCTCGTTTGTCTTTGTTATCACCATATTATTTTTTTTTAACTAAGGCCATTACAAATATTTAATTAACATTTTGTCCTACTGGTTCCGAAAGGTCAAGGGAAAAGGGGGAATAATAAAAAATAAATATTAAAATGAAAACAATCAAAAAACTCCTCGTTTTTTTTTAAAGAATGTTTTGAAAATCCTCAAAATTATCCGAATTTTATTTTGTTGCCCCATCAAAATTTTATTTTTTTGGCAAAACCATCCGAGGGGGAGGGAGACAAAATAGTTTTTAAATATTTGTATCGGCCTGATCGATTTTAGAATGCGATTATAAGGCATTATGACTGATTTCGATAAAAGAACGCCACAGACTCTATAAGCATAAACTGAAATTAGCACATATAATATGAAAATTCCAAATATATTGATAAAAGTATAGATGGCGCTATTTTTATTTCGCTCAGTGTATTATGAGTCATAAACATTGCTTAAAGTGCGGTAATATATTGGGGAATCTAACGAGACAAACAAACTGGATAAGTGATTCGGAACATGTGAAAATTGTCTGTAACTCTGTAACTGTAAGTAACTCCGAACATCTCACATGTGAATTTTCTTGATTTTTAACTGAATCGTCCAAGTCGCGCATAAACTTTTCATAATACAATAAAAGTGTCCGACATAAAAATAAGAAGAGCAATAGTGTTTTCAGTTTGAGGATGTGTTTAATATGCTGAAATAATATAATATATAAATAATAATAAGGGTATGCGATAAAACACTTTTTCCTAACGAAACGAAACGAAACGAAATTTAAAATGTCTATGTTGATTCGGATCGAAACGAAACGAAATAAAGATTTCTTTCGAGACTTCGAAACGATACGAAATCAAGGTTGATTTAATTCGAAATTTTTCGAAACGAAACGAAATTTCATTTTTTTTTCGCGGAATTTTTATTAAATTGATTTTACATTATGTACGCAATTCTGATTTCACTTTTTCGAAGTCTGTTTTGCGACCAAAAGAGTTATAATAACAGAAAAGACAATCTGTAATAAATCGCCACATTCTCGAATAATATACCATTGGCGATAAGACAATACCCCAGCGTTTGTGCCGCTTCAAAGGAATTCATCGTGGAGCGTGTGCTCCCGAATCTGCTCAATTTTAAATCAGTTTTATATCAGTAAGTGAGGGGAGATCCCCCAGTGGCGGACACATAAGCCATTTAACGAAAATCTTACCAACTATACAGATTATGTTAACTGGTATACCGTATACACAAAATATGATCATTGATGAATCATACAAACTATACATGAGCATTTGAACACGTTTTGCGACAATGTATTTGATTGATGAATTTTGGTGGAAAATTTCACCTTTCAGAAAAGCGTACCCTAGTACCGGACACTTTTGCATCATGTTCAAATATAACGAAGTTGCTATTATATGAGTAGAAACATCATTTAGAATATATGAATATACATATTTTTCACTTGCTTTGAGTTGTGGATATTGTATCAATAGAGCTTATTCGACTCTCCAGCTAAATTTATTACTTCCTACTCCGAATTCTGGTGGGGTTTGACAGTGGGCCCTGTTAAACCTCTATAAAAAGCTGCATGTATCCGCAAGTAGGCCCCACCAAAGCGACCGTGTGCCGCTCAAAGCGCACAAGCCCAAGTCCTGGTGTTAGGTGGGACGCTAAACAGCCCTGACACGACGGCCCTCCGACGAGACAGGAGGTTTGCGCAGGCCCAATAAGCCGCCTAGAAAACCAATCATTACGAACAATATAAGAGATAATGCGACTCGATATAATCGGCAAAGACCTAGTCGACGAATACAGGATCACGATTGGAAGCTTGGAACATGGAATTGCAAGTCGCTAGGTTTCGCAGGTTGCGACAGGATGATCTACGATGAATTACATCCCCGCAACTTCGACGTCGTGGCGCTGCAGGAGATTTGCTGGACAGGACAGAAAGTGTGGAAAAGCGGGCATCGAGCGGCTACCTTCTACCAAAGCTGTGGCACCACCAACGAGCTGGGAACCGGCTTCATAGTGCTGGGTAAGATGCGCCAACGCGTGATTGGGTGGCAGCCAATCAACGCAAGGATGTGCAAGCTGAGGATTAAAGGCCGTTTCTTCAACTATAGCATCATCAACGTGCACTGCCCACACGAAGGGAGACCCGACGACGAGAAAGAAGCGTTCTACGCACAGCTGGAGCAGACATACGATGGATGCCCACTGCGGGACGTTAAAATCGTCATCGGTGACATGAACGCACAGGTAGGAAGGGAGGAAATGTATAGACCGGTCATCGGACCGTATAGTCTGCACACCGTATCGAATGACAACGGCCAACGATGCATAAACTTCGCAGCCTCCCGCGGAATGGTAGTCCGAAGCACCTTCTTTCCCCCTCCACAAGGCCACATGGAGATCACCTAACCAAGAAACGGAAAACCAAATCGACCACGTTCTAATCGACGGTAAATTCTTCTCCGACATCACGAACGTCCGCACTTACCGCAGTGCGAATATTGAATCCGACCACTACCTCGTTGCAGTATGCCTGCGCTCAAAACTCTCGACGGTGTACAACACGCGTCGAAGTCGGACGCCGCGGCTTAACATTGGGCGGCTACAAGATGGTAGACTAGCCCAAGAATACGCGCAGCAGCTGGAAGTGGCACTTCCAACGGAAGAGCAGCTAGGCGCAGCGTCTCTTGAAGATGGCTGGAGAGATATTCGATCCGCCATTGGTAGCACAGCAACCGCTGCACTTGGCACGGTGCCCCCGGATCAGAGAAACGACTGGTATGACGGCGAATGTGAGCAGTTAGTGGAAGAGAAGAATGCAGCATGGGCGAGATTGCTGCAACACCGCACGAGGGCGAACGAGGCACGATATAAACAGGCGCGGAACAGACAAAACTCGATTTTCCGGAGGAAAAAGCGCCAGCAGGAAGATCGAGACCGTGAAGAAACGGAGCAACTGTACCGCGCTAATAACACACGAAAGTTCTATGAGAAGTTAAACCGTTCACGTAAGGGCCACGTGCCACAGCCTGATATGTGTAAGGACATAAACGGGAACCTTCTTACGAACGAGCGTGAGGTGATCCAAAGGTGGCGGCAGCACTACGAAGAACACCTGAATGGCGATGTGGCAGACGAAGATGGCGGTATGGTGATGGACCTGGGAGAACGCGCGCAGGACATAATTCTACCGGCTCCGGATCTCCAGGAAATCCAGGAGGAGATTGGCCGGCTGAAGAACAACAAAGCCCCTGGGGTTGACCAACTACCAGGAGAGCCTTTTAAACACGGTGGTGAGGCACTGGCTAGAGCGCTGCACTGGGTCATTACCAAGATTTGGGAGGAGGAAGTTTTGCCGCAGGAGTGGATGGAAGGTGTCGTGTGTCCCATCTACAAAAAGGGCGATAAGCTGGATTGTAGCAACTACCGCGCAATCACATTGCTGAACGCCGCCTACAAGGTACTCTCCCAAATTTTAAGCCGCCGACTAGCACCAACTGCAAGGGAGTTCGTGGGGCAGTACCAGGCGGGTTTTATGGGCGAACGCTCCACCATGGACCAGGTGTTCGCCATTCGCCAAGTACTGCAGAAGTGCCGCGAATACAACGTGCCCACACATCATCTATTCATCGACTTCAAAGCCGCATATGATTCAATCGATCGGGGCCAGCTATGGCAGCTAATGCACGAACACGGTTTTCCGGATAAACTGACACGGTTGATCAAAGCGACGATGGATCGGGTGATGTGCGTAGTTCGAGTTTCAGCGGCATTCTCGAGTCCCTTCGAAACCCGCAGAGGGTTACGGCAAGGTGATGGTCTTTCGTGTTTGCTATTCAACATCGCTTTGGAAGGGGTAATACGAAGAGCAGGGATTAACACGAGTGGTACAATTTTCAATAAGTCCGTCCAGCTATTTGGTTTCGCCGACGACATAGATATTATGGCACGTAACTTTGAGAAGATGGAGGAAGCCTACATCAGACTGAAGAGGGAAGCTAAGCGGATCGGACTAGTCATCAACACGTCGAAGACGAAGTACATGATAGGAAGAGGCTCAAGAGAAGACAATGTGAGCCACCCACCGCGAGTTTGCATCGGTGGTGACGAAATCGAGGTGGTAGAAGAATTCGTGTACTTGGGCTCACTGGTGACTGCCGAAAATGACACCAGCAGAGATATTCGGAGACGCATAGTGGCTGGAAATCGGACGTACTTTGGACTCCGCAAGACGCTTCGATCGAATAGAGTTCGCCGCCGTACCAAACTGACAATCTACAAAACGCTAATTAGACCGGTAGTCCTCTACGGACACGAGACCTGGACGATGCTCGTGGAGGACCAACGCGCACTTGGAGTTTTCGAAAGGAAAGTGCTGCGTACCATCTATGGTGGGGTGCAGATGGCGGACGGTACGTGGAGGAGGCGAATGAACCACGAATTGCATCAGCTGTTGGGAGAACCATCCATCGTTCACACCGCGAAAATCGGACGACTGCGATGGGCCGGGCACGTAGCCAGAATGTCAGACAGTAACCCGGTGAAAATGGTTCTCGACAACGATCCGACGGGCACAAGAAGGCGAGGTGCGCAGCGGGCAAGGTGGATCGATCAGGTGGAAGATGACTTGCGGACCCTCCGTAGACTGCGTGGTTGGCGACGTGTAGCCATGGACCGAGCCGAATGGAGAAGACTCTTATATACCGCACAGGCCATTTCGGCCTTAGTCTGATTAAATAATAATAATACTCCGATTTCTTACCTTTTTTGAATACCATCTTCAAATTTTTGTTCTACTTATTTCTGTGGCTTCCTGATACTTTAGTAAAAGAAGTAATTAAATTGAAGTAAGTTTAACAAAACTGGTGTGAAAATGACTATTTGCTTACATAAGAATCTCACTGTCCGGACAGCTGCCGGATAGACGAAATTGATTTTGCACCACAATTACATGACATATCTAACAAATCATGATCGTTATTCAGAATAAGGCTAATATTGACCATCTCTACATGATTAGAATTCTTCCGATCGAATTTGATCTTGTTGATTCAAACATTCTAAAAAAAGGTAATACAAGAAAATTTTGACCATTTTTTTTAAATCCTAAATTTTGAACAAAGCTTTCAACCTAAAGATTAAATTGTTCCTACAGGTAAAGGACTTTAAAAAAGCTAACCTTTGCACTACATTAGATGGTGGA
The DNA here is from genome assembly GCF_024139115.2 of Armigeres subalbatus. NCBI lineage: Eukaryota > Metazoa > Arthropoda > Insecta > Diptera > Culicidae > Armigeres > Armigeres subalbatus. The sequence continues at coordinate 208,200,781 of NC_085139.1, read as the reverse complement.
AGGATCTCTGCAAGTATCGTTTTGAGAAGTGTCCGGCGCTGGGGGATCTCCCCCTATATAAAAATAAAGAAATTGTGGGATTTTTCATATACAGATTCACATTTCGTTTAAAACCTTAGTTCACTTAAGAATTATGTAATTATGCTGAAACATACTTCATATTGTCTTGTCAGCGTGGACTAAGTACTGACTTAGTCAAAATTAGAAAATGAATGCTTAGATTTAAATTTTTTTATTTAATGGGATACTCAATTATGTATCCACATCTGGCCATTTAACTAAAAACTCTTTAACTATCCGAATTAAGTTTACTTGTATGGTATACACTAAATATGATCATTTATGTTTCTTGCAAACTGTATTTGATCATTTGAACATGTTTTTCGACGATGTACATATTTTGGTGAAAAATATCACGGTTCAGAAAAGTGTTCCCTAGCACCGGGCCCTAGGTAAGCATAGACTGCTTTTATGCCTTAGCTACAACGACTTTCATGGGTGTTTCTACCTTATGCAACAGTTAAACAATATAGCTAGCTGATGTCGAAAATATGGGTAGACGAGGAAATGCCTGCTAGCTGGTTAGACGGCCTCATTTGCCCTCTCTTTAAGAAAGGTGTATACGCAGATAGAGAATTGATATTACTAGACCAACATTTGAAAAGATCGTATCAGCCAAAATGTATTCCTTCTTATTCTTCATCTACATATACTGTATATATAGAATACATTTGCTCACTAGAAGAATTCTGTGCACCTTTCTAAAATGCAATAAGATATGTACACTGGATTTTGTTTTTACGCGATTTACATTTTCTCAATTTTTCACTCATCCTAAATGTTTAACGTATATTAATTATCATGTGATTTTTATTTGATTTATTCTGGATTTTTTGAAACATGTTGCGAAGAGTTTGGTGGCAAATTTAAGTCACACGATCAAAAATACGAGCGAAAAAAAATCGTGTAAAAACAAAATCCTGTGTATTACCGATTGAAATTCACAAACCCATAGTCTTATATACAATCAGCTCGACAAACTGAGCTATTGTCTGTTTGTCCTTGGTATATGAGAACAGCTGTTATCTTAAGTAAAGAACTTTCAGAAATTTTAATGATATTTCAACCCGTTCTGGTTTTTTTGCAGATTCCATGCGAAGATCTAAAAATGCCCACAAATCTGCAATGTTCCTTACATATTGTGCAAATAGTCAAAAAGAGTTTATTAGCTTGATTAACTTACACATTGTAGTTGCTAATCATGATTGGCCAAAAAACCGTAAATATGCACAGCTCAATTAAATAATTTTCTTGGGATACAAAAAAGTTATTCTTATTGTATACCTACTTGCTACGGAGTTTCCAATAATGATGCTGGTCACGTGCTTATAGTCAATTATAACAATTATAATTATAACACTCATTGTTATAAGAGACCGAGGAATGCTTTGCATCTCCGTGAGCGCTACGGGACAGGAATCGTTATGGTTAGTTTAGAAGGTAATTCGTGTGAAACCCCTTGGTAAGCGACAAAATATTTATTGTAAACGAAGTTATTTTGAAAACAAGAAGACGAAAACAGTGTTTCAAATCAATCCATCGCAAGATCAATGTGCTGCGTTTAATAATCTTCTACAATACGATCGATTCCGCACTAAATAATTATGTGCTCTTCGATGCACACATAAGTTTTATCACTTTACGTTCTCTCACACTAGCTGGCGTGATCAGCATCAACACGATCGATTGCACACTGCAGCTAGTGCATTGGTCCCATGACCAGCATCCACACGATCGTTTCCGCATTCATATAGAAGAAAACTACATATGAATTTGTCGACTAAGAATGGGGTTATGTAGTAAGCGATAAAAGGAATATTGTATTGAAAACAACTTTACGATTTTGTTCAGCGGCGCAGCCAAAATTTTTGATAATATAAAGTATGGTTTAAGTTTAAATTTGTTTCAAAATTCCGCGGAATTCCGTTAAATTTCGTTAGAAGCTAGTTTTTTCTAGCGAAATTTTTGTAATTTTACGAAACGAAACGAAATCAAGAAATCAGATTTCTCCATGCTCAAATTCCGCGAAATTCCGCGGAATTTCGTTTCGAACCACCTGAAACGAAATTTTTCGAAATACCGCATATGCTTAAATAATAATAATTAAGTAATTTTTGATATAACAGAAATCGTATCTTATCACTATTATGCATAAGTTTACCTACGAAAATTGTGAACTCTTTTTTCAACAAAGTGACTGATACTTATGTGAATATAGTGCGCGTGGATGGATATAACAGGTATAAAGGTATAATATTGGAATTATGAGCAATAGAGAGGATTGGTAAAAGGTGAATGTTATCAGAACAAATAATACAGGTATTTTGGAATTGGTGAACTATTTATCGGAAGCATATAGTGACTATAACATAATAATTTAACTTGATTAGAAAATAAATAAGGGGAAGGGGAGTGCAACAAACTTTCTTTTCTTTCTCGTTTCAGAGAGCGAACATTGGCGCTTAAACCTAGGCTAATTAGCCAGGGCAAGTTTAATAGCTTTGCCCCATCCCAGGGAAATCATCAATGGAGTGACATAAATTTCTTAGCATGGTCACTTCCAACGTTCGTTCAATCTTATTATATCATTTGCTTATGATGATATTCCTAAACTATATCCCTACCCACCATCCAACTCCTTGACATCTATGAGGGCGTCGGTGAGTCGCTGGCCTCTCGTTAAGTAGATGTCATATCAACATTTCATTCCCTTCCCTAGTAACGGAGAAGATGGGCGTGGCCAGCAGTGGTAGCTTTCATGCTTTATCATTTTAGACCCTCAATTGGATTGCTATTAATTCCCAAATAGTAATCCATAAGCAGTTGGGGTAAGAAAGTTAAAGAATATACATGACAGCTATCAGTATGCAATCTACGAAATACTCCGTTACAACGCAACGCAACGCAACGATATTGTTGGTCGAATAAATTGATTGTTCGTGTCGCTGTTGGTAAAACTTAATGGATGTTTGAATAAACGAGAGGAGGAGTCAATGTTGGTCAAACTGCTTGACCGTGTGTACGTTCCATTATGTCCATCGGGGTTTTGCTGCAACAAAACAGCTCCTAATCCGGTGGGACTCGCGTCGGATATCACAATGTACAGGTCTTTAGGATCGAAATAACCGAGGAAATCTGTGTCATCAATAGCCTTCTTTATTTCAATAAAAGCACATGAATGTTGCGGATTCCAAATAAACTTTTCCTCTGTGCGTAGTAACTTCCGAAGTGGCTCTGTCTTATCTGCTGGAGAGACGCGCCTCAAGTATGTTATCAATCCCAAGGGCCAGGATCAGGGTTTGCAGTAAACGCTCTCAATTAGGCTTTCTGCGAGCGTGTACGCACACGCACATTTCACTAACACTTTCACTCAGTTTGTTTGCAACCACGAGCAGCTGCCACGGCAAAATCAAATGGGATTGTTTGCAATCACGAACTGTGAGTTCGTGTTGGTGAGAAATGTCGGCGAGACCCTAATAGATAACGAACAACGATATTGCGAGACCAGAGAAAACTTCTAATTTTGCGGAGCAAAGAAGAAGAAGAAGACTGAGTGTCGGAAACTTCAAATGACATGCACTGTGCGAAAAGTGTTGATATTCCTTGATATCAAGAATATTCGAGAAGTTTAAAATGTTTCAAAATCGCATAAATACGTCCCGAAATGCCTTGAAAGTACCATAAAGGTTATTTAAACTATTTAGCGGCATGTAACATTCGTTTAAAGTTACATATTTTATTTGATTTCAATAATCAACATTCACACCGAAAAAATCAACCAACATTATTTTCCGTGCATCATGTGATTTGACGTTTGCGGAACAGCTTTCCGACGGTCGACCGTCGGACCCTCGTTCGAATTTTTCTATCTTCTCGCAATAAAAGAGAGGCAAAAACTTTTCCGAATCATAACAAGCCATGATAACAAATTTATCAAACTTGTATACAAGTGCGAAAAAAAAAACAGAATCTATAGGCAGTCCCCACATAAAAATGGTGATTCTCGTTTTGTTTTCGAACATTTCGTGTTGGTTACTGCACAGCTGTGTAGAACAAGTTGGAATGCATCATCAGAGCCGGTGCTCCCCACATTTGGAGCTTTCTAAAATAAATTTATCATGGGGTATAGCCTCCCGAATCAGTTCTCTATCATGACAGCTTGTGAAAAAAGTCTCTCGCGGTATGATACATATCGTATATGTATACAGAGATGCTAAGTGAGAGACTTGTTCATTCTCCTCAGGATTCAATCCCTACCCATGATACTACGCAGTTCAGAAGCCGGGAATGTTTTGAAAGCAGCAATTCTGCTCTCAGTTGGACGAATGCTGGAACAAGTCAATTTATGGGGGGCTTCTTTTGACAAATCGGGGGCTACTTTGGACATTTTGAAACAAGAATTACAACGTTAACTAGCCTCGAATTGTCATTATCACCATTCGGGTGTCTTGAAGACAGTTGGATGGCAACTTTTTGTTTCAAATTTGGTATTTCTTTCTTTTAGTTTTTTTTTACTAGAAAACCCAAAATCCAAAGTAGCCCCCCGGAATCAAAAGAAGCCCCGCACAACGGTACATTAAGTACACATTTTTCATCATTCAAAAGAATTCCGTATTGTTGAAAACGACGTAGAAGAGCGTCTAATTTGTCATCATGTTCCTTCTGATTTCGCCCTGTGGCCACAACCACGTCTTCCAAACCAGCATCAATAGACTTCGTTACTTTTTGGATTCCGTAGCGCAGCTTATTCCAAACATTAGTCTCTTGTAACTAAATTGGGAAAAAACGCTCTTATTCTTCTGAAGGTATTAAATTTCTCTTAATTTGTTTACCTGTACAACCCCTGATTCGTAATAAATGTTGTGATGTCTCGTGAACGCTCTGTTATCTCAACCTGATGATAGGCTTTGTGTATATCAAGTTTTAAGAGTCGAACATCTACATTGATACCGCCAAAGAGCTCCTCAATCATTGGTAGTGGATGCGTCTCCCTGATATCTACGCATATCTACGCAAAGACAAATCTCCCCATTGTCCTTCAAAACAGGAACAATGGGGGAAACCCATGTGGACGGATGATGGACACGTTCGATTATATCCTGGTTGAGAAGGTATTGGAGTTTCGCTGCAATCTTGTCTTCCAGAGCAAACGGTGCTCGACGATATGGTTGCTGAACGGGCTGAATATCAGTGCTCACAGGAATTTCCACTAGTACCCCTTTGATCTTGGGAAAGGCTATTGTATCCGATCTTAAGATGACACGGGAAGCACTAACAACCATCAAATCGTCATCATTTCCATCATTGAATGCTTAACTTTTTTTCTACAACAAATATAATTTTGAAAAAGTATCACCGGTACGTGCTTACTCGCAATCTACATGCTGATACTTTTATAGTTACATCAAACAACTGAAAAGCGAAATACGCCGCTCCAAAGTTGCGAGGTGATAATGCTAGAAAGAGACGGAAGATAGGAGTAATAACACGGTGTTTAGTGTCTCCCCGAGTCACCTTAAGAACTTTGAACTGTTTGGCCGTTTCATCACCGAGGAGGCACTGCATTCCGTTTTCAGCGATGTAAAACTTTGTTTCCACCTTGTTTTCGACTGCCTCGATTTCCGCTACGAATATTCCAACCATATTTAATGGTGTAGCCGAACCATAGGCTTTGGATGAGCGATCAACATGAGGACTGAATTTGAGTTTCGCTCCGTTGCTTTCTAGCATTTTCCAAGTCCGAAGGTCTACGATATTTGCCGCTGCTCCAGAGTCTATTGTCAATACCGTTTCAATCCCTCCTATTTTCTCCCATAACAGAACAAATGTCTTGATATTTCGGTGACACATCATTATTCGCATAAGTATTTCGTTCTTCGGCGGACTCAATCACGGCCTTGATACGCTTCGCTGGAACTGTTTCTGGATGGAACCTTCTATCATTGAGAGCACTGTTGATTCACCTTATTCACGATTGACGATGATGATCTCAATGGTTTTTCCGATGGCTACCACTACATCGAGAGATCTGTCTTTCGTCTAGCTTATGGCCCCAGTGCTTGTCCGTAAATAATCCTCAATCCTGATTCTGTTTGTGCCATCTCTGCTCCATTGTCCATTTAGTCCGCCCTTAGTTCTTCATAACGTTTTCTGTTTTCGCCTGTAGCAGCTATGCAGCTTCTAGACTGTTTTTTCTCATCTGTCGCTTTTTGCCACTCCACATCAAACCATCTTTTCCAATGACTCAGGGTTTGCATACTACCAAGTACTCTTGTTGGTGTTGTATTGACCACCTCGCGGACTTGCTGCCTCAAAGCGTTCAGATTTCCCCCAAAAAGATGTTCTCCGATTCGAACGTCGAATTGAACCGCAATTATTTTACCGGACACTTGGAGAACGTGAATTCCGGACGGTGGATCCCATAGCTAACACTTCATTCAAGTACGACATCTACTCTAGCGGTGGCGACAGAGCAAAACGTGGAGTTGGAGTTCACGGTGATCAGGATGAAGATGAAGCGTGTTGGTTGGCGTGTTGATGAGGAGTGCCAGCGAGTGATGGACGAGAAAAATGTCCCTGACTCTTTCGGCCAAATGAATCTTTCTTCCTAACGACCCTTTCGGCTAAATGACCCTTTCGGCCTAATAACCCTTTCGGCCAAATGACCCTTTAGGCCAAACGATCCTTTCGGCCAAATGGCCCTTTCGGCTACATGACTTTCGGCCTAATGGTTTGTTCGACCTAGTGGCATTCGGCCAAATGACTTTCGGCCGAATGGGTTTCGGCCAAACGACCCTCCCCCAGATAGTGCTTGCACAGATAGAAAAATCCACTGAAATTTACGCTAAAAATCATGCACATAAATGGAACGCCATTATTAGCGTAATTCCACACGGGATGTTGCCTAAATATATACAATTTTTGACGTGAATCGTCAATATTGAATACAAGTTGTAAGCAATCTTGTTAGCAAGAGGACCATTTCAGCGTATAATGGCGTAAATTTCCGCATGTCAGGTTTTACGTGCTGTTTATTTTTCATAACTTTTTTCTGTGTGATGGAGATGTGTTTGAAGTTGTTGAAGAATTTGCTTACCTTGGAATGCTTGTGATATGAGGCAATGAAATTTCCCGTGAAGTGAAAAGACGTATTGCTGCTGCGAATAGGACCTTCTACGGATTACGTAACAAGCTTAGGTCCTATATGCAGACGGAAACGAAATTTGCTCTATATAAAACTCTGATTCTACCAGTGGCCCTTTACGTACATGAAGCATGAACGTTAAAAGAGGCGGACCGAAGAGCTTTCGGGGGTTTCGAGCGAAACTCTATTGTTGAAATCTCCATTCAGATTACTATCAGAATTCAAGGTGGGTATGGTCCTTGATTTCAATCTAGGACAAAAATCACAAAAGCATGAGAATTACTACTCCTGGCCACACCCATCTTCACCGTAGCTTGGGAGGGGAAGAAAGTGTTTATGTAGTACTTACTTAATGAGAGGCCTCCGACTCAGCGACACCTTCATAAGTACCACGGATTTGAATATTGGGGAAGGTATTCGATGGGTCAGAATTTGACTATAGCTGACAAATCCAAAGGCCAGAAATAATCAAAAACATACCGCGTAAAAAGCGACCCCAGTGCATTAGTTTTAACAATCAGCCGATTATTGGAATCTGTATTACTGGAATACGTTCATTCATTTCATTTATTTAGTCTACATCTAAACAGAAAACACTGAATCAACAATTTGACGCCACAATACACGGTTCGAGGCCGCATCTCTCCATCCTCGAATACGCCCCACGCTTGCCAAGTCGTTTTGCACTTGGTCTGCCCCCCTTGGACTGGAATACGTAAATCAACTTATTCAAGAAAGCCATCATCACTTGATTAAACCTCAACTTTTGTGCACTCATTCGAGTTCATTGCAAATTTCCTAAAAGCACTCAAATTATATTGATCATTAGGTTTCCCCCCATTCAGTCAATAATTGTTTCCACAGCGGTGCACTGCTGCCATTTAAAAACGATCACTCACGAATCTCCACTTTCCGCCTAAGCGGAGCATAACGATCGACAACTGCAGAAAACAATTTACATTCCACGGCACTTCCACACGACAAACAAGTACTTATCGGTTGTTTAGTATGGAAGGTGTCTGCGCGATTATGTTTACCAACCAAGTCTTCCCACTGCACTGGCGCAGACCGAAACATTAGACCTATACCGACAATAATGCGGGAGACTGCAAAATGTGCGTGGCATCGAGACAAAAGACCGAAACCTCTCCTCACACACATTCGGAATGTTAATTGAAGTTCGAACTGGCATATGTGAATGTGGTACTAAATGACGGCGTTGAATTGTGTTCCGTCCTGTACCATTCCAACCCGGCAGACAGTAACATCGCATTAATAAAGACAATAGAAAAGCGCCTCCTCCTTCCTGCCATCCGATGTAGATAGAAGCCATGCGTCCCCCACCATGTAGTGTTTAGCAGATTTTGTGGCTTTGCATGAACTAAGAATCAGAGAACCATTATAAAAATGAGCCTAATTACCCAGTGTATGGATGTATTAGGCATAATTTTTCTTAAAAGAACATAAATTTAAAAAATGTATATATGCAAGACTCTGCTGTCTCTGAATTTTGTATCACAAAATAAAGCATATGTAAACTGTAAAACCAAACTTAAACATTAGCAAAAAATTATCTTTCAGACACTTGATTTTTCCATAAATCGTGGGATAAATAACCGTTTTGTATTATCCGCAAACAGAATTATTGTTTTGAGTTAACCTTTCAGCGTACTTAATTTCTAACGTATCTTTATGAAGTCTTCACACTTTCGGCTTTGGTACGAAAATTGAAGAGTTTGAAACGACGAGTAACAAAGCGTCGAAAAATGTCATTTTCCGTACCCGACCGTCAATCATATCGGGCTTAGACCCATATGGAACAGACCGTCCGGAGCGAAGTAGTGTACGCACGCACATAAATTATGGGAAGAAGCGTGCCGCACTCATATGCAAAATAGGGTTTGTGACAGCAGGCGTGCGTGGGTGGATCTCGTGGATGGACGCGTGCGCGCGTTAAAACGTGTTTACTAGAGGCGTAAATGGTCATTTCCGTTGTTTCGGCGTGGAGTGGCGTGCAGACAAAGGCTAATTTAGTCTATGATCTGGCCGCTTCGTTATCGGGGCACCGAGTCTCGCTGTGCTATTGACAGTTATTGGTTTGTGGTCCATGGTGAAATGGGTTGAACAAATTGCTCGATAGAAAAGGTCGTTAAGATTACAATGTAGAGTTGTGTTAAATACAATGTGGTATTTTATGGATATTTAAATAACACTTTACATTGTTGCTTGAGACTTTTAACAAAAGTATATTTAAGATACAAACCACGGAGCAAAAAATATCATAAATTGATATTAACTCTAATTACTGTTCGCCAGTCTCTTAATTCGATTGGTTGTGTCACCTACAAGCCACTTCCATGGGGTCTGGAATCGAATGGTTGTTCAAACGCGAAGGCGTCCGGCGCCACCGGAAAGCAACGGAGAGCGAACCTTGTCAATTTTGGAGTTGAGTATCGACGGCTCGTCATTAAAACAAGCCTTATCGAGTGCACGACAGCGCTGGACAGCTGGACTGGGTCCGTTTTGTTTGCGTTCATGATGTCGAGGAGGTTGTGGGATTTATCTATAGGTTCATATTTTTGGACATTCGGTAGCGCCCACTCTATTGTATGAAATGCTAATTAGAAGATAGGTACGATGTAAAACTTTGATTGATGTTCGTTGTTCGCCTTGTTGAGTGTGGAGGAAGCTAATGCATTACAGAGCATGAAAACGTTGGGGGAGGTAGATTTATTAGCGTCGAATTAAGACATTTGGTCATTCGATAATATAATGTTTAGGGGAATATTTAAATGCACTAAAAATATATTCAGAAATAGTCAATCTGGAGGTGGACAGTTAAGTTTAAATTTCTCTGCTGATATATGATCTAAAAAATAGGAGGAACGCTTCAAAAAACGAAAATATTTGTTGGACCATGGTGATTTCTATCTAAGGAATAGGTGCCGACTGCCGGAACATGGTAATGGAAAAGCTGATTTAGAATTCCATTATTTGTACTAGAGCACATTCGACTTCTGGTGCATTCTTTAATACTGTCCAGTGATATTCAGTTTCTTCAATTTCAAAGAGCCAATGTCATTCAAAAGGCAATAACTAGCTTGCGAAAAGCTGGAGTTCGATGGATCAGCAAAATAGTAACGGACGAGGATTGGAGACCTGTAGTGTTCTTCGTCGGAGCTCAATAAAACACGTGAGAGATTTTTTTTCAAAATGCCTATTATGATGTATGCCATCCATAGCCTAGTGCGATGCATCATATTCAAACATAGCCTACGATGATGTTACCATTTAAACTTAGCCTAGGGGAAAAGTTGGTAAAACCGACACCTTAAGGTCACTCCTGACGGAATCCAGGTTTCAAAGTGCTCGCGTTTTCGGGGGCACACCACTCGATACGCAAGCAACGCACAACTGTCATTTTTATTTTTTCACGTATGCTGCGACGCAGCAAAACTAAATCAACAAAAATGACAGTTGTGCGTTGCTTCCGTATCGAGTGGTGTGCCCCCGAAAACGCGAGCACTTTGAAACTTGGATTCCGTCAGGAGTGACCTTAAGCAACTTTACAGTTCCCCAATCTATTATGCAATTTTTCGGTCTAGAAATTTCATTCAAGCATAAAGCGGGCTTGGTAGTCATATGGCTACTGCTTCTGCCTCATACGCAGGAGGTCGTGGGTTCAATCCCAGGTCCGTTCCATTCTCCTACTTTGTATCTTTCTCTATATTTCTCATGTTCTAGCAATCGCTAGAACTAGAAATGGACTTCCATACCGTTTCCATTACTATTCCTACACTTTCAACTTGAGTATTCTAACAGTAATCTGCTAGAATTGGAAATGAACTATAGAGCTCGTTTCCTACATCCAATTAGAAATTCCATCAATTGCCTTCTCCTATCTATCACATTGGCAGCTCGTTAACCAAGATGGACCTCTGCCTTTCGAACCTAAAACCAAAAATTCCAACAAATTCCGCATGATCTCGTGGCAAGTGCAGAGGTATATTCGGCTTGCAGTGGGCGAGTGATTGCATCATCATTTCCTCCCCATTCCCAACATTGACTTGCATTCTGACGTGGCAGGCGCCAGTATGACCTAACAAATGAGATCACCAGTACTTGTACATTGAAGATGTGTGCTAGTCCCAAGCAAACATCTGTTGGTTCCCTGTGCAAGAACAGCTGATCTGGTCATAATGGAGTAGCAACTACGAGCAGTCAATCAAGCTCAAAGCTCAAGCTCAAGCTAGAAATTTCATTCAAGCATACTTTGGCTCCATGAGGTCGCAGGACAATATTTCTTGATAGAATTTGATTTATGATGAAAACGCAAACAGTCCATCTTTCAGCCCAACCAGCTGGGGTAAGATCGACACCACATGAGGGTAAAACCGACACATCAAGTCGTTATGAAATCGAACATCAGAACAATTCTAAATGATGTTACAACACAATTCAAAATGTTTAACAACATTCATTTTGATATTTATGTATGAAATTCATGTTTAGGGGTCACTCCAAAACGATGGTTGATCAAAATTTTATATATTTAAAATCATCACTACATATTATATTTTATTTAGTTTCTTCAGTGGGTCGGGTGAAAAATATATAGAGTATAATAATGTTAGTAACAAATTTACTAACTACTGTAAATATTGACCTACATTTAAATTTCATTTATTTTAAAAAGTTATTTATAACGGCGATTTAAAATAAATGCGAATGGTGCAGTTATGACAAGAAATGAAAATGACTAGTTCCGTAGGTGACAAGCTACATGTTTACAGGGGTGAAAATGGATCACGAAAGAACAACACTAGAGAACGGATTGAATATATCTAAGAGCAAAATAAGCCTAAAAATACGGTTCTTTTTTGAGTGCTATTATTATCCGACCTGCAGGTTTTCCTTGATGACTCAATATTATCCGCTAGACCAAATGTCACGCCCAATGATGATATGGTATGTAATCAGTCTATAATTAAGTGATATTCCCCGGCGCCGGCGTTTTTCAATACTTGAATTATATTATGCGAATGATGAGTCTAATAAAACAGACGTATTTCGTGATTCGATGGCAGGTGTTGAATTTACCCCACCTGATAACATAATAATGATGAGATACATGTACCCGCTAAGCTGCGGTGGACGACGAAGGTCCTTTGTAGCTTAGTAGGGAAAGCACCTGTCATGCGAACTGGGGTCGTGGGATCAAACCCCACCGAAGGGGCGGTTACCCTCCAATACCTTTTCCGAACTAAATCTATCACATGTTGTACATATGCATAATCAAGTTTCAGACATAGTAATTAATTTCCACTCCGGGTGGCTTAATACCCGGCATATAGGCAATTAACTTTGAATGTACATGTGGATGTTTATAATTGGAAAAGTTAACTATTTTTCTACAACATACACAAAATAATGCTCAATTATGGTTCAGAGATGGATTAAATATTGAAAATTAACAAATTATTGCCGAAAAAGCTTATACACCGATGCCAAAACTTTACATAACTCATCTCCTCAATGATGATCAATGCTTGATAGGGCAGGTCGTAGGTTCCGACGGGTTTCGGGATTCGCAAACGGCCGGGGACACACAAGTGTGGCCGGACACCTTACGGCTTTTCACTTGGCACAACTATATTTTTAACAAAAAAAAACTTTTATTGAGTTACTTCACTTTTGGCGGTTTGACTCTAACTAACTAAATTCTTTATTATTTCGTTCTTTTTCTACCCTACGTTGTGTGAAACTTTTCAATTTGAATTTGCCCTAAATTTGAAATAAATCAAAGGGCTGCCAGTCTTGCTGTCAGCATCATTGGTAACCTAAATCAGAGATTTGAAGTGGTGTCGGTTTTACCCACAATTCCCTTACTACAGCGGTTCTCAACCTGGGGTACATGTACCCCTGGGGGTACCTTCGCTGGCCCCAGGGTAGACCTGTGCGCCGAAGTACTTGTGAACGGAGGCGGCGTAAAGCCAATGTTCGGCGGCGGCGGCGGCGTGAATCGGCGTGAAGAATTTTATGCTGAGAAAAAAAAATTACGCAGCAAGGCATATCATGCTTTTATTAAATTTTAGAGTTTTTGTACAATTGCTAGCAACAGACAAACTTATAGGGTGAACATGCTAATACCTATAGCTTGATCTCCACAGCAAAAATTTACATTATATCCTCCACTAGGATACTGCCGTATCACTGCACATAAGTTCACTGGAAAGTACTTCGGATATAAATCCAGAAATTCGTTTGGAAATTCCTCAAGATATTCCTCAGAATATTCGAAAAAGGAATACTGAGAATTAATTTAGAATTACCCTAATGAATTCCTTCAGAACTTCCTCCAAGAATTCCCTTGAAATTTGTTTGAGTATTGCTTCGGAAATTCTTTCCAAAATTTCTCCAAAAGTTCCAATTTCTTTGGAAATTACTTTAAGCATTGCTTCGGTAATTCCTTTACGGAGTCTTTTGGGAATTTCTTCAGAAATTTATTCGAAAACTTTTTTTAGGAATTCCTTTGAAAATTCCTTTAAGAATTCTTTAGAAAATACCTATGGAAAATCCTTCATGAATTTCCATCGGAATACCTACGGACACTGACACATCCGGAAATCACTTTGGGAGAAATCCTTTGGAATTTGATTTAGTTTTTTTTAATTCCTTCAAGAATTTCTTTTGGGAATTTCTCATAAAAATTCTTCCAGTAATTCCTTAAAGAATTTGTTCAACTACTCTAGGAAGATATTTTTGTTATTCTTTCGAAATTTCCTTCTGTAATTTTCTGAATTTGCTATAGAATTTTTTTTTCGTACGTTTCTCCGGAAATTCCTTTAGCAACTCTTCCAGAAATTCCTGTAGAACTTCGAAAATTTCTTCGGAAATCGCTTCATATTTTTTTCTGTGAAACATTCGGAAATTTCGTTTGTATATTCTTTAAGCTTTTTTTAAGCTTAGCTTTTTAACAATTGTTTGAGTGTTTTATTTTTCAATTGAAAATAAGTTTAACACTCAAATGCCTTTGGAAATTTCTTTGAAAATTCCTTTCAAAATTCCTCCAAATTAGAATTCTTTCCGGAATTATTCCTATATGAATTTTGTATGGCTTTTTGAAGGAATTTCCTAAGAATTTCTGAAAAAAAATTACCTCCGGGAGGAATTTCGACTCAATTCTTGAAGAAATAACCGAAAATAAAAAATAATAACCTAAAAAGATTTTCTATCAGATTTTTTAAATGAATTTCAAAGACTGGACAGTAGTAAAACAAACTCAGTTTTGACTTTAGAATCAAGACTACATGCCAAAACTCCCAAAATATCGAGATTGTAGATATTCGGATATTCTCAAGAATTCTTTAGGAATTTACTGCACGAATTCCTTCGAAAAATTTCTACAGATTTTTTTTCAAAAATACCTTAAATAATTCCCTAGCAAAAATATTCAGGAATTAATTGGGTAAGACATCAAGAAACTGGTTCTAAAATACCTTCAAAAATTCCGTCAGGAATTCGATCGAGAATTTCTCCAGGAAATCCTTTAAAAAAAATCCACAAATTCTTCGAAATTCCCTTCAGGAATTGCTTCGGAACTTCTTAGGGCCTTAAGAAATTTCTTAAGAAATTCTTCTGAAAATTCCTTCAAAAATTCTTATAAGATTCATTCTGACCATTTCATCAGGAATTCTTTCAGAAATTCTTTTTTTGGAATACTTTTAATAATTTCTTCTCAACCCCACTAACACCCACAGATGTAATGGATTCGACGCGCCCTTCCTCAAAGAAGCCATCCCTCAGAAAGCTAAAAAGGATTGTGAATCTATTTATTAGTCTGTTGGATTACATTGTTGAAAGGAGATTCTCTCTATCCCTCGGGCTTCGCGTAAGTGTCTCTGCTTAGGGGTCCGCCACCTCCGTTTTTTGCCCTTCACACAGCAGTGCATTGAAAGCAGAATGGTAAATAAATCCGATTGTACTATTGGGTGGAGCCGCATGCAGAGCAAAACTTAAGCTAGGGTGATGGATAACTACATACATACAAACAGACTTTTTAAAATTTCTACACAATTCCTTCCGAAACTATTTTAATAATTCCACTGGAGTTTTTCTAGGTATTCCATAAGACATTCCATTCCCTCGGACATTAATCTAGTAATTCCTTTGGAATGTCCTACGCCAATTCCTTCCAAAACTCTAGGACGAATTTTCAGATATCTCCGTACGAATTTCTAGAACTATTTCCAAAGGACCTCCTAAAGGAATTACCGACATTCTTATATTTCTTAAATAATTTATTTGGACACTCCCCCAAGAATTTCTTTAGAATTTTCTCCAGAGATTCCTTAAGAAAATCCTCCAGAAATAACAACGGATATAAATCCAGAAATTCCTCAAGACTCTAAGAATTTTCTTTAGATATTCCTTCAGAACATTCTCCAGGACTTCCTGGTAATTATTTCAAGAAAGCCAAGAAAATTCTTTGAGAATTGTCTATCGAAAAAAATCTAAACCATTTTTTTCAAAACAATTCTAGCAATTACAAGGAAGAGTGAAGGAAACGTTCAATTTGGTGGGCCACGTGCCCCATCGTGCTCCAGCTCCAGATGCCAAAAGACCATTTTCACATTTGCATGTCACGAGGCTAACAGAATGATACTCCATACCCAGCGAAGCTAAAAAAAAATACTAAAAAATCCTATCAGACTGGGAATCCAAATCCAATATTCATTATGGTGTTGATTTGTAGCCGCGTTTATAAGCACTGGATCAATTAAGATAAGTAACAATCAAACGTTTAAAAAGATGATGAACCAACCAATGCGACCAGAATGAGGTTATTCCACATGAAGTTACATATGAGATTAGAAATTCATCGCTACGCTTATTGATTTGTAGGTCTGCAGCCAAGAAGTTCTTGGATAAAATAACATTTAACACGCCAAATCGGGTTAAAGTGACAGGGATAAAAGCAAACAAATCTGCTAAAGCTGTAATAGCTATTTATTCAATGCCTGATAGGTTGCCTTGTTTCGGCAGATCCAAAGGCACCGCATAATGTGATTTTTGTGTTGGCCAAACATCGGCGTGAAATACGAAATTTGTCCGGCGTCGGCGTACGTCAATAAATGTCGGCGGCAGTGGCGTGGCGCGGCGGCGCACAGGTCTACCCCAGGGGGTACCTCGGACAAAAATCCGTAATGACGTACGTATTACAATTCCAATCAAAACTCATTTATAAAGTATTGATACTTGTATATTTTTTCATTTCATACCTTTGTCTTAAACTTGTAAATAATATGCATGGTGATCAATAAATCAAAGTCAATCGAATCCTGCCTTCAACAACCATCTCATTTTTTTCATTTATTTAGTTTACATCTAAACAGATAACACTGAATCAACAATTTGACGCCACCATACACGGTTCAAGGCCGCATCTCTCCATCCTCGGATACGCCCCACGCTCGCCAAGTCGTTTTGCATTTTGCACGACTAACGTTGTTGTCAGCCGTTAGCAAGGATCTGAGGTAGACGAATTCCTCGACCACCTCGAAGGTACTTCCGTCTATCGTAACACTGCTTCCCAGGCGGGCCCTATCGCGCACGGTTCCACCCACAAGCATGTACTTTGTCTTTGACGCATTCACCACCAGTCCAACTTTTGTTGCTTCACGTTTCAGGCGGGTGCACACTTCTGCCACCTTTGCAAATGTTCGGCCGACAATGTCCATGTCGTCCGCGAAATAAATAAATTGACTGGATCTGTTAAAAATCGTACCCCGGCTGTTACACCCGACTCTCCGCATGACACCTTCTAGCGCAATGTTGAACAACAGGCACGAAAGTCCATCACCTTGTCTTAGTCACCGGCGCGATTCGAACGAACTGGAGTGTTTGCCCGAAATCTTCACACAGTTTTGCACACCATCCACCGTTGCTTTGATCAGTCTGGTAAGCTTCCCAGGGATGCTGTTCTCGTCCATAATTTTCCATAGCTCTACGCGGTCTATACTGTCGTATGCCGCCTTGAAATCAACGAACAGATGGTGCGTTGGGACCTGGTATTCACGGCGTTTTTGAAGGATTTGCCGTACAGTAAAGATATGATCCGTGGTCGAACGGCTGTCAACGAAGTCGGCTTGATAACTTCCCACGAACTCATTCATTATTGGTGACAGACGACGGAAGATGATCTGGGATATCACTTTGTAGGCGGCATTAAGGATGGAGATCGCTCGAAAGTTCTCATACTCCAACTTGTCGCCTTTCTTGTAGATGGGGCATATGATCCCTTCCTTCCACTCCTCCGGTAGCTGTTCCGTTTCCCAAATTCTGACTATCAGTTTGTGCAGGCAAGTGGCCAGCTGTTCCGGGCCTATCCCGATGAGCCCAGATCCGATTATTAACAGCTGCGTTATTGGTCTTTAGCTGTTGGATGGCATCCTTAACTTCCCTCAAGGTGGGGGCTGGTTGGCTTCTATCGCCCGCTGAACTGACGTAGTCATTTCCTTTGACTTTCACTGCCTGCACTCTCAGCGCCATTTAAATGTTCCTCGTAGTGCTGCTTCCACCTTGCGATCACCACACGTTGGTCCGTCAAGATGCTCCCATCCTTATCCCTGCATATCTAGGCTAGCGGTACGAAGCCTTTGCGGGATGCGTTGAGCTTCTGACAGAACTGTGTTTCTTGTTTCGTGTTTCTTGAGAACGGCACAGCTGTTCCGTCTCCTCGGACTCTGCTTCTTCCAGGCGGCTTTTCTTCTCCTGAAAAAGACGGATCTGCAGTCTCTGCCGTGTACCTTGTACCTGCCGTGCAGCGCGACCGCCCTGATCTTTAAGGAAGCATAATATCTTTCACGTGTATCCTATCGCAAGATATAACAATTATCGCTTAACTTTTCAAAAGGTCCTAAGTAACATTTTTTTCATGAATTAATTTGAATAGCGCAATCAACAGAACAACATGAAAGCTATTGATTGCAGTATTCAAATTAATTCATGAAAAAATGTTACTTAGGTCCTTTTGAAAAGTTAAGCGAGAATTGTTCGAAGTTTGAAGCTTTATTAATTTGCTGTATTTAATGTTTGGAAGCGAGAGAGATGGTGAAGATAATTCATTCTAATGTGTATTTATTATCGATGTAGTCCACATCTGGTCAGGCAGTTCGATATGTGCAATACTTATGAAAGGTAGCGCAAATTCTATGGGGCTAGTTTAGTTCTATGTGGGGCTTAAGCGCTAGAAACTTTTTCGGCTAACACATATATCACAATGCGACTGATATGCAATTATTTTACGTGTTGATGATCAAAGAATCACATACCAGTTCCACACCTAATTTTTGTTTTTACAAAAAAACGTTTCAGTTTGTTTAGATTAATTTTCAAAATGACATTTTCAGCCAAATGGTCATTTCAGATCATTTCGTCCAAATGGAATTTTTCACCTAATGACCATTTCTTACGTATGCCTTATTCATCTAAATGACCAAACTGATGTTTTCGGCCTTATAACCGTTTCAGCCAAATGTACTTCGGCAAGATAAAGGAGATTAAAGGTGTTATCGTGTCATATGAATATGGTTCACTGATCAGAAAACGTTTTGTGGTGATGTGATGTGCCTTTTGGTGTATAATGCATAAACTGATTTATTTTAACAATATGCTAAATTATGAGGCAAAATATGATGCTCGAATCTGACCGAAATTCATGTGGGACTGATATGTGATCATAGGCAGTTTAGTATATAAAAGCAATACAAGATTTTGAACAAACAGAGGTACGACTGATGTATTCAGATGTTGCAATTTTTTTGTAATCCTCCATGAGTAGATCCTATGAACGACTTATAACTCGCATTCCTTCTGCCATACACCGCGCCCAAACGAAACAACAATAATTAGGGGAGTGCATCGCGCATAAATTGCGACTTTGTGCTAAACGTTTCCTGCCGTACACACTTCCGAAGCTCGTTAAATTGTTCGCCCAAAACGCACTAAATAAACAATCGAAACATAAAAAAAAATGAAAGAGCCCAAAATCGTCAGCCAGTGCGAGTGAACCGGTCTTCCGAGGGGAGGGGACCAATGTCTTATAGGGGAAGTATGGCTAAGATGGATCTGTTCCCAGTGTTCCCGTTGCTGATCTTTCACAAAATATTCTTATTATGCAATTTTGGGAATTTAAAAAATCATTTTAATTTGTATCAAAGTCCAGAAATATTTTTTTCGATAAATCACCATTTTCTTTATTCGTTAACATAATTCGTGTTAATCCAAACTTTTGTTGCACATTTTTGAAAACAATATAGTTATGAGACAAGACTCGTTAGCTAACATCAATTTATTCATAGATAGCCAAATTTCCGGTAAAAGGATTGCTGTGAATGGTTTTAATCTATTGAACAATTTTCTTGATGTTATAAAATATTTGCAATTGAAATTGTGTATTGTGGAGGTATAACCGAAAAGATGAAGGTGTAACCGAAGTGATGAAATAGAATATAGTACAACATCGTTCTCCAGAAACGAGATCTAATCATTTTCCTATCATCAGTTCTTTATTATTTGCGCAGAAAAGATAACTAGCATCCGGGATTATCAATTTTTGAAATATGTTTCATTGGATATAAATATAATATAGTATAATATAATAGACAAGACGTAATTGATTTATTTCCTTTAAATGCCTGTTTAATCGCTACTCCCCGGTTCCCACTTGAATCGGATTCTATTTGTATTCCTTCTGTACCGATACGCTGAAATGAATTTCTCGCTTGAGCGATATCTCATTTCCCTTCGTCCCGAAAGCTCCTCTATGACAGATTTCGCACATTTTCAAATAGGGAATCGTGTGGCCTTGCCTCCTACGGTTCCCGGATCCCGATGATGTATGAGGGTGCATTGATTCACCCCTAGCCACTGTCTTCGATAATGAATGTGCCGAAAGCGGGTTGTGGTCAAGTGGTTCGTTTTGGGAAATTACACCGGACCTGAGTTGCCAAAGTCTGGTCGTGACGTAATCCACCGTTCCAACGGTGACAGTTCTTAAGCCTGGCTAGGTAAGAGAAAATCGATATCCTAGCCGGTGAAAAATCGAGCGAGTGCTCTCCGACCCAACCACCCGGCCAAGGAAGATGACGGTGCGACGATTTTCCTGGATTAGTTCCATGTCAGTGGCCACGGATGGTAGTGCGCAGTCGCGAGCGAGACGCATCCAGGCGTGCTGGAAAATATCGATTTTCCTGGGCCGCGCGAATCTGCCGTGTGTGGTGCCTGCCGTTCGTCAGCTCGAGCAAGACCATCATCCGAAGGATCACCCTGTAGCCGTAGCCGTAGGTAGCTTCATAGCTGGTTTGGTTGAGTTACGGGCACAGCCCGGCGAGCGGATTGCGATTACTTCCAGCTGAAGGAGCTTAACTTTTCAATTCGGTGGCGGGCATTCGTTGTTCGTTGGTTGGTGGGTCGTTCGTTGCCATGGTAGCCGGCGGAACACGTCACGCATCAATGGCGGCCAAGTCCGGGACGCGATGAATCTTTTCCAGTTAGATGAGCAGGTATTCTGATGAAATGGGCGACAGGATGTCGGCAAACTTTTATTTATTAATCTGCAAATATGTTCATAAAAAAATCCTTTTGATTTTTTTTGTTAAATTTATGATAATAGATCTATGTTTAAATCTGTTGAGAGGTGTTTTGCCTTGAAGATTGATTTATTTTTTAGTAATTATTTTTCAGTTAGAACTGTTAAAAATCTATTCAAAGTTTCTGAGATATACAGAACTTTGTATTAAGAATGCAACAGTTTTGAGTAATCATGTTCTTTTCTACATAACATTCTTACTACATAGTTACTTTTGAAAAATTTTACTAACGTTTTCCTACTTTTGTTTCAACTGCTGTCATGAAATGGCAGGCTTTTACTTTGACTAATATAATGTTGTTACGTTCTCCAACTTTGGCCAAAATAAGTAAATCTAAATTAATGGCATTTCGTCATAGATACTTGATGCAGTTTTATAAAAACAAATCAAAAATTAAAATTTTCAAAAGGAAAAGTTACAAAATAAATATTTTTTTATTTTAAAATACATTTCACAAATATGAATCATTTTATGGCTTTGAATGGCAAAATGCGTTAAAAGTACCAGTTACTTCTTGTCGAAAATGATTACAGAATCCTTCACAGGAACTC
Source organism: Armigeres subalbatus (assembly GCF_024139115.2). NCBI lineage: Eukaryota > Metazoa > Arthropoda > Insecta > Diptera > Culicidae > Armigeres > Armigeres subalbatus. Next base: position 208,179,374 of record NC_085139.1, on the reverse strand, counting down.
AGGAATCATTCATGATAAACCACAGACGGTAACAGTTATTTCATGATAATCATTGTTGTTTGCGGTATTATTTACGAAAATAAAAAGAATGGCTGAATTTTTTTTGGGTGACAAAATCGGGTCAAAAACGTAGACAAAATCGAGGAGTTTCAACATTGGGTCAACACTGTATTTGTTTTTTGATTTAGCATAATCTACCGGGAACCATGGAAGATCATCATTAATTTTCATTCCAAAATGGTTCACCGCATATCAAAATATATATTTTACTTACATTAATCGTAGAAATTTTAAAAATATGGAGAATATGTTTACTTACTCCAACTATCAATTAGGTCGGGGTCTCCAGTAAGCTTCGCGAGCAAAGGCATAGAAATGTCAATCCAAAGATGGCGAGATTGATTTTCGGTTCGGTCTAGGATTTTTCGGGCGAGTAACATTCTCGGCTCCCAGGGCATATTGTATCCATTGTACTTGCCACACAAGATACATATTCATGCGATTGGCGGGCATAGATTAATTAATAACGCCAAGTTTCATTCGGAATGTAGAGTCATTGAAGGCGAATAAACATACAAAAGTGGTGAGTCACCACTGGTGACATTATAACAATTATTCGATCAGGGATTCCTTCGGAAATTCATATAGGGAATCCTTATAAAAATTCTTACTGACTTATTCCAGAAATTTCTTTGGTAATCTCCTCATAAATTCCTTCTAAAATTACTTGAGGGAAAATTCCTCCTGTAATTCGTTTGTAATTTTCCTCAGGAATTCCTTCAGTATTCCTCCCGATATTCCTCCGAAAACTCCTTTACAACCTCCGAAGAAATTTCTTTATGAAATCCTTTGGGATTCTATGCAGAAATTTCTTAGGGTGCCGCCAGAATAGACACGACCACGTGATGCGATTCGACACGACAGTGCAATTTGACAATTCATTGATAATAACTGTTATTCCTTTGCGTGAGTCGCGTCGAGTCACATTTACTCTGGAGGACGCCTTGAGATTTTTTTTTGAAAACCCTCAAGGAACACTTTGGATATTCCTTCAGATATATCGTTGAAAATTGTTTTAAGAATTCCTTCGGAAATATCTTTAGAAATGTGTTTGGAAATCCTTTGGAAGCTCAGTCAGGATTTTTTTTCAATTCAAGAGACCTTTCGGAAATTCTTTTTGGAATGCCTTTATGAGTACTCTCCGTAATGTCTTCAGGAGTTCCTTCCGAAAGTCCTTTACGAATTTCATTATTATCTTCTTCTTCTTAATGGCGATCCATGCCCCACTGGGACATTGCCCCATCGCAGCTAAGCGTTCGTTCAGTACTTCCGCAGTTATAAAACAGCGTCAAATTATCATTTTTGTATTGGTATTTCATGAGGCCCAGGGAAGTCAAGAAAATTTTCTAGACCAGACAGGGAATCTAACCCAGCCACCTTCAGCATGGTTTTGCTTTGTACACGCGGATCTAACAACATAGCTGGGGAATTTCATCGGAAACAATTTTACTCTTTCATATAATTTCGAGAAAACTCCTTTATTTGTTTCAAATTTGCATGAAAATCAGTGTGGGGAAATTATTTTTTTCATTGTACTGATTATAGCGCTACCCAATTTAACACAACCGATAAAGAACCTACATAACAGAAAGCAATATTCAAAAGCTATCACTCAACGAGAACCGCATGTTGATTAGTAATTGATTTTCAAGAAGCTGGTTGATGAGTGGTTGAACGCCCAAGGCTTAAATCGAATTGCTCATCAGCAAAAATTGAATTCTCATTAATATGAGGCTTCATTCTACTCAAAATAATCGGTTCAAAGAGTTCACTTATACAAGATTGTCCAACTTCAAAATTGAAACAACTCTCTAAAGAGCTCTCAATAAGTTTTTTTTATAAGAATGTAGAAAATATCATCGCCACCCGGTACTTTTATATTTTCAAATTGTTTAGTGATAGATCTCACTTAATCAACGAAACGCCAAAAACATTCTCTTGAGAATGTTTCGAAACCACCCCGTAACCTGATCCTCGATAGGACTAGTGAAACCTGCTCTAAAATTATGGGCACTCTCAAATTGCAAGGCACGTTTTTGTGCCTTTTCTTTATTTTTTAATAGAAATTAATTTCTTTTAGGCGCTGGATTAGTGTTTTGAGTTTTTAAAAGAATATTTTAGACAACTTCCCGAAGAGTTTTGAACTGAGATCTAACTTTGAGACATTATTCTTAAAGTTGGTATTTCTCAGAATAGCGGAACGTTTTACGTATTACCTCATATTTACCGTGTTTGAGATGGCCGTAACTCTCAGACCGTAACTAAACAAGATCTGGAACTAGACAGAGTGGAAATTCGCCGACGTGTCGTACGTTGTTCACTAAAAACTGCAAGCAAATAGACCAATGCAAGATCTTGATCTAACCTCACTTATTTGACAGTTCACAGAGCTTGTTTAAAATCGATGAGCCGGAAATAATAATTCATATTTTCCGTTCAAAATCATTTTGATTCACTGATATACTTTGATTCTTACCATAAATAAATCATATGAGACATCAATATTCTTAATTATTATTTACACCCAACCGGCGGATGTTAGATTTTCTAACAATTCTGTATAAGAATCTACCAAAACCTGTATAAGAACTGGGAATATGCGAAATTGTTAGATCTTTATACAAGTATTGTATAAGAATCTAACAATTTTGTGAGCTTTTCTAACAATATTTGTTTGAGAGCTTACATTTTTTGTATAAGAATCTAACAATTTCGCATATGCCCAGTACTTATACAGGTTTTGTTAGATTCTTATACAGAATTGAGCTTGAGCTTGAGCTTGAGCTTGATTGACTGCTCATAGTTGCTACTCCATTATGACCAGATCAACTGTTCTTGCACAGGGAACCAACAGATGTTTGCTTGGGACTAGCACACATCTTCAATGTACAAGTACTGGTGATCTCATTTGTTAGGTCATACTGGCGCCTGCCACGTCAGAATGCAAGTCAGTATAGGGAAGGGGGAGGAAATGATGATGCAATCACTCGCCCACTGCAAGCCGAATATACCTCTGCACTTGCCACGAGTTCATGCGGAATTTGTTGGAATTTCTGGGTTAGGTTGGAGAGGCAGAGGTCCGTCTTGGTTAACAAGCTGCCAATGTGATAGATAGGAGAAGGTAACTGATGGAATTTCTAATTGGATGTAGGAAACGAGCTCTATAGTTCATTTCCAATTCTATCAGATTACTGATAGAATACTCAAGTTGAAGGTATAGGAATAATAATGGAAACGGTATGGAAGTCCATTTCCAGTTCTAGCGATTGCTAGAACATGAGAAATAAAGAGAAAGATACAAAGTAGGAGAATGGAACGGACCTGGGATTAAACCCACGACCTCCTGCGTATGAGGCAGAAGCAGTAGCCATATGACTACCAAGCCCGCTACAGGTTTTGTTAGATTCTTATACAGAATTGTTAGAAAATCTAACAACCGCCGGTTGGGTGTATTTATTTACAGTCTTCGACTATGTTATTCATCGTACAGACTAAAAAGCTTAAGAACTAATACATTGAACATCCGTTTACTTAAATTAAAATCATACAAATGACTGATGACATTAAGTCATTCACAACAAACGTCAATCGGATTTTTTTTGCCCATACAATGTACGGTGTGCAGGGCGTCGGAAAAAGTCGCTCTCCTTACTGTTAAAACGGAGTTTCGCCAAGAGATAAGGACAGTCGATGTTGTTCTGCAGAAGGTCGAATACGAGGAGCCTCTGAAGAAGCATTCTCGTACTCCTCAATGTAGGAAGACTAACGAGTTCACAGCGGTGCTCAAATGGAGGCAGCTCACGTCTATTACTCCAGGGAAGCCTTCGTAGCGCAAATCTGATTAAAGCTTTCTGAACATGTTCGATTCTAGTTATTTGCGTTGCGTGATACGATGCCCATACGACTACGCCATCAGGTATCAGGTATCAGAACGTCGGCTCTGGCGGCACGTTCCCCTACCATGGGAGATTTGTGCTTCGCCTCTAACAGCCTTCATCATCATTTACCCGCAAGATCATGATAGAAAAAGAACTGATAAGAAATATTGCAATTATGCCACTCATACTTGTTAAAGATTATTCAACGTCTACGATCAACGATATCGTCTATTGTGATAAAATTCAATCAATGCATGGGCCATAATAGACATGCTTTTATTCCAAATTGGTTCCATTTAGGTTCTGCAAGGAGTATTGTGTAAAATAAAATTGATCAAGTTTTGTATTCAGTTTTATTTTGTAACCGTTCGCAAAATCGTATGAGGTACTTGATAAACCTTGGTGGCTTGTAGCGCCACTCTCACGTGTGAGAGACCACCAGTCTGTTGTTTTGCCCGATTTTCTTGAGACAATACCTCAGGGGAAATCCTCGAACGGTTGCTGGCTGAATCTTCCAAACAACTTGCCAAACCAACGGAAACCCAAACTCGCTGCGCTTATCCCTTATTGCCCCTCGTACTCCCTTAAGCTCGCTCAACCCAATACTCACTGACCGAAGAGGAATAGAAGTCTGAAATAACCAGTCTACCAACGAAAAGACTAAAACGTACGAGAACAGTGTGTTCTAAACGGAAATGCTGCAAATAAAATCAATTGGCATCCAGATCTTCTAATTCAACATATTTTATTCTCAAGGGAATTCATTCGGGTTGGACGACATGCTAAATGGGCTTACTATTTATAAGGGAAACTTCATGGCCATGATTACAATGTTTCCACGTACCTGCGCAGGATTTTCGTAGCGATGGCGGGATTCCGGCGGGGTGCCGAAGACGGATGCCTTTCCGGCGGGACGCCGAAGACGTAGGTTTCTCCGGCGGGGTGCCGAAACGCTGGACTGTCCGACGAGGACGATGACGACTCGTTCGACCGTGCTGGTGACGTCGGTGTCTCCGGAGCGTCGAGTTACCGGCGGCTTGCCAGTGGGCGATCGTTGCTCCACAAGATGGCGGTGTGAGCTCGTGCGCAAATGGCTGAATTAAAGGTGCGGAGGGAGTGGCGGCTGGACGGAAGACTTCCGATTTACGAACCTCGAGAGCGTCCGGAATACCGTTCCCTCGAGCTAGTAGCCCACTTTCCCTTACGACCCGGCTTCACGTACCTTTCCGATTCACCGGGCGAGGACTAAAAGGAAGCCACTAACTCTTGGTTCAGGTTCGGTCCAGCGTACGATAATTAGCGACGTACGGGGACCGTGCTCTCGGAACCTGACCACCGGGGGTTGTAGCGTACGGGTGGTTCTACGACAGTTTTGGCGACTGTCGGGTCAGTTTCGCTCGACTGACTGGCGAACTTCACTCCTCTCCGTTTAGCTACCTCGAAAGGCGGGCCTTAGCGGACACACGAGCTCGAATGGTCGCTCCGCGACCCACAACGAAAATCGGACGGGAACCCCAAAATGACTCCGCTGGTCGCTTTCAACTTTCCAGCCCGTACAAAAAAAGCGCCTATGCGCTGGAAGTCCAACGCGAATGGCGAATGTTAATCAAAAACTAAATAAAATCTATTTACACGAATTACCTTTTTTTTTCCAAATAATTCCTCCGGCAAATGGAGTAAAATCGCGTAATCGTCAGGCGCACTGACGGAAATAAGCTGGATCTGGAAGACATCAAAAGATTTCTTTTACATCACTTCACTTTCTTTAAAACCACTGTTCTCTGCTTTCTACCTTCGACAGACTTTGAAGGTGCACACGTTTCACTTTGAAAGTATTATTCACAAACTCGGAACTGAAAAACCGCGATACTTCTACTCCTCTAGTGCGAGCGAAAATGAACGAGCTTAAGGGTTCTATCCTTCAGGAAACCTTGAAGGACAATTGCTTATTCTTTAGCGATTTTCGAATGGCGATAGCAGTTTGGCGCCTTCCTAGATTTAAGCAAATGGTTGGAAAGAGCTCTATACTTTCAGGAGCCATTGCTGCACTCACTGAAGCAGTATACCACTTTGCTCAGCCGAGACGCAAACCGCACGAAACATTTCATTATCCCAAGACAGTCAAGTAGTCAGGCAAAGACTGGTTGCATTTTGGTCTCGCTTTGGACTTTGAATCGTCAAGCCGACTTAACGAATTCTAGCATTATTTTGCTTAAAAAGATAAAAACGTCCAAAGCTAAATTAATTCAAATGAAATAAAATATATACAGAAAAGAACAAAAATAATTAATTTACAATAAATGAGCTTTAATTCAATCTAAATATTATTCTCTTTAATTTAATTACAATAATAAAAACTAATTTCAAAATTTATTTACAATTGATTTTGCTTAAAAAGATAAAAACGTCTAAAGCTTTTGAATTTCTTTTAAATTTAATTCAAAATATCCGTCGAACGTTACAATTCAATTTATCATTCATGATTACATCAGTTTGGAGTATACAACTTTTGCTTTTTTTTTCAATTTTCTATAGATTGCATTGGGTAAATTTTTATATAAACTTTAGATAATGAATAATGTATCTTATTTTTTTGTTTTTCAATTATGTCGACCGACTTTCCGTCGATGGACAAAACAACTGATTGCTTACCATTTTCGGGTGGGAGGATGCGTGCAACTTTCCAATATTTTGTGTTCAAGTTAGGATTTAATCTAGATATCATATTCAAAATTGTTGCGTGAGCGTTTTTGTTCAATCTAGGAACTAATGGTAAAGATACAATAGCTCTTCGTGATACTGGTAAAGTTGTGAAAGGTACAATTTCAAAGAATGGAACAGATTTCTTTGCTTTGATAGAACTTAGAGACGATGTCAGCCATCGCATGCTGAAGTCGTTCATAGCAGCAAACCAGCCTATGCCTGGAACATGGCCAGAGCCCGAAAAGACCGGTTGGTTGTTCTCCTGTGGGATGTTTTTTGGAGAGATAATAATTCCAAGGACAACTGTTCAAAAAACTGGTCATCTACATCACCATCTGGGCGCTTTATCATAAGTTTCAACGAATCAACTGTATTCAGCTTTGCTCTTTTCTCGTTGTTCGATGCAGGAGAAATGGCGGTCCTTTTTATCGACTCTTCTAACGAGGTAGTGGATGAGCCTTCCGAGCGTTTCTCATCTTGAGAAGATAGCAGTAAGTCTTCATCCATGTTATATAGAAGTAAAAAAAAATATATATATATATATATATATATATATATATATATATATATATATATATATATATATATATATATATATATATATATATATATATATATATATATATATATATATGAAAAATAAATATATATATATATATATATATATATATATATATATATATATATATATATATATATATATATATATATATATATATATATATATATATATATATATATATATATATATATATATATATATATATATATATATATATCGGGTAATTAAATTTATTTGAAAGTTTGCATGAAAATGCAACGAAATTCAACTTACGTGATATTATTCAACGGATATTTCGTCCGATTTACTTAGGGAACTTGTGGTGCGTAAGGACGATAAGCTAGAACTGTTCCAGTAGTGCAGATATTCACTATTTGTTCATTACAGTAACACGATTTGACTGTGAAGTATGTTCGGAATATACACATGTGTGTGATATAAAATACACTACAGTTACATTACACTACTACTGAAATCTTATAGATACACACATACGAAGCATACATTTTAAGAAGATATGCATGTATTACAGAAATTACCTTTCTAAAGACCTTCATGATGACAATTTTTAATCCAGAAAAAATGACCATGCGCCAGAATTAAACTCCTTCGCCAAACCCATGTGACGAATAGATCAAAAAGATTATTTTTCATCCATTATACACATCACTTTAACGAAACAATTTAATATAGCACAAAAGAGCCATATCTGAATTTACGATCAAATCCAACAACGCCCTTCTTGAATACATCTATAATATTAAAGTAATACTGAATTGTGACTACCCGGGTCAAAATAGTATATAACTAGGAGACCCATACCAAATGATTAATTTATGAATAATTTGTTCAGACAATTGGAACAATTTTATAGAAAACAAAATTTGTGGAAATCAGGAAATCATGTTTATATTTTGTAATCGTTTTCACCAAAATATACAAAATTTGTATAATGGATCAAATTTTGCGCATTTAGTGCATACGTATTGAATTTGATTCGAACCGGGTTGGCAACAGAATCTGATAGAAGAGCATACATGAAAGATTGTTCTTGCATTTGCATACTATTTAAAATACCGCAGGTTAAAACCTCACAGTGTGTGCGCTTGCTATAAAAGTCACAGTATATTATGCCTGGTAGTGATTTTGTTTCAAATCACAGAACAGAAGTATGTGTTGTTCAAGACATATGAAAAGCGATATGCAATAGTGACAACACGTCATAAACACAAATCAATTGTTATAACTGAAAAGTATGGCGACGATTGGTAATAAACCAAACATCAATAATATGATATTATACGCTATAGATCCTTTATTTGGTAGTTTTTAGCTTCTTTATTTTATTTTATAAGGTACTTATCTTTCCTGTATGGATCGAGTCTCTGCTTTCCATGATGTACATTCGTAACTGCACCAACGTTCGGTTTATTTATCAGTACATGCATTCACACATGATTCCCTTTATGAAACACCCAGAATTTTGCACTTTTTACACATTATTTCTCAATAAAACACAAGAAACGCATTATCGAACATCACAAGGAGTAAATAACAATCCAATGACTGTGAATTTATATTTTTTTGGAATCTTATAACACCGCAAATAAACAATAATTGTAGACACGATTTTACACACGGCTTGCCAAATTGGTATCACAGTGGCTTCCCTAGATAAGGACAGTCGATGTTGTTCTGCAGAAGGTCGAATACGAGGAGCCTCTGAAGAAGCATTCTCGTACTCCTCAATGTAGGAAGACTCACGAGTTCACAGCGGTGCTCAAATGGAGGCAGCTCACGTCTATTACGCCAGGGAAGCCTTCGTAGCGCAAATCTGATGAAAGCTTTCTGAACATGTTCGATTCTAGTTATTTGCGTTGCGTGATACGATGCCCATACGACTACGCCATACTCCAGAATACTGCGAACCAGCGATGTATACAACGTCTTGAGGCAGTAAATATCGCTGAAATCTCGGGTGTTGCGCTTCATAAGTCCCAATATGGCAAAAGCTTTAGCTGTTGTAGTTGAGATGTGCTCACTAAAACGAAGCTTACTGTCCAGTGAAACACCTAGATCTTTGACGGGCGAGACTCGATGCAAAGTTAGGTCGTGCATAGTGTATTTGAAAATTATTGGAGAGCGCAGACGTGTAAACGTGATAATGTTACATTTGTTTATATTTGCCGTCATTCCATTTCTGTCACACCAGTCCGAAAGCTTATCAACATCGGCTTGCAACGCGCAACAATCCACCAGTGACTTTACGGCTCGAAATATTTTCAAGTCGTCGGCATACATTAATTTTGAAGCTTTTAATTCGCTGCATAAATCGCACAAAAAGTAGGGGCCCAAGGTGGCTTCCTTGCGGCACTCCGGACGTAATACGGAAAGGAACCGATCTGACCGTCCCGAGTTTCACAGATGCATAACGGTTGTCGAGGTATGAAGCGATCCAAGTGGCTAACCAGTCAGGGAAGCCGATTCTTCTGAGTTTCTCCACCGCAAGTTGATGAGGAACTCGATCGAAACCCTTCAAAAAGTCCACATACACAGAATCGATTTGTTGTCGCTTTTCTATACTATCGATTAGCATAGACACATAACTCATAAGATTCGTAGAAGTCGACCGTTTCTTAATAAATCCATGTCGTTCGGTAACTATGATGTGTTGAACTGCTGGGTAAATAAAATCCAGCATCATACTTTCGAAAACTTTGACGAGGCAGCTGAGAATAGAGATTCCCCTATACTGCCGCTAACCGCAAGTCGAGCACATCTGTATATGAAGCCCCATATACAGATGTGCTCGACTTGCGGTTAGCGGCAGTATAGTTCTGAACGTCGTGCACATTTCCGGATTTATGAATGGGAGTTATTGAAGATCTTTTCCAAGTCGAAGGGAAGGTTTTCTCTACGATTGAGCGATTGAATAGCAGTGCAGCCGGTAGAGCAAGTGAATCGGAGCACTCTTTGGTGAATAATGGTGAGAGGCCATCTTCATCTGCTCCTTTGGAGTTGTCGACATCACGAAGTTTCTTCCGGACATCTAATTCCGTGAAAGTTGTTGCAGCTAGATTAAGATCGTAGGTCTGCAGTCCATTCAGGTATGCTTCAACCAAAGGTGGTGAGCTATTACTTAACACGCTTTGAAAGAACGACGAGAATAGACTTGCTGACTCGATCAGCGTTGAAGACGTTTCACCAAGATAGTTCACTGTTTGAGGAGTCCCGTATATAGTACAGTATGTCCAAAACTGCTTCGGGTCATCCTTCATGTTACACTCCAGCCGAGAAATATATGAGCGAAAGCTTGATGCGTTCAATGAATTAAATTGGCATTCTAAATCCCGCACCAGTGCCTTAAGGTCATCATCTCTCGATTGAAAAAATCTCCTGCGCGCCTTTCGTAGTCGATTCAAATAACAAAACAGTTTTTCCGGAGGCTGCTTCAGAGACTAAGTCACTGTAAACAAGCTCTGTGAACTGTCAAACTACGTCAGCATGCAGTACTCTATAGGCGTTTCGCTTTTGAATTTCCCGGCAACGAAATATCACAATTTTTTCTAAAACATGAATATTATCAACATGCAGTGCCATAGCGTGCGGTTGGGCAAGTTGGCCCTCGCCAAAGGCGCCAGTCTTTGGGTGCGCCGAAATCAAGGATTTCGTTATAAGAAACAGGACAGTTTTATGTATTAGTTAAGAAGCCAATTAATATCAAACCGACTTCTCCTTAGATCTATGATAGAGGTGTTTCTGAGCAATCTAAAAAACAAAAGATATTTCTTTTTTTTGCACATTAAATTGTCATATGAATTTACCTTAGTTTTGCTTAATTTTAGCAACTAAATTTTTGCTTTGTTGTAATTTGTAGTTGGGCATTAATTGATGTCCTTAATGAAAAAGTAATGTAACAATGATGACGATGACGGATTATCCCCAATTTCTCAGAATAACATAATAATCAAATCAAGTTTGTGATTGTCCTTGACTCTTTTGCTTCTGATGACGACTCCGACTACTTGCCTGCCCACGTCAGAGTTGAATTTCAATTACCAATCTCTTATGCCTCATGAATCCTCTCCAAACTACAGACAGACGTACTCCAGAGTTAGATGTTTCTTGACCCAAATAGGTCCGATGGCGATTTCGGCCACCAACAAACCCAATTTAGAGCTGAGTTTTGCTTGATCTGATTTTATTGAGCCAACCAAAATCAGAAGTTTTTTTTCATAAAGCCAACCAATCTGCCACACCAACTCCATTCAAATTTTTCAAAACGTCTTATGTGCTTTTGTAAACAAAGAATCAAACGTCGACTTGTCGAATCTGATAGCACTCCCATGCAAACCGACTCCATCAATACGTAGATGAAGGATTCTGCTAACTGTTGATGGTGTTAGTTTACGTGGGAGCAGTGTTGGTAGAATCATGCTCAAATCTCACTCACCGAAGCCTCATGCGCGAGCTGACTCGCTTGCGATTCTGCAGGGAGAGCATCGCGCATGAGTTTTTCACGCAGAATCGCATCGTTTCGCTCATTCGCCGAAAAATGATTTCGCTCCTAAAAGTGTCAAAACCCAATCGAAGCGTATTTTATGTTTACGCATGGATTTATTATCCTTTGTTTTAAGTAAAGAAAGTTATTCCGATGAATATAACCAAGTATAACACGCAAAAATCATGCAATGATGCAAATCGCGAGTCGAATCATGGACGATTCTCTGGGCCGTGAGTCGGGTGGGGTTTGCCTCGCGCTTGATTTGAATCGTGGATGAGATATGAGAATTTGAGATTTTACCAGCACTCCCTATCAAATTCGACAAATCGACGTTTGAACTATGAATTTTTCTTGATCTTGGTTTGACGATTCCTGCCTTCAATCAACCCACTCCAAAATAGGGTTCAACTTGATTTGGCTAAGTCTGATATCGTTTCTGACCAACGACCGTCTCACTCGTGAATTGGTTTTCTTGACGCAACTAGGCCCAGTAGTGATTCCAGATCATCGACTCTTGGTTTTTGACTCAATCCAGAGTTGCTTTTTTTAATTGGTTTGGTCCGAACAGCTCTTACAGCAATTCCGAACATCGATCGAAGCTTTTCAGAGCTGGATTTTATTAACAAACTAGATCTAGTAGTGAATGAGTTCACGAAAAGCAAAACCTTTTTTTAAGCATAACTTTCATATTTATCCATAGATTCCTTGAAGTTTCAATAGTTTTCTAGGAACTTTATGGATATTTAAAGTCAGAAGCATCGACAGAAGACAGAAGCATGAGACAACGGACAGGACACACAACACCCAATGGACCAGTGGTGAGTTTTTCGTATTACGAAAAGTTTTCTCCTTTACCGGGTGGGAATTGAATCCACACTCCATAATACTATCCGCTTGCCCACGAAGCCCACGATTAGCAATCCACTGCTGAATATTGAAGCATTTTAAATCAAGGGCTTCGCCATTCAATCTTACTTCTTATAAGTAAGATTCAAAGTGTTCTAATTGTAAATTATTGCACTTTTAATTTCACTTCAAAATAAGGGGTGCCAAATGATTGTAAATTGGCTCCATTAGCCATTGCGTTCCAAAGCAGAGTCTATTATATAGAGTTACGCAAAGAGGATCTTCTTACACTTATTCTGAATGATGCTCTTGTTATTCTGTTGCCAACTTTCACTTTTGTTCAACCCTTCAAGTGACTTCACGAGAGCGTTCACTTCTAAAGCTTTTTAATTCGATAACCTAGTCACCCACAGAGTGCAAACACGTGAGTTTCTTGTTGCTACTTTATTGGGGAATGTATTGATGTTTTTTGAAGCTGTTTCTAGATCAAATCTAATACATTTCAATTCATGCGTTTTAATTCGCCATAATAAGCATTAGGCGATAACAATACTCCCGCCTTACCAACAAGCATTAGTTTACTTTGCTCGATAGGTAGACGGTTTGACAGTTCAATAGGTAGATTTGGCTTCACTCTTTGCGCAACTCTATATATAATAGACTCTGTTCCAAAATTATTTAACACTCGAGCACGCGCGCTGTTGTATTTTGTTCAACAAAAGTGAATTTTCTGCTGCCATTTTTTACCTAAGTCAAATATTGACATGAAACCAACGTGTACTCCTAAAAATCACTTACCCTGCTACCCCCAAAATGGCTTCCGGTCACTTTTAGCCATGATTGGGTGACCACGGGACACTTTACTGCACCAACCTCCGGGAATCAGATGATACGGAGTGTTAGTTGAAAGTTTTTACCACCATGTTTAGCCAAAACCCTCGAAAATTGTAAGACTTAGAAAACTGGCGTCCTCTACAATGCCGTTCAAGTGATTAGAGCCCTCATGATAGAGATAATTTTAGTTTGGAACTCATCCGCTTGGTGGCGCTAATGTATGAGGAATTATTTTATAGGTGAGATATATCTATATATACTACTTTAGATTTCAACCGCTTGGTGGCGCTGGTAATGGAGAATTGCTTGTTATGTGCGACATATCGCAATCTGTTAGATTTTGAAAATAACCGTCTGTGGAATTTAGAAAGTTGTTATCTTCAACAAAGTTGTTCGGGTGATATAAGCCAATATTAGAGCAGAATTAAGTGCATAAGAAATTACATGGTCGGGTAAATCACTATTTGGGCCTATGGACCCGATTCCCGGCTCACTGCACAGAAAACTAAGGATTTATACTTTTTGGAAGCCGTAGGTTTATGGTTGATAATTTTAAAAAAGTCTCCCATTTATTTCGCACAATACTCAATATTTTTCAACCATTTATTTCACTCCTAATTGGTCCAATTATAGAAAGTAAAAATGTACATTCCGAACAATCACTCTCCGTTGCTACACCACTGAGCTGGAGTGAATCTTTCCACTTTTACAAAACGGTATTTTCATATAAACACCTACCTGAAAATCGTCACAGTTCTCGATACAATCATTGCTTGATGCTGTTCACTGTTCGTTTCACTAGAACTAATATAAACATATTAAAATACATTTAAAAATCTATCCTCAAACCGAACAAAAATTCACCTCGGCATAAGAACGTTCAACGTTCATAGGAAAACTATCTAATACGTTGACGCTATTATGTTATTTATAATTCTCTCGATCTCAAAAAGTGAGAAAAATATAGTTTTTAAGCGTTTGGAAGTAATTTGGATGAGTGAATATATCTTTTCAATCAAATAAAAATTATTATAAATTATACCATCTGGCATCATGTCGGCGTTGAACGTGCATAATTTTGTTTACGTCGCATTTTATACCGTCCCGAGAGAGAACGAGAGTAAGATGTTGAGAGATTGAGCGAAATTTTGCTTAGGCCGGGAACTGGTTTGGAAGTGGGCCGGAAACGAAATCGCTATGACTGAAATGAGTGCTGCACCTCGTTAATTTAAATCAAATAAAAGCTTTTTCAAACGATGTTTACCAAGAAAAGCTATTTTTAAGCAGAAGTGAACCCCATTGCAGTATAGCACGGCCCACGAAATTTAGGAAAACTTGCCTCCTGTCATAAATATCAATTAAATAATGCAGTCGTATGCATGTCACGGGCAGCAGGGACTATGTCCAAGGGCTTGACGATCCCTCCCCAGGCCATCTGCGAGTTGTGGGGCTTGCCTAGGATGTGGTGGGGTTTGACAGTGGGCCCTGTTAAACCTCTATAAAAAGCTGCATGTATCCGCAAGTAGGCCCCACCAAAGCGACCGTGTGCCGCTCAAAGCGCACAAGCCCAAGTCCTGGTGTTAGGTGGGACGCTAAACAGCCCTGACACGACGGCCCTCCGACGAGACAGGAGGTTTGCGCAGGCCCAATAAGCCGCCTAGAAAACCAATCATTACGAACAATATAAGAGATAATGCGACTCGATATAATCGGCAAAGACCTAGGCGACGAATACAGGATCACGATTGGAAGCTTGGAACATGGAATTGCAAGTCGCAGGGTTTCGCAGGTTGCGACAGGATGATCTACGATGAATTACATCTCCGCAACTTCGACGTCGTGGCGCTGCAGGAGATTTGCTGGACAGGACAGAAAGTGTGGAAAAGCGGGCATCGAGCGGCTACCTTCTACCAAAGCTGTGGCACCACCAACGAGCTGGGAACCGGCTTCATAGTGCTGGGTAAGATGCGCCAACGCGTGATTGGGTGGCAGCCAATCAACGCAAGGATGTGCAAGCTGAGGATTAAAGGCCGTTTCTTCAACTATAGCATCATCAACGTGCACTGCCCACACGAAGGGAGATCCGACGACGAGAAAGAAGCGTTCTACGCACAGCTGGAGCAGACATACGATGGATGCCCACTGCGGGACGTCAAAATCGTCATCGGTGACATGAACGCACAGGTAGGAAGGGAGGAAATGTATAGACCGGTCATCGGACCGGATAGTCTGCACACCGTTTCGAATGACAACGGCCAACGATGCATAAACTTCGCAGCCTCCCGCGGAATGGTAGTCCGAAGCACCTTCTTTCCCCGCAAAAATATCCACAAGGCCACATGGAGATCACCTAACCAAGAAACGGAAAACCAAATCGATCACGTTCTAATCGACGGAAAATTCTTCTCCGACATCACGAATGTCCGCACTTACCGCAGTGCGAATATTGAATCCGACCACTACCTCGTTGCAGTATGCCTGCGCTCAAAACTCTCGACGGTGTACAACACGCGTCGAAGTCGGACGCCGCGGCTTAACATTGGGCGGCTACAAGACGGTAGACTAGCCCAAGAATACGCGCAGCAGCTGGAAGTGGCACTTCCAACGGAAGAGCAGCTAGGCGCAGCGTCTCTTGAAGATGGCTGGAGAGATATTCGATCCGCCATTGGTAGCACCGCAACCGCTGCACTAGGCACGGTGCCCCCGGATCAGAGAAACGACTGGTATGACGGCGAATGTGAGCAGTTAGTGGAAGAGAAGAATGCAGCATGGGCGAGATTGCTGCAACACCGCACGAGGGCGAACGAGGCACGATATAAACAGGCGCGGAACAGACAAAACTCGATTTTCCGGAGGAAAAAGCGCCAGCAGGAAGATCGAGACCGTGAAGAAACGGAGCAACTGTACCGCGCTAATAACACACGAAAGTTCTATGAGAAGTTGAACCGTTCACGTAAGGGCCACGTGCCACAGCCTGATATGTGTAAGGACATAAACGGGAACCTCCTTACGAACGAGCGTGAGGTGATCCAAAGGTGGCGGCAGCACTACGAAGAACACCTGAATGGCGATGTGGCAGACGAAGATGGCGGTATGGTGATGGACCTGGGAGAACGCGCGCAGGACATAATTCTACCGGCTCCGGATCTCCAGGAAATCCAGGAGGAGATTGGCCGGCTGAAGAACAACAAAGCCCCTGGGGTTGACCAACTACCAGGAGAGCTATTTAAACACGGTGGTGAGGCACTGGCTAGAGCGCTGCACTGGGTCATTACCAAGATTTGGGAGGAGGAAGTTTTGCCGCAGGAGTGGATGGAAGGTGTCGTGTGTCCCATCTACAAAAGGGCGATAAGCTGGATTGTAGCAACTACCGCGCAATCACATTGCTGAACGCCGCCTACAAGGTACTCTCCCAAATCTTATGCCGTCGACTAGCACCAACTGCAAGGGAGTTCGTGGGGCAGTACCAGGCGGGTTTTATGGGCGAACGCTCCACCACGGACCAGGTGTTCGCCATTCGCCAAGTACTGCAGAAATGCCGCGAATACAACGTGCCCACACATCATCTATTCATCGACTTCAAAGCCGCATATGATACAATCGATCGGGACCAGCTATGGCAGCTAATGCACGAACACGGTTTTCCGGATAAACTGACACGGTTGATCAAAGCGACGATGGATCGGGTGATGTGCGTAGTTCGAGTTTCAGGGGCATTCTCGAGTCCCTTCGAAACCCGCAGGGGGTTACGGCAAGGTGATGGTCTTTCGTGTTTGCTATTCAACATCGCTTTGGAAGGGGTAATACGAAGAACTGGGATTAACACGAGTGGTACAATTTTCAATAAGTCCGTCCAGCTATTTGGTTTCGCCGACGACATAGATATTATGGCACGTAACTTTGAGAAGATGGAGGAAGCCTACATCAGACTGAAGAGGGAAGCTAAGCGGATCGGACTAGTCATCAACACGTCGAAGACGAAGTACATGATAGGCAGAGGTTCAAGAGAAGACAATGTGAGCCACCCACCGCGAGTTTGCATCGGTGGTGACGAAATCGAGGTGGTAGAAGAATTTGTGTACTTGGGCTCACTGGTGACTGCCGAAAATGACACCAGCAGAGAAATTCGGAGACGCATAGTGGCTGGAAATCGTACGTACTTTGGACTCCGCAAGACGCTCCGATCGAATAGAGTTCGCCGCCGTACCAAACTGACAATCTACAAAACGCTAATTAGACCGGTAGTCCTCTACGGACACGAGACCTGGACGATGCTTGTGGAGGACCAACGCGCACTTGGAGTTTTCGAAAGGAAAGTGCTGCGTACCATCTATGGTGGGGTGCAGATGGCGGACGGTACGTGGAGGAGGCGAATGAACCACGAATTGCATCAGCTGTTGGGAGAACCATCCATCGTTCACACCGCGAAAATCGGACGACTGCGATGGGCCGGGCACGTAGCCAGAATGTCGGACAGTAACCCGGTGAAAATGGTTCTCGACAACGATCCGACGGGCACAAGAAGGCGAGGTGCGCAGCGGGCAAGGTGGATCGATCAGGTGGAAGATGACTTGCGGACCCTCCGTAGACTGCGTGGTTGGCGACGTGTAGCCATGGACCGAGCCGAATGGAGAAGACTCTTATATACCGCACAGGCCACTTCGGCCTTAGTCTGAATAAATAAATAAATGCATGTTAGGCCGGGAATGGGGTAAGAAACCCTATATGAGATATCGCAATCTGTAAGATTTTGAAAATTACCGTCCTTTACAAAGTTGCTCAGGTAGTAAAAGCCACTATGGAAATGTATTTTGTTAGTAATTCCATCGTTTGGCCATGCTAGTATGAAAATCACTAGCCGTCTCCTACAAAGTTGCTCGGGTGGCAAAAGCCAGTATAGAGACAGTTTTGATTGGGTATTCTACTCCTTGACAATGCTAGTGTCTGTAGAATAACTTGCTAGGCTACCGTGGGGCATCGAAATCCGTACACTTAAGCACCTTAGTATATGAAAAAGTCATTAGAAAATAGGAATCGAATGTAAATAAAACATTTGTCATCGACACAGGAGCATGAAGGCTTCTACTTTTGAACTGTTTCACATTTACTCATTAAAAACTACGAAAAACATCATAAAATAATGAATTAAATCAACTACTCCTGACTCGAAATCCGTCCACCGTAAATATTTAAATTGAAACAGTCTGATTGACCGAACTACCACTGTAAATAGTTCGATACACACCTTGAGAAGGGATCCATTTGATTTGTATTCCGCTGATCTTATGTAATGATTCGCAATAAGCAATAAAAACACAGTTACTTTTGGTGCAATTAGGCTCTACCCGAAAACAAAATGGCGGCACAAACTCCGCGTTTGGTGGGTGAAGATTTGTTTTTGATTTTTGTTGTTTTAATTTCAAAGCCTTCTTTCCAATTCTATGCCCTAAAAGCTTACTGCCAAGAATCTGAACAGGATAAGATTAATTATTTCTACATTAATTACCTTTAACCCCCTCTAATTTATTGATATCTCATGAGGTGGATGGAATTCCCAACTAGTCTGTATTTCAGTTTGAAGGTCTAGAGGACCTGAACAACTTTGTTGAATATTGTAAGCGTGTATCTCCTTAGCATTAAGAGGTATAATATTAATAAACGCACAACCTAACACTGTTGTACAAAATACAACGCGCGCGTGCTCGTGTTACAAAAGTTGGCGCGCGTTCTGAAAGGTTAAAAAAAATGTTTTTTTTTCAAAGGAACTTTTTGGATTTTTTTAAATCGATTGCTGCAATGCATTCAAATGACCGCAAATAGATATAAATTGATGGAAATAGTAAAATCTATCCCTCTAAAGTGCTAACCTCTAACCCCTCTTATGTGTTTTCTCATTTTTATAATGCGCGAGAAAGGCACCATCAATGCTGGATAAATCTGTTTTTTTTCATTAGCGCTTCTCACTAAGTGCTGACAAGGAGAGAACCTACATAGCTAGAAGAAATACTTAAGATCGTTCCAAAAATTAAAAATTAGTTTTAATCCCAGTTGCGTAGCCAGAAAATTGGTGGAGCCGGGGTCGGTTTTTTTTTTAACATTTTGGAAAAAAATTTCTTCTAAAAATTTTGTCTCTGGGAGGAGGGTGGTTTATGTCCAAAACCGCCCCCGTGGCTACGCCACTAGGGGTGCTTGGTGGCCTTGTGTCACTGCTTCTGCCTCATAAGCAGGAGATTAAGGGTTTGATCCCTGGCCCTTTCCAATTTCCTATTAGATAATTTCGTTAATCATATAACTCAAACTCTTTGCAAATCAAATTCTCATTGCTAGCAAGTATGATTCTAAATATAGAATTGTTATAAAAAAAAGCTGCCTGTTACTTAGTAGCAGTAAATAAAAATGTAAAAATAGACTGGTATTCATTTGTACCTGAATGCTATATACGGTCGCTATGATCGTGCAGGCCTCATACAAGTAAGAATGTGTGAGGTGTATGTGCGGGTAGCGATGGTGTGGTAGACGTGTGCGTGGTATTAGAATCCAATAGCATTCAAATTCTAATTGTAAAAAAAATGAATCCCATTAGAATTCACTTTAATACTTTCTCATTACTCTAGTACTTCTAATTCTCATTCATATATTCCTATCCCATAGATCGCATCACTCACCAAAGTGAATCCAGATAATATATCCCTTCATACTAACACAATATCCTATCCTAAGACTATCGTGGAGATGCAGAGGTATACTCGGTCTCTAGTAACAACGAGAGTTGAACTAATAATCCTTCCTTCCCTTGATGACCGTAAGGACGTGGCCGGCGCCGTAATTGACTTAGTAAAATGCATTGAATTTCCGAAATTTGCACATTGAGAATGATAGCTAAACCCAAGCTCCATTCAATTGGTTCCCTGTGAAATTTCGCAAGTTCTAATCAATCACGGAGTAGCAACTACGAATTGTACGGTTATCCTGCTCATGCTCATGCTCATGCTCAAAACCACCCCCGTGGCTACGCCACTGTTTAATCCATTCATCATTTTGTATTTTTATATGGGGCTGATAAGAGCAACATAGAGACGTCAAAACATATGGGTTCTTAGGGAAAGGGACATTTAAGGTCTGAGGGAAGGGTTTTCCGTTAAAAAAGCACGTGGTAGCACTCTCTGAGAGAGAAAATTGCCTAATTCAGCGCGCCAGAATGACGCTGTCAGTGTCGCTAAAATTATTTCATCATTATGCAGTTTAGAATTGTTTGAGAATTTGTCGTAAACGGAGAACAAAAGGAATTGGCAACAATGGGGAAGAAATTTATCACTCATGCAGTGGTTCGGCGAGAGAACAGCAGCAGCGCCGACCAATCACGCAAGGGTCTGTTCACAAATTACGTAACGCAAAAATCCGAGTTTTTGACCCCCTCCCTCCCCCTCGTAACAAAAAGTAACATTTTTGGTACCCCCTCCCTCCCCCATATAACGCGTAACTGAGAAAATTTTAAAACATTTTTTTCTTTCTCTGTAGAATGTATGGGTTTGGTATTTATTGAACACTGTTATAATAGGAACGGCACATGATCAAAACCAAGGATATCAAGAATGCAGCTGATAAAAACGAATTCATTTCAATTCGATAATAGAATTCAAATTTTAGTTTAGCGGGACTATTCTGTCGAGAAATACAATATTCGCTTGGTGTTTTTACGCATAATTGTCCCGCTATGTGTTTGATTTTGGAATGACTAAAACGATCACGGTAGAGCTAGAGCACTATAAGAGTATACAATATTTTTTCTTTAAAATATTTTTTTTCGCGTTATGCGTAACACTTGATAGTACCCACCCCCTCCCCCACCTTTTAGTGTAACAAAGTATAACGCAAGTTGGACCTCCCCCCTCCCCCCAAAAGCGTTACGTAATTTGTGAACAGACCCCAATGAGGAAATCAAAATAAACAAACTACAGCTGGTTTTGGAAAATGAAAACATGAGCCGTTTCTAGAACAACATTAGTAAATATCGTGAGAGGATTTCTGTACAAGGTTTCCACACAAGCTTTGAAAAGTATTTGGGTGATAACAGTGGTGCTGGTGTAAGTAAGACAAATAAGACAAATAAGACAAATAAGACAAATAAGAAAAATAAGACAAATAAGACAAATGAGACAAATAAGATAGATAAGACTAAGAAGAAAAATAAAGTAAGTTCCTCCAGGAATTCCTTCGGAAATTCCTCCAGCAATTCCTTCGGAAGTTCCTCCAGGAATTGTCTTCGAAAGTTCCTCCAGGAATACCTTCAGAAGTTCCTCCAGGAATTCCTTCGGAAGTTCCTCCAGGAATTCATTCGGAAGTTCCTCCAGCAATTCCTTCGGAAGTTCCTCCAGGAATTCCTTCAGAAGTTCCTCCAGAAATTCCTTCAGAAGTTCCTCCGGGAGTCCCTCCAGGAATTCCTTCGGAAGTTCCTCCAGGAATTCCTTCGGAAGTTCCTCCAGGAATTCCTTCGGAAGTTCCTCCAGGAATTCCTTCGGAAGTTCCTCCAGGAATTCCATAGGAAGTTCCTCCAGGAATTCCATCGGAAGTTCCTCCAGGAATTCCTTCGGAAGTTCCTCCAGGAATTCCTTCGGAAGTTCCTCCAGGAATTCCTTCGGAAGTTCCTCCAGGAATTTCTTCGGAAGTTCCTCCAGGAATTCCTTCGGAAGTTCCTCCAGGAATTCCTTCGGAAGTTCCTCCAGGAATTCCTTCGGGAGTTCCTCCAGAAATTCCTTCGAGAGTTCCTCCAGAAATTCCTTCGGAAGTTCCTCCAGGAATTTCTTCGGAAGTTCTTCCAGAAATTCCTTCGGAAATTCCTCCAGGAATTCCTTCGGAAGTTCCTCCAGGAATTCCTTCGGAAGTTCCTCCATGAATTTCTTCGGAGGTTCCTCCAGGAATGCCTTCGGCAGTTCCTCCAGGAATTCCATCGGAAGTTCCTCCAGGAATTCCATCGGAAATTCCTCCAGGAATTCCATCGGAAGTTCCTCCAGGAATTCCTTTGGAAGTTCCTCCAGGAATTCCTTCTAAAGTTCCTCCAGGAATTCCTTCGGATGTTCCTCCAGGAATTCCTTCGGAAGTTCTTCCAAGAAATCCTCAGGAAGTTCCTCCAGGAATTCCTCCGGAAGTTCCTCCAGGAATTCCTCCGGATGATCTACCGGGAATTCCTCTGGAAGTTCCTCCGGGAATTCCTCCGGAAGTTCCTCCGGGAATTCCTCCGGAAGTTCCTCTGGGAAATCCTCCAGAAGATCCTCCGGGAATTCCTCCGGAAGTTCCTTCAGGAATTCCTCCGGGAATTTCTCCGGGAATTCCTAAGGAAGTTCACCCGGGAATTTTCCTGGAGAAACTTCCGGCGGAATTCCTGGAGGAACTTCCGGAGGAATTCCTGAAGGAACTTCAGGAGGAACTTCTGGAGGAATTACTGGAGGAACTTCCGGCGGAATTCCTGGAGGAACTTCCGGAGGAATTCCTGAAGGAACTTTAGGAGGAATTCCTGGAGGAACTTCTGGAAGAATTCCCGGAAGAACTTCTGGAGGAATTCCTGGAGGAATTTCCGGAGGAACTTCCGGAGGAATACCTGGAGGGATTTCCGTAGGAATTTGTCTTGTTTGTCTTATTTGCTTTATTTGTCTTATTTGTTTTATTTTGCTTATTTGTTTTATTTGCCTTATTTGTCTTATTTATTTTCAATTGTTTATCTTATCTCATTCCTATATTTGATTTCAATTTATATATTTGGTATCCTCGTGTTCACAAATAGGAATACACTTTTTTCTAGTGTCACGCTAGATACAAAAGTTGACGGACTTTCTACCGCTCTCATCGCTCCTTTCCTGCCGTGCGCCACAAGAAAATATGCTGTTGCCTGCTCTCCCGAAATAGTAACTTTTGTATGGAATTAAAAAAACTTGGTTGAAGTAAAAAGAGCTTCCTGCTAAATTTATTGCGGTGACATATACTTTTTATTACATCAAAATGATCGTTGGAAAAATTCAAAACTTTTGTCAGTTGGGTTTTGCGAAATTCGGTTCCTTTGTGCCTCAAATCATCGGAGAGAGGTACTGAGAAGCGAAAATTTCAGTTGTACAATAGTTCAGTATTTAGAGCCTAATTCAAATTTGGGAAATAGTAGGTTCATGAAATTTTGTAGGAACATTCTTTGATAAATTTCAAAGAGATTGTCAGTTGGGATAAGCGAAATTCGTTCCCATTTCCGAGTTATAGACATTTTAGTACGAAAATAGCATTCTACCGCGAGAGAGCTTCCCTCAGACCTTAATGAGACAAATCGGCACCAACATTTCAAAAGGGCGAAAATGCTTTTGTAAACAATAGCTTCTCACGTCGCTGGAGGGCTGATTTTCTAGCCACCCACGCAACCCAGAGCTATTAAATGAAAGAAGAGGATTTGCTGCTTCCATCAGTGGTGTTGGATTGCGTGGGTGGGCTCAAATTAGCCCACCAGTGACCTGAAATTTTTTTGTTTACAAAAAATGTTAATTGAGTCATTAAAAAATGTTTTTACGAATTTTGGATGCTTTCAAAGTTCGTGTTTTCATTCTGAAAGCAGCACAAAAAAAAGGTTATTAGCCCGTATGGTCTTCAGTTAGCCTTGCGAGCAAAGAAATGGCGAGTTCGATTCTCGGTTCGGACTAGGATATTTTCGTGTGGGAAACATCCTCGACTCCCTGGACATAGTGTATCCATTGTACTTGCCACACAAGATACATACTCGTACAATGGCGGGCATAGAAATAACTGAGGAAATGCTAATAGAAGTTGGAAAGCAGGCCTAGTTCCACTTGGAACGTAGAGCCGTAGAAGAAGAAGAAGCCCGTAGGGTTTAGGCATCGTTTTGTTCTGTTTTTTCGAAAGATATTTTTCGCATAGATTTTGTACATGGTAGGTAAATTCATAATTATTTCCAGATTCAGAGGTCAAAATTTTAAAAAGATGTACAAACATTTACTTAAAGATCGAAGATTCCAGTTGGAAGCAGGTGCCTAGTAAAATTTTAGTTAAATTGAATAGCTACGAATCGAGATTTCGATCGTCAAACATGAAGAAAAAGTATGAAAATCATACTTGTCTTTATACTTATTTCTGGTGGTATACCGTACACATCGTTCTATTGAAGAAAAGTAGGTGCCACACATCAAGTACCTATCCGCCATCTTCAATTTGCTGGCGCCACTAATAACTACTGTTGTTACATGAAATAGCGATTAGTATGTACGTACATGTTACAAGTTGTATAAATAACAAACGCACGACGAATTCTAAACGCTGCTCAACTCCATCTATTCAACTAAATAAACTGATTTATATTCTTCTATGTGTTTAACATTCCTCAAAACTCATTACGGAATCAGTGCCAGTGCTTGGATATGAAAATATCATCGCGTACAGCTATTAATAATTCGTTTGTTGACCGACGAAAAACGAAGCATTTCTCCACAACTGTCACCGTCGCATAAATAAACAATTATTATATTGCCCACCAAGATCCGGGCGTTCGCGATCGATGAAACGTGATCCACTTCATTTCACTGGATGTACCGCTGGGGGTTAGCCGGACTTGTTTAGATGACGATGAGAGAGACCTACATCGGCATCAAACTGACGACAAAAGTAACTCCGTTTCAGCTTTTTGGCTTTCTCTCTAAATTGTGTAGAAGGGATGTAAATTCACTACTAGCTACATTCATGAACAAAATCCTATGATCCAGAGAAAGGTTGTATCACTTTTAGGTGAATAAATGTAGGGTTGTTTAAATGTTCAGTCGCGATAACTTTATAGCCGGTAGGTCGCGGTTGGAACTTGAAGAATTTTGCCCATTTGCATTTTATTCTCCTTGGTGGCGAGTTTCTCCTTGCACTGGCGAACGCTCGTTGGTCGTCTATCGTCGTCGTTGTGACTTGTGAATGAATGAATGAATGGGTAGCACTTGACTCGCTTATGCTCTAGGGTGGCGGTGGAGAGCCATTGGCGATCGTTCGCCGTCATGATCACAAGTGGTCCGTCATAGTCTCTTGGTTCACAGAAATCAAAATCAAAACGTTAACGGGGAGGGCGACACGCAGAATTATTAATTGGTTTTGATTGGAATTCAGTTATGCCCCGTCTCCGTACCTTTTTCTTGCGAGGAGAGAAGGCAGGTAGTTGGATCCCTGTCCAAACCCCAGTGCGATAAAGTCGTCGACGGCGAAGGAGAAACTCGCCGCAACAAGTTGATTTTCAACTTTTCATCGTTAGCGGTGAAACTTCGCGCGCGGGTAAACATATCCAATGGGGTGAGCAGGCCGAAGCCAACAAGCGGCTGGATGTCCGTATCCAAAAGTCGGTTGGGAACGTGTGCCCAAATTTGGAACTGCTGCCGATGTTTTTCAGATTCGAATACTTGGGGAAGGTCTTTCAATTTGAGAAATAAAAGGAAGGAATTCGGGTCAACGAAATATTTTTAACCGATTCGTTTTTGTTTTGTAGCGAAGTGTTCATTTTATCGCGGCCGGTTCGTGCTACGAGGATGCCCTGAGGGCTATGAAAACCTGTCTTGGGCTGAGATTCCAAGTGTCTTTAGATTGTAGATTGGTATGTATTGTGGAGCAGCTAAGATTGAGTATTTGATTGACGCCGGGTGACATCAAGGTTGTTGATGCTGCCATTGACGAGTCACAACAGGTGGAGAAGTAACAAGTGCGTCGAATACCTGATTGTTAGATATCATCTGGATGGAAGCGAAACGTAACCAGTGGTTCGATTAATTTTGTCAATCTTGATTTGATCATTATTTTTTCTCGCATATTTTTGAATGCTGGTAGCTAAATTTGGGCAATCACCTCGACCCTTCTAACTAACCTTTTTTCGCAGTTACCAAAAAATGTCTTTCTAACAAATACATTGACACCATGAACGTCGCGTAATTGTTGTTCAAGGGCCACGTTGGTCAAGAATGTCAATGTCAAATATACGTAAAAAATGAAGGTTAGCTAATAACTTGTGTTTAGAAACACTTCATTCCTTGGGATGTGCTCTTCATAGTTTAAAGCGGAGAGCAGGTGGTCATTTTGAGGTCCATCTTCCGTATATGAAACAGCAGAACTCCAAGATCAATATTTCAAAACTATTTGGGTGTCTGCAGATTAAGACCGAAAAGGATAATCTGCCCGATTGTATGTGGTTCTGTTTAGTTGAGATTGCAGGAACTTGACATCCACAAAAAAAAAATACACACGGTTGATAATATTGTTTATTTTAAAACTAACTAACAGTTACTTTCAAATCATTTCTACGATTCTTACTCACACTCCTAATGCTTATGCATGGAAATGCACCGCACAGGGTGCTACGGAAACATTTGACACGAACCTAACCTTGCGCCACGTTCCACAAGTTACCAAAGTGTCGAAAGGAATTCCACCCACCAGGATGTGGCAGCATTCCCGACCAGAAATCCCAAAGACAGCAGCAGTGTAACTACATGATGGTAATCTGCTGCGGCAACCCCTCGCAGCTATTAGGGCGTTTTTATTACCGACAGATTCAGTCATCTCAATTACAGATTCCACCCTTCGCTTCCGGTGTCGACGTTGTTCCTCCCTACAGAAATCTATGTCAAGTGGCGCGTCTATCTTGCTGTAGGTCCCTTCGATGTAGTTGGAAGTTTTCAATTATGATTCCAAACTGTATACAAATTCAGTGGTGCGAATCGGTGGCTTCGATGCCCCGTTCCTACAGTTCGAGCCTTGAGGACACGATACAGGGCGAACGAAGGCCGAAGACTGATTGCACACGTGCGCGGTGCACCGACTGAGGCGAGGGTTGAAAATCTCCCCCTTTTTAATTTCTCCTCTGTAGAGAAAATTTTTCATCGACGAGAGCGGCGTTTGGAATCGGGAGACCCGATGAATGACGACGATAAAACTATCAATGTGATGCTGTTTTTTCTTTATGTCATTATTATGTGTGTTTGGATTGTTATCCGGGGGAGTTGTAGTGGCCTTGCTGTTATGGTATTGTTATTTTATCGTCGTACTGCAGAGACGGTTTGGACAGCTGAATGTTTACTGTTCTTGTTATCTGGATGTGCGTAATTTTCATCACTCTTCTATTGATACGGCTTGGTAATGGTAACGGCGCCAGAAGGCATGACGGTATCAGAATCAGGGCTGATAATAGTCATTCTCGTCGGATGCCTACCACGAAGATAGTCGCGCAGCCAAAAGTTATGACGATTTCCGTCGTCACTTCTTCACACTAGACCTGTGCGCCGAAGTATTTGTGAACGGCGGTGGCGTAAGGCCATTTTTACACCGACGGCGGCGGCGTCACGCCGTAAGCAATGTTCGGCGGCGGCGGCGGCGTGAATCGGCGTGAAGAACTTCGAGCTGCAAGGCATATGATGATTTTAATGAATTTTAGGGTTTTTTGTATAATTGCTAGCTACAGTCAGGCTGATGGGGTAAACATCCTAATAGCTATAACTTGTATCTCCACAGCAAAAGTTTACATTAACATTGTTGCATCACAGCACAAAAGTTCATTGGAAAGTTATTCGAATATAAATCCAGAAATTTTGAAATTCCTCAAAATATTCCTCAGAAAATTCGAAAAGGGAATTATGAGAAATAATTTAAAATTTCCCTAATGAATTCCTTCATAACTTCCTCTAAGAATTCCCTATGAAAATTTATTTGGGTATTTCTTCGGAAATTTGTTCCGAAATTTCTCCACAAGTCCCTTAAGGAATTTCCTTAGAAATTTCTTCGGAAATCCCTTTACGGAGTCTTTTGGGAAAAGGGAATTTGAAAATTTCATTAGGAACTTCTTTGAGAATTCTTTCAAGAATTCCTAAAAAAATACACATGAAAAATCTTTCATGAATTTCCATTGGAATATCCCTTTAGAAGAAAACCATCGGAATTTGAATCAGCATTTTTTTTAGAAATTCCTTCAAGAATTTCTATTAGGAATTTCTAATAAAAATTCTTCCAGTAATTCCTAAAAGAATTCCTTCGGAAATACTAGGAAGATATTTTTGGTATTTTTTCAAAATTTCCCTCTGGTATTTATTTAAAATTTTCTCTAGGAATTCTTTCCGAATTTCCTACAGGAATTGCTTCGAACATTCCTCCAGAAATTCATTTAGCCACTCTTCCAGGAATTCCTGTAGATTAGACCTATTCATGTTTTCAAAAAGTATCAAACATTCGACTGGTTTGGCCAGAATCACGATTCTTATGCTAAGCATAAGTCTTCTGTCGAATAAAGAAGCAAGGGAAATCTTGGGAAATTTTGTATGTAAATTTCTTAAATTTTTTTGAACCGTTGTTTAAGTGTATTTTTTTTTAATTGAAAATTAGTTTAAGACTCAAATAACTTTGGAAATTTCTTCGAAAATTCCTTTAAAAATTTCTGCAAATTAGAATTCGTTCCGGAACTATTCCTGCAGGAATTTTGCACGATTTACTGAAGGAATTTTTTAAGGACTTCCTGGAGGAAGTTCCAAAGGAAAATAGGCCTTTAATGAGGGTTTTCTGAAGAAATCCCTGGATGAATGTCCAAATTATTTCCTGATGGCTTTTCTAAAAA
The DNA here is from genome assembly GCF_024139115.2 of Armigeres subalbatus. Taxonomy (NCBI): domain Eukaryota; kingdom Metazoa; phylum Arthropoda; class Insecta; order Diptera; family Culicidae; genus Armigeres; species Armigeres subalbatus. The sequence continues at coordinate 208,150,377 of NC_085139.1, read as the reverse complement.
GATTTTCGGAGAAATTCCTGAAGGAATTTTCGAATCAATTCTTGAAGGAATATCCGAAAAAGAACCTAAAAAGATTTTCGAACAGAATTTTTAATGAATTTCAGGAGAAATATCTGAAGGAATTCTGAAAGGAACCTACCTACGAAGGGTTTTTTAATGGATTTACCAAACAAATAGCTTTTGGAATATAAATAAAAATTACTATATTTCTGCGAAAATTTCTTCGAAAATCCGTACAGTACTAATACAAACTCAGTTTTGACTCTAGAATCAAGACTACATGCCAAGAAAAACTCCCAAAATATCGAGACGGAGGATATTCAGATATGCTTAAGAACTCCTTGGGAATTTACTGCAGGAGTTCCTTAGAAAATTTCTACGGATTTTTTCGTAAATACCTTAAACAATTCCCTAGGAAACATATTATGGAACAAATTTGGTAAGTCATCAAGAAACTCATTCTAGTGTACCTTCAAAAATTCCGTCAGGAATTCGATCTGGAATTTCTCCAGGAATTCCTTCAAAAAACCTCCACAAATAAAACCAGGTTTCTCTTTGAAATTTTCCTCGGGAATTGCTTCGGAACTTCTCAGGATCTTAGGAAATTTCTTAAGGAATTCTTCTGGAAATTCCTTCAAAAATTCTTCTAAGATTAATTCTGACATTTCCATCAGGAATTTCTTCAAAGCTTTTTTTTTGAATACTTTAAAAAAATTCTACCCATGTAGTTGGGTACACATTTTCAAACTTTCCTTCCCACAGTAATGGATTTGACGCGCTTCCTTGAAGAAGCCATTCCTCGGGAAGTTGATTAAGTATTGCAAATCTCGTTGTTGGTCTGTTGGATTACACTGTTGAAAGGAGATTCTCTCTATCCCGCGGGCTTCGCGTAAGTGTCTCTGCTTACGGGTCCGCCACCTCCGTTTTTTGTCCTTTATACAAAGCAGAATGGTGATTAAAATCGACTGTACTAATGGGTGGAGCCGTATGCAGAGTAAGACTCAAGCCAGGATGGTGGTTAACTACATGCATACATATATAGTTTCAAAAATTGCTACAAAATTCCTTCGGAAATTATTTAAACAATTCCACTGGAACTTTTCCAGGTATTCCATAAGACATTCCATTCCCTCAAAAATTGATCTAGTACTTCGTTCGGAATTCCTGCGCCATTTTCTTCCAACATTCTAGGACAAATGAAATTTCCTTAAAGAATTACCAACATTCTTAAATTTCATAAAGAATTGCTTTGAACATTCCTTCAAGATTTTTTACGGAATTTTCAATTATTTATTTATTTATTTCGTCAAGCATTGTAGACTACAAACACATTGTTTCACTTAAACACTATCTGTTTTAATCACTAGACAACTATTATGCTATACTATTCATTGTTTTCCTCACTAGCGTGTTAGACATTGATATGTCGATGACCTCACAATATATATTATATATGTTCATCATAGAGTTGAGCGGTCCATTTTTAGCATAACATCATTCTGACGGGAAAAGGGCATCATCTCTCATAGAAAAGTTGGAAGCTATGATCCAGAAACAGAGAGATGCGTCGTAGTTTGAACAATTTCATCAATAAGAAGCATGCTCTGAAGTAACTAAAGAACCAGTATCGAGTCTGGATAAGGTTTTAATGGTATTGAAGTCTATTAAACCCACTTCGATTGATACACCCAACCAGCGACTGTTAGATTTTCATACACTTCTGTATAAGGACCTACCAAAACCTGTATAAAAACTGGGCATATGCAACATTGTTAGATTCTTATACATAAAATGTAAGCTCACAAACAAATATTGTAAGTAAAACTTGAAAAACTGTAAGGTTCATACAATATTTGTAAAAAAATCTAGCGTTGCCCAGTTCTCATACAGGTTTTGGTAGGTTCTTATACAGCATTGTTAGAAAGCGGGTGTTCTCTGATTCTAATTCTGAAATAACTGCACTAAGAAGAAGTCTTTATTGTCGGATTCAAGCATCAACGCCTTAACATTTCTTAAACCGTATTGCAAGCGAGTAGTCAAGTGGCGATTCGTTAGTAAATTGGACTGATACATATTTTACCATTCTTAAAAATGTAATAAATATATGAAATTGAAATTTGCATGTTTTTTTTATTTTCATCCCGGGATAACGAAAAAATTAATCTCGGAATTTTTTATAGTCCGGGACCCTCTATTTTGCTTGTAATTTTAGCATTGAGGGTCATCAGAACCTATAGGGAAAACTGGACACACATGATCCCTACTTTTTGTTTCGAATGATTCCGATGTAATGGTTAAATTTTAACGATTTAAGATGGACCTGATAAACAATTTGATTTGTTATTCTAAAATAGCATTGGAATAAATTACTTTACCATGAAAGTCATTGAAAAATCTATCTAATAATAATGACAATACATTTATTTTGTCATTATTTTGTCCGTTATTTTGCATTATCTCTACAGCAAATTTCGGTTTATGCTATCGTAGCTCTTGCTTTTATGGAAATATTCGAGAATCTAACTCTGATTACGAAAAATATCGGAAATATCAGAGCATGCAATGGAAATGATTCTTGTCATATTGTGTTCGGGTTCTGATACAGTCTTGTTGCGAAGTGCGTTTGCCAGTAACAAACTCTGTTGATGACAAAGGGTATATTGTTGGGCGTTGCTTGGGCTGCGAAATGGTGAGTTGACATCCGGGAAGGGGCGCCTAACATAGCTCTGGTCCTCACAAGTTCCAATACTCACGCTTCCACGGGTCTTCCGATGACAATTGACCGCCAGCTAAGGGTTGCGTACTTAGCTGGTAGTGCAGCCTGGGCACTGTCGTCCTTCTGACATCAGCTAGAGTGAGAGGGTGCGTCCTGTGGGGTCTGCCTAGGATGTGGTGGGGTTCGACAGTGGGCTCTGTTGAACTTCTATAAAAAGCTGCATGTGTCCCCAAGCAGGCCCTATCAAAGCGATCGTGTGCCGCTCAAAGCGCACTAGCTTAGTCCTGGAGTGGGACTTTAAACAAATTGGACTGATCGAGCGTTTGTTCACCAAGCAGGTGCGGCTCCAACAGCGTCTGTTCTGGCATCCAGCGGCTGAGTATGAAATGCTATTCCCCGGAAGCTATACCTAAGATGGCAGCCTCATCCCGGTGGATAGGGAATTTTGGGCCAACAACATACTGTTCCCGAAACATCAATTTGTTCGAGAATCCGATAATGAAAGAATACGGACTGATTTTACGGCGACGACTCTTAGCGCGAAACAACGGACAAGAATAGGAACATGGAACGTTTTAACCCTAGCCCAGCAGGGTAAATTGGCACAACTTGCCAATGAGGCACGCCGCATGAAGCTGTTTTTAGCATGAAACGTTTAATGAATCCAAGCATGTTATGTGCTTTATGAATAATGACGTTATAATGTTCTACAAAGGTCAACTTGGAGTCTAATAATAACCCTAAGTCTCTCACTTTTGTGCATAGTATAATTCGTTCCTGGCCTAGCTCACAGGTAATGTTTTGTAATATCTGCTTTCTAGTAAATGAAATTATGCTACATTTTTTCACGTTTATATCGAGAAGGTTTTTTGAGCACCAGTTATAAAATACGGCTAAGTCAGCATCATCACAAATTTCCATGTACAATTTCATGTCATCGGCATAAATAAGGACCTTAAGGCGTTTTAATATGAGTGTTATATCATTAACAAAAAGAATGAACAATAATGGACCTAAGTGTGATCCTTGTGGTACACCAGAAGTAACTTTAATTGGCGAAGACAATTTATTATGGAAGCGCACTAACTGTGTTCTATCTCTAAGATATGATTCAATCCATCTAACCAAATATTCCGAAAAACCTAATCGCTGAAGCTTAAAGAGTAATAAAGAGATGTCAACTCTATCGAAAGCCTTACTGAAATCCGTGTACAAAGTTTCAACAGAGTTACCTCTATCAATTGCAGCAAGTGAAAATGTCACGAAGTCTAAGAGATTAGTGGCAGTGGATCTGCCTTTAAAGAAACCATGTTGGCGATTCAGGGATACCTTCAGAAAATCCTCCAGAAATTACTACGGAGATAGATCTAGAAATTCCTCAAGACTCTAAGAATTTTCTTCATGCATTCCTTAGAACTTCCTTCAGGACTTCCTTCGGAAATTATTTCAAGAAAACAAAGAAATTTAATTGGGAATACTTTATCAAAATAAAGTATAGCAAACCTTTTTATTATTCTGTTGGATTACACTGTTAAAAGGAGATTCTCTCCATCCCGCGGGCTTCGCGTAAGTGCCTCTGCTCTGCTTCGGAAATTCATTCCTTATCAAAATTCTAGAACGAATTTTCGGATATCTCCGTACGAATTCCTAGAGTAATTTCCATAGAAACATAGTGTTGACTTGTAGCTTCGTATATAAGCACTAGACCAATTAAGATATGTAACATTCGAACCTTTAAAAAGAAGATGAACCACCCAATGCGACCAGAATGAGGTTATTCCACATGAAGTTACATATGAGATTAGAAGTTCATCGCTACGCTCGTTGATTTGTAGGTCTGTAGCCAAGAAGTTCTTAGATGACCCAACATTTAACACGCCAATACGGGTAAAAGTGACAGAGATAAAAGCAAACAAATCTGCTAAAGGTATAATAGCTATTTAATTAATGCCTGATAGGTTGCTTTGTTTCGGCAGATGCAAACGCACTGCATACTGTGATTTTTGTGTTAGCCAATCATCGGCGTGAAATTCGAAATTCGGCGCCGTTGAACTAACCGGCGTATGGCTGTTCGAAATAGTAAGGCCATCATTATGGTGCTACCAAAAAATATGGTGGCCCATCATATTAAAAAATTTCCAAAGAATGAGATTGAAACAGTTAAAAACACGTTCAACCATTACCATGAGAAAATACAACTCACGGTAGAGGTTGAAAAGGATGGACGCATACCATATCTGGATTTACTGTTGGTCAGAAAACCCAACCAATCAATTAAAACGGAATGGTACGGCAAAACGATAGCGTCGGGAAGGTTTTTGAACTATCATTCGGCTCACAACATGAGTTCGAAAGTTAATGTAGCCAAAAAAAACTTTAGAAACGTGTCTCAACATTCTCCACAAACGTCGATGAGGACAGAACGAAGAAAATCATCCACACACAATTGAGGAAAAACGACTACCCTAAATTGTTAATCAATCGTCTCATCAATAGACAGCGTGAACATCCACCCACCCAACGCACGCACACACCGACAGAACCGGAAAATGTAAAGCAGTACAGTTCGATGGTCAATATTGGAGTTCTCACCACAAAGATCCAGAATACATTGAAAACGGATTACCCGGAAGTGGTAATATGTCCAAGCCATCGGAGAACAGTAAAATCGATCTTACCAGGAGTGAAGGACAACTTGGAGATCAACCAACGATCGAACGTAATATACAAAATACCATGCGGGGACTGTGAATCAAGCTATGTGGGTATGACATCATGCCGACTAAAGGATCGAATATCAGGACACCGATCCACGATCAACAAAGTTCAAGAGCTGCGAGAAGAAGGGAAGGATGAGACGGATTACGAAATGGCTAGATTAAGCTTAGCATAGACTGTTTTTGAAAGGAACGAGCCTGGAATTGAACCCATGACATCCTGTTTATGACCCAACAAACAACGACAAGCTACAAATAAGCATCTAGGTTGAATTATTGCTTATTAGTGATCTTCATAGCTGAATAAAATTGGATGCTGAATAATTTGCTAGACAGATTTCATTTCAGCATTTAATCTAACTAATATTGGACATGGCCTATTTATTTGTTTACTACCTTTATTTGAAGTCGAACTTACGTTTTCGTTTTATCACATTTCAGCACATTGGGGAAGTTTAACAATGTACTGAACTAATGATTTTTAAAGTTCTCTGTTCGACTATGATGTGATGCTCTGAAAGGGTGGTCGAATTGAGTTTGAATAGTAAGTTAGTAAGCAGGCATAAGACATCCTTCTTAACCTTTGTCCTTCTTAACCATTGGATTTCACATTTATCTGATCTATCGCACAGTGGAAAAAAAACATGCTTTTTCAGTTTGAGAGAAAATCTGGATTCTAGATTTGGGAAATTTGATTCATAGAAAAATAAAGATTTATTTTCAAGACACGCTTTTTATTTTCGTGATTTATTAAAGTGTCGGAGATTATAACGAACAAAACTGCTGGAGCAATAAAAAAAAATCATGCATTCATGCTGAACTAATTTTTTACTAACTAACAAAATTTACTAAAAGCCGGACATAACGCCGTTGAATAACATCGGGAAATTATTGAATCTTTGATGTGTGGAATCCCAATATTATCGCATGGATGTTGATCTTTCTTCTTCTTCTTCTTCTTCTTATTGGCATTACATCCCCACACTGAGACAGAGCCGCCACGCAGCTTAGCGTTCATCAAGCACTTCCACAGTTATTAACTGCGAGGTTTCTAAGCCAGGTTACCATTTTTGCATTCGTATATCATGAGGCTAGCACGATGATACTTTGATGCCCAGGGAAGTCGAGACAATTTCCAATCCGAAAATTGCCTAGACCGGCACCGGGAATCGAACCCAGCCACCCTCAGCATGGTCTTGCTTTGTAGCCGCGCGTCTTACCGCACGGCTAAGGAGGGCCCCATGTTGATCTTTATTGCGGCGAAATTGGAATAATCTTAGCATTTGACAATCATATCGCAACCGATTATCAAGAGATTCTGAGGAAGGCCGAATATACATTGATTTTATTTTCATAAATTCATAAATAGCATTGGGGACGGATTTTATTTTCTCGTTTATCGACATTATTTTTACGTGTTTTTCCTAGTGTGCGATGGTTAAGACTGGCTGAACAATGGTTGAAATAAAAATCTTGAACAGTTAATAACAAACTGTAGTTTGACAGATCGACTTATTGAATAAGAGTCCAATTATGATTCATATTCAGCAATAAGATTATTTATGTTATGCATTGAGTGAGCCATATCTAACAAATCAAGGATGGCGCGGATGACAACGTTACCGGCGGATGATCAAATGACAGCAGTTCGAGACCCGATTTAGGAAAATTTTAAAATGATTATATGAAAATAGCAATTGCTTCAAAATACGTTCATTGGAGATCTTACTGATGTTACCTTCTATGCGTTATTATTTTCGAAGAATTCACATGTAGCTGAATTGAGGCTTAGTAAAATGCTTATTAAAGGATTAACGAATCAGTTAATAAAGTTGTTTTTCAAAATGAGATGTTATAGTTGTATAACTTCGCCAAAATTGTGTGAACAAAGCTTGAACAGAAGTTGTGATAAGAAATAGTACAGACATAATTCAACACAGCGCTGAATTAAATCATCACACTGATGTTAGTTCAACTAGTGAATGTTTGTTGGGGAGGCAGAAGCGGAGCCACTAGACCACCGAGCTCGTCAGCATTACGAAATGGCTAGATTAAGGGAAAAAACAGCAATAATCGATCATACCATTATGAACAACAATAAATATCTATTAGAAAATGTGCAGGTATTAGATTCAACCAACAAAAAACAAAATCTAGCAATATTAGAGTCATGCTACATCCTAAACACTCCACATACTGTTAACAAGCGCACTGACACCGACAATCTGAACGGCACATATGCCAGCGTGTTGCACATAATCAAATCGATACAACACACAACACGTAGGGCGACACATAGATAGACGCACAATAGTATGCACCGTCATAACAAAACACACAGAAAGAGTATTTGGCGCGCAAGTGACGTTGCAGAAGAAGTGTAGGAGCTAGGAGGTAGTTAAATCTCGGGTACTTATTCAAAAGGACGTATGTGATTTTGTAAACAAAGATTCAAACGTCGATTTGTCCAATCTGATGGCACTATCACGCAAACCAACACCACCAACAGGTAGCCGAAGACTTCCCCTACCTGTCTGTGGTGATGGTTTGCGTGGCAATGCTATCAGATTGGACAAATCGACGTTTGAATCTTTGTTTACAAAATCACATACGTCCTTTTGAATAAGTACCCGAGAAATATTTGTGAAATTTGAACTCGGCAAAACGGATTGGCAACACGTGAGTTAAGGAATAAATCACAAGACACGTCACGAAGACCATCGAAAAATGGTTTGTGGTTTGCAAAATCACAAGACGGGTCTCGAAGACCGTCGGAAAATGGATTGTGGTTGGAAAAATTACAAGACGCGTCTCGAAGACCGTCGGAAAATGGTTTGTGGTTCGCAAAATCACAAGACGCGTTTTTAAGACCGTCGGAAAATGGTTTGTGGTTCGCAAAATCACAAGACTCGTCTCGAAGACCGTCGGAAAATGGTTTGTGGTTTGCAAAATCACAAGACGGGTCTCGAAGACCGTCGGAAAATGGATTGTGGTTGGAAAAATTTCAAGACGCGTCTCGAAGACCGTCGGAAAATGGTTTGTGGTTCGCAAAATCACAAGACGCATCTCGAAGACCGTCGGAGAAAGGTTTGTGGTTTGCAAAATCACAAGACGCGTCTCGAAGACCGTCGGAAAATGGTTTGTGGTTTGCAAAATCACAATACGAGTCTCGAAGACCGTCGGAAAATGAAAAAGATATTTTAGTTACTAGATAAAGATTGTCGCTGTCGTCGCTGTCCGGAACATCTTTTGCTGGCGAGGATAGGGGAGCTAAATGTCAAAGAAGGAAAATCCATACGATTTGCAAGGTATGTACCACACATGTTTCGGACAGCAGAACAAAGGGAACCGAAGCGACAATCTTTATCTAGTAACTAAAATATCTTTTGAAAATGGTTTGTGGTTTGAAAAATCACAAGACGCGTCTCGAACTCGTCTCGAAGACCGTCTGAAAATGGTTTGTGGTTGACAAAATCACAAGACGTGTCTCGAAGACCGTCGAAAAATGGTTTGTGATTTGTAAAATCACAAGACGCGTCTCGAAGACCGTCGGAAAATGGATTGTGGTTTGAAAAACTACAAGACGCATCTCGAAGACCATCGGAAAATGGTTTGTGGTTCGCAAAATCACAAGACGCGTCTCGAAGACCGTCGGAAAATGGTTTGTGGTTTGCAAAATCACAAGACGCGCTTCGAAGACCGTGTGTGCAGTTTTCAATGGAGTTAACTGGTTAACCGTTTGGTGTGCAGTTTTTAATGGAGTTAACCGGTTGCTCAAATGCAACCGATGATCATCTTCGTCTCATTTAAATAACAAATTCGGAATGTTTTAAGCAAAGCTATGCCAATGAATTATTGGCAGTGGCTGATTTTCTACTCGCCGCTACCACATCCAGGCGCTATAGTATATGCGTAAAATAGCCAGCAGGAGTTATCCGCCAGAAATTTGTATGGCGAAAGACATCTAATGCGGGTTTTCTCAAAATGAATTATTGGCAGTGGCTGATTTTCTACCCGCCGCTGTCACATCCAGGCGCTATAGTATATGCGCAAAATAGCCAGCAAGAGTTAACCGCCAGAAATTTGTATGGCGAAAGTCATCTAACGCGGGTTTTCTCAAAATAAGAAACTTTTCATGAAAAACTATTTGGTACCGATTATGTAGGAAGGTGTCCGCTACCATACCTACCAAATATGTTTTTGGTGAAAGTGCTTAATTTTGAGAAATCGAACCTTAGATGCCTTTCGCCATACTGATTTCAGAAAGTTAACTCCTAGTGTGCCGCTGTAAGCACGCTCAAAGCAGGCGATTCATTTGAACTTCGTCAAAATTTTACCTATCTCAACGTTTTTGTCCTAACCCCTCTGTATCACAGTGATAGATCCACGGTCGATATGTCAAGTTAAGTTCGTCTCTGTGTTGCCGGGTAATTATATATACTTTATAGAGTTATGATCCACAGTGAATCAAGTCATACTCTAGGTTCTCCTGAATGTGTTTATTCTGAATGTGTTATATTTTATATTTACAAGCACACTCAGTTCAGCTCGGCATTTTTTGATTCTTTTGCCGAGATTCGCACAGCCGACCGGTGAAAGATCGGTGAAAAAATTTAAGTGTGAGTGTTGCAATGATTATTTATTCTACTTGCGTTAATGTAAGCATTCAATTGATTAACGATTACTTTTCTTTTTATCATTACAGGTGAGTATTATGCTGATTATAATGAATCCCATTATGTGAGTAACATTAACATAAAAATACAATGTAACTGGTTTACAGGTAAAGTACTTTTTTAAATTTGGTTTAAAAAAATATAAAACCTCCACTATTCTATTAATCAATAATTATAAACTCAATTTAAATACCACCTAATTTTTACTACGATTTCTTTTTGTGAATTTTGAGTTGGGTCAACTCAATGTTTTGATAAATCTCAAGACCCAGAAATAGCGAAAATCAAACCGCGTAAAATGCAACCCCAGTGTATGTACATGTTGGAATTAGAAGAAAGACAAAAAAGGAAAAGTTACCGTAAGAGAAAATAAATCATTAAAATCGCATAGTTTTGTTGTGATTTTTTTGCCTTCACGTACAACAAAGTTGTATTAAGGACACTCCTCACGGAATCGAAACTCAAGAGTACTCGCGTTTTCAAAGGCACACCACTCAATACGGATGCAACGCATAACTGTCATTTTTATTATTTTACGCATTTGTGCATATTGCTTCCGTATCGAGTGGTGTGCCCTTGAAAATGCGAGTACTTTAAAATTTGGATTAAGTGAGGAGTGTCCGGAGGCGAATGGTCAATTCCACAAATATTTTTTTGATAATTGGTCCACATTTCTTGTAGTGTCGGAATGGCCGGAAGCCTTACCACAAGTACGATTTTTGAGTTTGGTTCAGAGGGACGAACAGAGATACCTTCTGGCCAGTACTAAGGATCGACCACCACACGTGCAGCAGTCTTGCAAACGGTAATTTTGAAACTACTAACTTCGGTACTTTTACTAAAGACGAGTGTACGTTTGAGATTTCCATGACGTGTTACTTGACATCCTCCTCGTTCTGGTGAGGTTCGAATGCGGTCACGTAGTATTCCTGAGATGCAGGAACTACTTTTAGTTCTGTGCGATTTAGAGATGTGCGCTGCCGCCGCCGACACTTTTAGGCACGCCGCCGCCACCGGCATTTTTGCATCGGCTCGCTACCATTTTAAAATTTTCTACGCCGCTGATCTATAGTTTTCCACGCCGATTCAAATTTAAAGAATTCCGCAGAATTTTCAGTGGAAATTCCGGAGATTCAGTAGAATTTCCGTAGAATTTTCTAATTGATCTCTAAAACATCACGTTGAAACTCCAGAGATTTTTTTGTGAAGATCCAATGATTTTCTTGAAAATTCCTAACAATTTCTTGTTGAAATTAAAAAAAAGCTTTCCGTTAAAACTAGGAAAAAACTCGTGTGGAAATTACGAAGGATTTCCCGTTGAAATCCAAAGAATTTCTCGTTCAATTTCTGTACGGAAAAGGATCGTTTGGCAGGAAGCCATTTGGCCGAAGACTACAAGGTCGAATGGACCATTGTGTAAAAGACTATCTAGCTTAAAGTTATTTGGCCTTTGTCATTCGGTCGAACAGTTCATTTGGCTGAAAAAATCGGTTGGGCGAATAGCTCAATCGGCCGAATTTGCCCTTTGGGCAAAATGACATTCGGCCAAAAGTGTCGTTCGGCTGCAGTCCATTTTGGTTATTTTCAAGACATTAACGGAAGAATAGTTTGAATTTCTCCGAAAAAATGGATTAACTTCTCCAGATTTTTTAAAAAGTTTTTCCAGAACATGCATTTGAAATTGTTTTTCAAAGTTATTCCAAATTTCCACAGGAAAATATTCTTCAAAATTTACACAGAAAATCTTTCATAATTGTAGGAACTTGGGACTGGTAGAAGGGATGCTTCTACGTTGAATTTCTCAATCTAGATTGTTAAAGACGACTAGACTTAGAGCCAAAGTTAAAGCAGAAAATTTTTCGGAATATGCGCGGAAGACTCTGTGGAATTCTCGCGACGAAAGCTTCTTCAAAGTATCAGCGGAAAAATTTTCAAAATGTAGATTTCAACAAAAAAAATCTTTGGTTTTAACGGAAAAATGCTTGAAATTTTAAAGAAATTTCTTTGGATTTCTACAGAAAATTCTTTGTATTGTCCATAAGAAATTCTTGGGAAATTCCATTGGCCGAAAGTGACACACGGCCGAACTTTTTTTTTTTTGTGTTTTTATTAAGGAGACTTTCAGCCCGAGGCTGGCTCGTCTCCGGCGGCCGAACTGGTTATTTGTGGAAAAAGACGTTTGCCCTAATGGGACATTCAACAATGATGTCACAGGTTTTAGGGGGGCAGGGGGTCCAAGATTTTGTGACGATACATACACTAGGTATACAAAAAAAGCATGACGGGGGGAGGGTAGGTCTAGAAACCTCAAAAAGGAGTGGACGTCATATTTGAATCGCCCCTAACAGGTCGTCTGGCCGAATCGATCGTTTGGCCGAAGAAGTCATTAGGCCAAAAATGCCGTTTGGCCGAAAATGTCATTTGGCATACTATAATTACTGAACGGATCGTTTGGTTAAATGGCCTTTTTGACAAATGACCATTAAACAAAACTACGTAACTTCTACTTTTAAAGTCGATACTGGTCTTTAAGCCAAAAGTCATCTAGAAAAATTCCATTTAGCCGAGTCGAACTGAATGTTTGTCTGAAACTGTTATTAGATCAACTATGGTTTGGTCGAAAGCGACATACAGCCAAAAGGAACAGTCGGACGAGCTGGTAATTTGATCAAAAATTTGTTTGCCCTAACAGGTCATTATAAAACAACCATTTCGGCCAAATGACATTTTTTTTGCGAAAAGTATTGTTCGGCTAGATTGATCATTTGGCCAAAAAGTCGTTTAGCCGATAAGCTAAAATCTGAGCAATTTTCCGATCGACATTTTGAACAGTATTCCTCGGAAATTCTAAATAATTTGCCGTTGAAATTCCGGAGAATCTCCCTTGAAAGCTATTTCTCTGTATGCTATGATATGCCAAATTAGCCGTCGTAATAATTCTAGACTGAGCAAGCCAACATTAAAACACCCATTCTACCAGCCGCACTCTTCTATAATTATGAAGAATTTTATATGTAAATTTCGAAAAATACTCAACACGAAAAGTGGATATTCCGAGCATTTTTTCTGTAGAAATTTGGAACAATTCCTCGTGAGAATTCTGAAGAATTTCTCATATAAATTTCAACGTATTTCCTGCTAAACCCCCTAAATTTTTTTTTTAATTCCAAAGAGCTTTCGTTGATAATTCCAGAGAATTCTCGAAACATCAAAAAAGTTTCAGTCCAAATTCTTAAGATTCTTCCGTTAATGTGTTGAACATATCGCGAAAAAAAAGCAAAAGAAAATCTTAAAGAAACGGAATAAAAAAAATCGCCACGCCGATTCACGCCGCCGTCGCCGGCCAAAATGGCTTTCGGCGTGACACCGACCAAATATCTGACAAACGCTCGGCTCGGAAGCCTCCTTTCAAGAGGCTCGGAAGCCTCCTTTCAAGAGGCTCGGAAATCCTGAGCAGCATCCGCTCGAGTTTCAAAGAAACATCAACATTCAGAATATTAGGGGGGTGTCTTTTGCCACGATAAACCACATTGGGGAGGGGGTCAAAAATCCGCAAAAAAAATGTCCACCTCTTTTGGTATATTTGAAAACTCCACCGTAAATTGATTGAATCTGCACGAATCTTATCGAATTTCAGCGCAAAATATTTCAGGTTTTCCTAAGGAAAATTCGTAATTTCTACGTAATTTTTTTGGATTTTCTACGGAAAATTCTTTGGAATTTTTTTGTATTCCATGGGACATTCTTGGGATTTTTAAATGGAAAATCCTCAGAATTTTCGCCGAATATCAAGTAATCCCAAAAGGGAATTTCTGAGAAATTTTCATGGGATATTTTACGTATTTTTCAAGGAAACATGGTCCTCTAATTTAAATAACTTACATCCAATTGAACAAACTGGCACAGTTCTACCGTTGGGAAACAAACTTGTAACATCCAAACCTCCCATCTAATCAGGTCGCCAGGCTAATAATCATCATCATTAGCACGAGATAAGTCGTTTAGACACGATTAGCAGAAGCATGTGAACAAAACCAGATTTTCGATCGTCGCCGTATTGTGCGGGAGATTCTAGTTTTGTGTTACCGAACTGTTAGTAACGAATTTAGTTCTAATTAGCCCGCATGCAAAATAGAAAACTTGTTTAATGGATGAGTTCCAGTTAAGTTACAAGTTTGTTTTGCCGGTTTTATGCTAACTAGAAGCATGGAATATTTTGAAACGAGTTTTTCCTTCGTTGTGCGGCGTCTGCCCTGTCCTGAATGTTGAATGTAGCATTCGGGTTCCGGAATTCGAACTGGGTTGCTTCGCATGTTGGTGGAATGCATTCCACTTTGCGAAAGGATGATGTTAACTTGAGGACATCGAGGCATCTGGGCGCTAGACTCTTGCCGTAAAATACGGGTTTGTAGCTTTGTACCCAATTAAAACAAATTCGGATTTTTTATGGAAGGAAACTCCGATCGGATTTTTTAATTGGAGGCCTCAGGAGTCGAAAGCAAAGTTTTGCATAAAATATAAGCAACTGTTTTATATATTTTTTATTGCAAATTTATTGTGTATGATATAATTGAGATTTTTGGAACATTCCACCCGAACAAGGTAAAAGATCTATTTTGGGAGCAACTATTTTCGCATCTATGGCCGCATTTCATTCAAAAGACTTGGTTTTAAATATATGGTTAGTATTCGAAGTAGAAAGCTTTGTAGAAAGTGTCGACATGTTTTGGAATTTTATCATTTATAAATAGAAATTCCTAATATACTTTGTTGCTGTAGTAATAATTCACAAATGTTGGATTGTTTTTTTTTATAAAACTTATTATTGATTCACCATAAACTATCAAAGCTATTAAAGTCTTAATTATTAGTTGTTGTTATTCGTTTCTGCTTAATTACATAAATTGTGTTCAGCATGGTACTAATCATACGTTATGAAAACCGTCACCATCCTAATTCGCATGGTTGATGGGAAACTAACTTTGATCTTGCGGTACAATAGATCACACCGTTGAGTGCTCCTCGTATCGTGTCCCCAATTGCATGGAAAAGCGGTATCTCACATGACAATCAGCCGCAATGATCACGTGCAGAGAGCTACAATATCGTACACGAACTTCGGAGCGCTGATCTTTCACACACAACCGTCTCGCAATTTCTTTGCCTTCTCCCCTGTTGTGTGATGAATCGTTGCCGAAATTGCCACTCACACCTTCCCAGATTGCACCATCAATTTATTTCCAATGATGACGTGCTGCTGCAGGAGACCACACGGCAGCTCAATCGCATCGTCGTCGTCGGCCGGGGCCGCTTAAATGAAGATGCGCGGGTTCTCTGCACCCATCATCACGATCACGATCATGAATTAAAGTAAAAGTTACCAATCGAAGAGCGATAGAGTGAGTGGGAAACCTTCAATGTACATATAAGAAATTCGATTCGATTTTTTATGTGGTACCAATGGCAACTTAATATTAATTGTACTCATAGGGGTGGATGGTCTACCACATACTTTTTAAATGTTTTAAAAAGTCCCATAGACATAAAAATTTGAAATGAATTTTTTTTTTCTGCGAACTTACTGGAAAAATACAAGAAAAATAGAATCGAGTTGTGAGTTAAATCAACTCCGATGAATAGCGGAGACAACAGGCAATAGTTATTTTTCGTAATTGCTTTAGACACCCCTTTCCCCTAGACACGCGGATGGTGCTGGATGCCGAACGGCCACCAGACGTTCGACATGCCGTCAATTATGTAATAATATGGTAATTAAACCGGTACAATTGTTCGGACAGTATGTATGCTCTCCTATTTTGGTGATTTGTGTTGGAACCCAACCGAGGGAACCACACGAGCTGGTAAAAAATGCAGCAATCTTCTGTTTGCTACAACTACAAAGCAATCGGACAATGTCATTCGAAACTAACGATAGGCCGATTCGCCGCGTACCAACAGATCGAGCTTCGTTACAATATTGTTCGTTAAATGACCTACTCCGTTATGGTTCCCGGCGATATGATTGCGGTTCAATGTGGGAACTGTGCGGACGCATTTGGATAGTAGTCTAAATTAATTGATCGCTATAAGACGATTCAGTGTTCTGCATCACAATGGATCGTTACGGATTTAAGAACGTATAATGCAAGGTAGTTTGGTGTGGTCGCGTTCAAAACCGTATTGTTGCCATAAGTGTCAATTCGATAGCGTGGAGGACAGTCTTTATCTAGTCTTTTGTTCAGTTAAATTTTGGCTTTGTGAATCTTTTCGGTTTCATTAAAAGTTCAAATCTTCATCGTGTTCTCTTGTAAAAAACAGCCGTCGGTGTACTCACCCGGTACCGGAATAGCAGTTAACGACATCGTCTACGCAGGTCTACTTTGAACAGCAGCGAATACAATCGGCTATCCAATCCTTTTTGGAGCAGCATCCCATAACTCAGAGAAAAACCAGTCCCAGTTTTGACATTTATCTCGAACAATTTTCTACCTCGAAAAGGATCCAGAGGCTCATGGTGGCGAAGCCTCAATAAAGAAATAAAAGAAGTCGACTGAAATCTAACCAGCGATAGCTGGACAAGGACATCGCTCAGGATGGAGAGGAGATCTTTTAAGTAGGCCCTTTGCACCACCAGAGGTGTACAGGAGTCATAAGTAAAAAGTAAAAAAAAAAATCTTCCTTCACCCATGCGCCGTCTATTACCAAAACAGGATCTGCCATGTAATCCACAATATTTCGAGCTAGGTACTAGGAAACGAAACGGTCTGTATACTGAATCCATGTAAGTTGGCTGTGTGCCAAATTAGCGATTTCGAACTGGGTGATCTTCTACCATTAGCACTCAAACTCGACTGGCGAGGTCTAGCCGCAACAACCCGGCCCTAATATGGTCAACTTCAACACTGGGATGTATTGCACGGCAGAAGATGCCAGTGCAGTCATGGTTTTACCACTCAGTGGGCCGAAATCTCGCCAAGCATAAAGGATTTTTTAATCATCATTCGGAAACAAACTCAGAAGTTCAGCGTAGACAATCCATGAAGGCAGCGAATGGCCGTTTAATGAGATCAGTTTCGATTCAACATGGGCAACCATCAAGGAATATAAACAATGTCATAGATGCCTCCAAAAAAACATCAAGTTGCAGACTCAAACAACAATGTGTAGTAATCGATTGATCCTACGTCCACCATCCAAGTTTTACCAGCACAAACGTGCAAGTAACAAACTACCAGCATCCACGTGCAACAACGACATACGGAATTCATTTTCCGCACCCTTTCTGTAACACTACTTACTTGGTGCTCGTCAAACTATTCGCACGTACGGATTCGTTGACCCAATAGCTCGGACACTTGTCGAACAAAGTCTAGACTAAGAGCTTGGGTGAATGACAGCAGGGTTTCCCTTTTCCGCGCGAGCTAACTTGATTACGAATTTGAAGAAACTTCTCCAGAAGTTCGTCAGAATTTATTCCGAAAATTCCTTCAGAAATTTCTTCCAGGAATTCTTTCAGATTTTTCCTTAAAACTTCAGCTGGATTTTTTTTCGAAATTCCTGCAGAAAATCTCCCAAGCATTCCTCTGAAAAATTTCTTAGAATTCGTCCGTTAAATCTTTCAAAAGATTTTTTTTTTAAATTATCCAGAAATTCTTAACGAAATTCTCCCATCATTTCCAATAAGCATTCTTCCGAGAATTTTCCCAGAAGATCCTCCAGAAGCCAAAAATTTCCACCCAAGAATTCCCCCAGAAGTTTCTCCAGAACACTTCCGGATGTTTACCTATATAAGAACTCTTCCGGAAATTCCCAAAGTCGTTCCTCCGGTAACGAGTTCTTCCTGTAATTCCTCCAGGACTTTTTTTTTCGGAAATTTCCCCAGGAATTTATTAGGAAATTCCACCGAAAATCCTCACCGGAGTTCTTCTCGAAACTTACTTACTTATGGGTTATGTACAGCCCCTCCAGAAATTCATCCATAAGCTCATCCGGAAACACTCATCTGAAACTTCTTCCGGAAATTACTCCGAAAGTTTCCCCTGGAGTTACTTCTGAAATTTACACAAGAATTCCAGCGGAAGTTTACCAAAACATTCCTCAATAAATTTCCCCAGGTGCTCCTTTGAAAAATTCCCCTAGGAATCTTATCGGAAGTTCACTCAAAAATTCCTCCGACAATTCTTCCAAAAGTTCTTCCAGATATTTCTCCAGGAATTCCTAAAATAATAAAATCCTCAGGGAATTTTCTCAGAAGTTCTTCCAGAAACTCACCCAAAACTTCTTCAAGAAGTCCTCCGGAAATTTACCCCAAAAAGCTTCAAAGCTTCTATTAAAATTCATCCGTAAATACTTCCGGAAACTTCCCCAGGAATCCCTGGGGAAGTTCATTATATAATTTTCTCCCCAAGAATCCTTCTAGAAATTTCCATACGAATCACTACGGAAATTCATCCGGAAATTTCATTAGGAAATCCTTTGGAAATTTCCCCATGAATCTCTACGGAAGTTGCTGTTTCTACGATCAACCAAGCCTCATCCGCTCAGCTACCAGTTTCAACAACTCCCGCTCAGCTTATTGACCAAAACTTCGTCATCAATCAAGCCATTCCCGCCCCTGCCATCACTGCCATAAATAAGCAAACCCCGACTCAAGTTTATCCAGCCATGGAACCAGCAAATCGATACACAGCACTACCTGCCATGCAACTGCCAAGCCAAATCACACCATAAATGAATATGCCGATTTTGTACATCCCTACGATGGATCGAACGCATCAAGCTCAACGATTTATTCCTGCTGCATCTCTTTGTAGCAGCTCTCCCGCGTCCGCCGCCGCTATATCAGTCATACAACCATCCCGTCCTGCATCATTAAACCCTCCAAGAATAATTTCGGTATGTGATAATTCGAATAGCGCAGTTCAATCTCGACAAGCTAGTATTGTTCATAGTAGGAAACAAAACACTATAGTAGGTAATGTAAACCACACACTCCCTATGCCTACTCTCCTGCCTACACTATCAATCGCTCTTCCATCGTCATCAGAAATACCGTTGAAATAATTCTATTTAACTAGATTCCAACCACATGAAGTCCCAGAAAATATTGTTTCGTTTATATCGGCAAAAACAAAATGCAAAATAAATTAGTCCGCATGAATCGGGATGTGAATGTACCATTAACATTCGTATCATTTAAAGTAGGTGTCCCTTCCATTGTTGAATCAATGATAACAGCTGAGTATTTTTGGCCAGAAGGTGATTCTATTAAGCCTTTCATCGTGCGAGACATGTCAAATAACCGCCCTTTTTTAGCACCCGAGCGCCGCAATGTATCATCCCCTCGACGCCGAGCTGCTCCCCAGACAACCCGCCAGAAAAAAATAATGTCACTCCTCGCATCTCCTCTCCCGCACCAGAATGCGAGACTTGTCTACCCAATTCCAGACAATCGTCGTCCAGCTCTACTCAATTCAATGCCCCAAATCAAGCGAATAATGTTGACAATGGTGTAAATCACAAGCTATTGATTTATTATCAGAATGTTGGTGGCATAAATACTCATATTTCTGATTATCTTCTTGCTTCATCCGACTCATGCTATGACGCGTTAGCTTTCACCGAGACATGGCTACGTGAAGACAAAATATCTACCCAGATTTTTGGTACCGATTACAATGTTTTTCGTCTGGATCGCAATTGTAAAAATAGTAACAAAAACTGGCGGTAGTGTACTACTACTAGCCGTTCGAGCGAAATATAAAGCTCGTCAATTGTCCATCCCGAATTCTGAAGCGGTCGAACAAGTTTGGGTTGCTGTTAATTTTGAAAGCCACACTTTATTCATATGCGTTTTGTATATTCCACCGGACCGCATTCTAGACCAACATGTCATTGATCAGCATATCAATTCACTTTCTTCGATATTGGATCGGATGCAACTCAAGGATACCCAGGTAACCAGTAAACATTATATAAAGCATTTAAGTGGCATTATATGCGCCTTTACTGCAATACATTATATGCCAATAAGCCCTGTAGTCGCCTTTAGTGCTATTTTAATGCAGGTTTTGGCCCAATATATGGCTGCTTAAATGCTCAATCCTACTTTATCGATAAAGTAGAAATTTCGCTGAGTAGCATTTATTTAGCATCCGAAATGCTGAATAAATGCTTAATTTTAAAAACAAGAAAAAGGTTTTTTTATTGGCATTTTTTTTTCTAATTCTCTTACATAGTTTTTTCATTTTATATCGTTATTGTTATATTTTCATATTTTTTATATTAACATATTTTTTACTTTATTCGTGCGGGATTCGAACTCGCGCGCTCTTGCCACCCGACGCTGTAGTTGTCATCGCCCTTACCAGCTGGGTCATAAGAGAGAGATGGTAGTGGGAATAATTTTGCCCAACATAAACATTACGCCCATCATACCCAGTTGCAATGGAACAGCTATAGTAGTGCTGCTTTAATGCATCCATCGAAAATAGTGCAGAGGAATAATAAAATGTAGCCAAACTATGTAATTAGTGATAGGGTTAGGTTAACGACAAGTACTCTTGTCAATGGTCGGAATGGAAAAAACATTCTGCACGTACCGATTTCTTTTCTCAAATGTAAGTTCGTTGGACAAATAGTCCCCGCTTTATGATTCCATATTGGAAAACGTTTGACGTATGAACACTACAGGCCTTAAAGTGGCACTAATGTAGCTGTTCCATTGCTCTTAACGAAAAACAACATTGTGCATTCAAAATGCTATTATAAGGCTATGTCTCACATGATTGCTTTGAGAATGCTTATTTAGAGCAGCCAGGTTTTCGAAATGCTTATTTACAGCAAGGAGCATATGCAATGCCAGTATAATGCTACTATAGTGCTTACTTTAATGCTTATTGGTTACCTGGGTAGTGTATTGATTCTAGGATGTTAAATGGATACCAAGTCAAGCAGGCTATCTTTATCCCGACGCTTCCCACTCGTCGATCAGTTCAATAAGCCCGGTTATCTTAGACAGTTATTTCCTAGCACGCATTCATCAAATGAATAACATTATGAATGAAAATGGAAGACTACTTGACTGCCGTAATCTGGAAAAGTGACGTAACAGCCATTTTACAACATGCATGTTTTCCATTTTCTGTTAAAGAGCTCGATGAGTAGTACTCGTTAACACCATTTTGGAAAATGGCGTATACGTCACTTTTTCAGATTACGGCAGTTGATCTCTGTTTCGGCAGTTCGGACGGCAATATTCGCTGCACGTTGATTGGAGCTCCTTCGCCTCTCGTAACGTCAACTTCACATCATCCACCTTTGCTCATAACTGCGAGTAGCGTCACGCCTTGTATTTTCTCTGAACCAGTTGAAAGCATCTACTACAACTTCAAAAAGGGTGATTATACTAGTATGAATGATATCCTAGAAAATATTAACTGGCAGGATGTCACCATGAACATGAATGTTAACTCTGTTGTTATTTCGGTCGCAAACATATTACTCTACTCGATTGACCAGTTTGTACCAAAACGTATATCATCTCTTCCTATGAATCCACCTTGGAGCAATAATTATTTAAAACGCCTGAAAACCCGGAAAAGTTCTGCCTTGAGGAAATACTCAAAATTCAAAACGTACTATTACAAGATCATGTATGACTCCACAAATCGGCGTTATAAATATGTGAACGACAGGCTCTACTCTTCGTATCAACGAAAAATTCAAAGAAACCTACGACTTAACCCAAAAGGATTTTGGGGCTTCGTGGATTCACAACGGAAAGAATCCGGTCTCCCAACTGCCATGACTAATGGGCATATCGAACAGACGTCTACTGAAGGAATTTGTGATTTTTTTTGGAGCAATCCTCTGGAGTTTTTTCGAACCATCTTCTCAACGAATCAGAAGTTCAGCAAGCTGCTGCCAATGTCCCGTTATATCCTTCAGTTGGCCAACATCCCATTGTCACCGCCGTGTAAGTCGCCGAATGATGTTCCTCTTTGAAATCATCGTCTAATCCGGGACCGGATGGCATCCCATCAATCATTTTAAAAAAAAGTTCCTCCAGTTTATGTCTGCCTCTATCAATGTTGTTCAACTTATCGCTGCGTACTGGAACTTTTCCTGATCACTGGAAAAAATCCTACATCTTTCCTGTCTTCAAGAAAGGTGATAAACAGCAAGAACTATAGGGGTATTGCTGCTCTATGTGCAATCTCAAAGCTGTTGGAAAAACTGGTCCAAATTTTTTTATCTCACAACTGCCTGGGTTATATATCAGAGGATCAACATGGCTTCATCCCCAAACGATCAACAACTACCAACCTACTTGTTTATTCGTCAACCATCACTAAGGCTTTTCAGAAAGGACAACAGGTTGATTCGATTTATACGGACTTTACAGCAGCCTTTGATAAAATCAATCATAAAATCGCCGTAGCCAAATTCGAGCGTCTCGGATTCTCCGGGCCTCTCCTGAACTGGCTTCAGTCATATCTGAGCAATCGAGAAATGGCAATCAAAATTGGAGATTGCATTTCATCCTATTTTCCGATGACTTCAGGAGTGCCCCAAGGTAGCCATCTTGGGCTACTTGTTTTTATCATTTATTTAAACGACATCAATGTGTTGCTCAAGTCTTTCAAGCTCTCATTTGCCGATGATTTTAAGCTGTACTGGACTATAAAAAATCTCGATGATGCGTCGTTCCTACAATCACAACTGAATTTGCTTTCAAATTGGTGTGATATAAATCAGATGGTACTCAATGCTGACAAATGTTCTTTGATGTCATTCTCCCGCAAACGTTCTGTGATTAGCTACGACTACAGAGACTACGACTACGGCAGAGACCTCGGGGTGATGTTAGATTCTAAGCTAACGTTTAGAGAGCATATTGCGTACGTAACTTCTAAAGCCTCTCGCACCCTTGGCTTTATATTCCGAATTGCAAAGCATTTCGATGATGTCCACTGCCTCAAAGCACTCTATTGTTCTTTAGTCAGATCGATTTTAGAATATTGTTCCACAGTGTGGGCTCCATATTACCAGAACAATATTGCTAGAATAGAATCCGTTCAACGCAAATTTATACGCTTCGCTTTACGCCGCCTTCCATGGAGAGATCCTTCAAATTAACCCAGCTATGAAGACCGTTGCAAGCTTATAGATTTAGAGCTCTTAACAGTCCGTCGCAATACTTCTCGGGCGATATTCATTGCAGACCTCTTGCAATCGAGAATCGACTGTCCCAGTGTCCCCCACTGCTTTCCATGCTAAACATCAATGTTAGCCATAGGAATCTTCGCTCTCGTTCTCTCCTCTTTCTTCATGGTGCACGAACTAATTATGGTCACAACGAGCCATTTACTAGCATGTGCCGTATATTCAATAACTGCTCCATTGGATTCGATTTCCATTCATCTCGTAACACTCTCCGTACGAACTTTTCTCACCTTCTAAACGACAATCAGTAGTAGCTAGGCCTAGATTTAAGCCGAATTGCATCATTTGGATATTGTAATCTGTTGATGCATAGAAAAGATGAGGAGGTTTTGCGCTCGCTTGAGTGAGAGCAAATGAATTTCTAACTGTTCAACTCAAGCGGGCTTTTCCCTGCTCCCAATAAATAAAGAAATAAATAAATAAAGTTCCCACAAAAACTTCTCCGGAACTCTTCTAGTACTGCCCAAAAACTTTCAGAAATGGTCTAGAACCTAGATGTTTCCACGGGAGTTTCTATATGCGATTTCCTCATGAATTTTACCAAATATTTCTTTCGGAATTCTTCTAGAAATTTTCCCGGGAATCCTTTTAAAAACACTCCGGAAATTCCTCTAAAAATTTTCCAGAAATTTCTTCCACCGGGAATTTTATTTGTAGGAGTTGCCCAATAAATTGCTGGAGAATTTTTCAAACTGATTTCGGTTGGAAATACCGGAAGAATTCTAGAAGATATTCCCTGAGGTGTTCCCGGAGCTATTCCTTGAATTCTGGGAGAAAAAAATCCATAAAATCTCGAAACACAATGGAACTATTTTGAGTCACAGACTTTATCGGCAATAACAATAAATGCTGCATATGTATAAGTGTATTCATATGAACATGCAGTCATGCGAATTTTCAATCTATAAATTTAAATTAAGGAGTGTAACTATCAAAAAAAAACATATGGGGAACCCTACTTAATCTTTATTTTTCGGTGTTGAACTTAATCTGTTATGGCCAAAATACTTTTTCTCATAAAAAAGCGCGTAAAAAAGTCTAGCTCATTTCTAATGCACTTACCCTCACAACAGGCTGCATTCGACGCAGTATTCTGCCCAATTGTTTCCTATTGAAAATTGGGCAGATCGGACAATGGGCTTGGTAGTTATGGCCAAAATACTTTTCCTCAGAAAAAAGCACGTAAAAAATCTAGCTCACTTTTAATGCACTTACCCTGAACCGATTTCCTCGCATTCGGCGCAAAATCTTGTCTCATTATTTCCTATTGAAAATTGGCCCGATCGGATGATGGGCTGAGAAGTAATGCCCAAAATACTATTTTTTACCGCACGAGACAGGCATCATCGCTAGGTGGATTAATCTGGGTTTTTCTTCGTGGTATCACAAAGGTTTGGGCTTCCAAAATTTTCCGAAAGAATTTCATCTGCCGCCATCTGTCCATAAGTCAGCTATTCATATTTTTTTCTGAGTAGTTTTTCTTTACGTAATTTCAACAAATCTATCATTATGTACACTCAATCCGGCACGGCACTTTTTCATACGTCACTTCTTGTTACGACCCTCTTTTTACGGCACGTGACATAAAAAGAATTTTAAGCAATATTGTCATCAAAAAGTAAACCTATTAGAATGGCACTCTTAGAAACCAAAAGAACTAAGTAGCTGTTTTGCGTCTTCAACATTTTCCTTCAACAAGTGCTCCATTCCAGGCCATTCAAGAATTCCCTGGAGTCTACACGAGTAACGACGTTAAGATCTATACACATAACCAAAGGGCTGGTATCTCTTTTTAAAACTGGTTCATTCCCTATTTGTTCCATAGAACCAAATTGGATATGTCTTCAATTACTGTTCAGTTTCAGGTTTTTTTTCTTGAAGTCTACTTCGAGAATTCCCTTGAGTATAGGCCTTAAAGCCTACACGCGTAACCAAAGGGTTTACATTTTTTGTTTCTTAAATGGTTCATTTCCTACTTGATCCAGGAAACCAAACTGGATTGTCCTTCAATAACTGTTCCGTTGCAGGTCATCCAGGAATTCCCTGCAATGTAGGCCTTGAGGTCTACACGCGTATCTTAAAAATGGTCCATGGCCTATTCGATCTAGTGAACCAAATTGAATACGCCTTCAATAATTGTTCCTTTCCAGTTCATCCAAGAATACCCTGGAGTATAGGCCTTGAAGTCTACACGTGTAACCAAAGGCATTATATTTTTTTTAATGGTGCATTGCATACCCTATTTGATGCAGGAAACCAAATTGGATTCGCCTTCAATATCAGGTATCAGAACGTCGGCTCCAGGGGCACGTTCACCTCAATTTGGGAGATTTGTGCCATCGCCTTCACAGCCTTTTTCATCACACACCTGACGGAAAAAGAAGTGAACAAAAAGGAAAGGAATGTGGATGGGAGAACAAAGGGGATGTTTGGAAAAGGGCCCTTGAAGAAGGCATACAACGCATAAGCGTACAAGAGCTTATAGCTCCTTACCACAACGGGTTATGCACAACAAAATACTCTGAAGGTTCAGGTTTCTGAAGTCAATTTCACTAAGTAAGTGTTTACCAAATATTTGGAAGCGCAATTGTGCATAGACTGGACAGTTACATTTTAGATGATAAGAAGTTCCATAATCGGATTCACAACTATCACAAACAGATGATTCAACGCGTTGCATATTTGCCATGTGATAGTTCAGTCGGCAGTGACCTGTCAAAGCCTTGACTAAGACACTGCAATTCTGTTTAGACAGATTAGCTAAATAGCTTGCTACTACCGGAGATGGCTCCCGGATGTACAATTTTGTTTGATGACATGAATCCAGACTACTCCAATGCCATTTGTGTTGAGTGACAGCCCAAGAGTTGATCAAAAGCTTCCCCCAACACTTGGGTAATGAAATAGCTGACTCAGGACCAATAAAGTCATGCGATGCTCCATTACGAGCTAACTCATCAGCCAATTCGTTTCCAGCTATGGAAGAATGGCCAGGCACCCATATAAGGTGTAAAGTATTAACTGAATTCAGTTCCTCAATTTGAGTTCGACATGCGATTACTAACTTCGATCTTGAGTTGGCCGAGGTGAGAGCTTTAATAGTTGCTTGGCTATCTGAACAGAAGTATATTACTTTGCCCATAATGCATTGCTGCAGTGCAGATTGCACTCCATACATGATGGCAAATATTTCCGCTTGAAAGACAGTGCAGTGTGTACCCAGTGAGTGTGACTGTTCCAATCTCAGCTCACGCGAATAGACGCCTGCACCTGCTCTACCTTCGAGGAGGGAGCCGTCAGTGTAACAAACAATGCTGTCTGACATACTTCTCTCCAAATAGCCAGATGTCCACTCATCCCGCGAGGGGAATTGTGTTGAAAATGTCCTGTAAGGAAAACTACTAACGTGTGTGAGATCACTTGGAGCAAGGAAAATTTTGTTCCAATTAACCATAAGCGGTAACAACGAAGTGTGTGTAGAACTGCGGTTTACAGGATTCTCTTCCATAAAACCGAGTACCCATAGTCGGTAAGTACAAGAAAATGCTTCTTGTTTGAGATGTATGTGTAGTGGGGCCACGTCGAAGAGAACTTCGAGGGCAGCCGTGGGAGTTGAAGAGAACGCACCAGTCATTGCCATTAGGCACATCCTTTGAAGATGGCCTAATTTAGACTGAATTGTCATCACTTCCCCCTTTTGCCACCACACAAGACATCCATAAGCCAAAATTGGTCGTACAACTGTTATGTAAATCCATTTGATATATTTGGGTTTGAGACCCCAAGTTTTACCAAAGGTTCGTCGACATTGGCCAAAAGCTATGCACGCTTTTTTGATTCTGAACTCAATGTTAGGAGTCCAGGAAAGCTTTGAATCCAAAATTAGACCCACATACACACTAACTTTTTCTATTTCGAGCTCGGCAAAATTGGGCACCGCTGTAGATCAGTAAATTCCAAAACTGAACTTCGGCAGAAAATTTAGTTTATTACTGATTCTCAGCAAAATATTTGCTGTATCTCGGCAACTGAAACGTCACTTTTACTGAGATCTCGACAAAAATCATGTTTGCTGAAACTCGGCGGTGCCCACCTCGGGAAAATAAACAAAAAATGCTGAGATCTCGGCGAAAAAAATTAAGTGTGTACTTTACTTGATCAGTTACATTGATTTCAGAACCAAAAAGATGAAATGGACGAATACCATTACGATTAAGTTTTTCCGTGAAAAGAACAATAGATGTTTTATTCGGATTGACCGAAAGGCCATATTGGCAACACCAACTTTCAACTACCAGAAGAACATTTTGCATCAGGTCGAATATGGTAGTAATGCACAAACCCACTATCAATGTTAGATAGTTGTCGGCAAATCCATAGGTAGGAAAACCGCCATTATTGAGTAACCTCAATAGCGTATCTGCAACGAGATTCCACAAAAGGGGAGATAATACTCCCCCTTGAGGGCATCCGCAGACACTTAATTTCCTAATCGCTGCTTGACGTAATGTCGAGTAGAGATGTCGGTTTTTAAGCATCTGGTGAATCCATTTGGTAATAATATTAGGTAGCCCATGACAACGTGCGGCTTCCAATATTGCATCGAAAGACACGTTGTCGAAAGCACCTTCAATATCTAAGAAAGCACCCAAGCACGATTGCTTTTGAGCGAATGCTTTCTCGATATCGTACACAACCTTGTGTAGAAGAGTCACGGTGGACTTTCCAGATTGGTAAGCATGTTGATTAACTTGAAGAGGCATGTTTGCCAAACAATCATCACGAATGTGATGATCGATAATACGTTCTAAGCATTTCAGAAGAAATGAGGTCAGACTGATGGGACTAAAACTCTTTGCTTCTTCATACGAAGCACGTCCTCCTTTTGGGATAAACTTTACAGTGACATCCCGCCAGGATATGGGAATATACCCAGTAGCAAAACTGCATACTGAAAGCTTTTTCGAAACATGTTTGATATGTTCAAAACCTTTCTGAAGTAGAACGGGATAAATCCCATCCTCCCCTGGAGATTTGTAGGGAGCAAAACTGTTAAGTGCCCATTGAATCGATTCAGTAGTTATGATTCTACGTGCTTGAGCCCAAGACCCATAGCTATATGAAAAGACATCAGAATCATCCGAAGATGTTATATCGACACATCCAGGGAAGTGCGTATGAAATAAGTGCTCTAACGATTCTTCATCAGAAGAAGTGTAGTCGCCATTTGGCTTGCGAATTTCGCCAACTTGTAAATCCTTGGATCTCGCAAGAATTTTATTCAATCGACTGGCTTCACTCAAATTGGAAACATTTGCACAAAGGTTCTTCCAGCCGGATCAAAGAGCCTTCTTGTAGGCTTTCCGAGGCGACTTGAAACACTCCGTTGCTGAATGGCGTCTGTTCCAACTCCTTCTACACTGCTTCCTTAGCTTAGCCAAATCGGAATTCCACCAAGGGGTTCCTCTTGAGGTTTTTACAGAACGCAAAGGGCAAGCTTCTTCGAAAGCTTTCACGATGTGCAACGTTGTAGTATCAACTGCATCATCCAAGTCGGTAGGAGTTTCTATAGAAGGTAAATATCCATAAAATTGGTATAGAGCAACTCTGTGTAAAGATCCCAGTTTGTTGAACGAGGATTTCTAAAACGCAAGGTCTGCGAAGTAACATTCAAATGATCAAAGTAGATGTAGCGATGGTCAGATATCGATTGCTCATCTGACACATGCCAATTCGTCAACTCGTGACTGATTCTATTGGAGCAAAGGGTTATGTCTAACACCTCTGCTCTATTAGATACCATAAAGGTTGGGCGATTACCTATGTTAAGTAAACTAAGTTCGGTACTACTTAAGTATTCCATCAAGCTGGAGCCTCTCAGATTGATATCCGAGCTACCCCAGATGATGTGATGAGCATTAGCATCACTGCCGACAATTAGCGGAAGGCCTTTTGAAGTGCATTATATGACAACTCGTTTGAAAGCATCCGTAGGGGATGGTTCATCATGTGGTAAATAAACCGAACAATAGACTCATTGGTGTTCGTACAGTGTGGCTTAGGTCTAAATTTGTTTCGAAATTCCGCGGAATTCCGTTAAATTTCGTTAAAAGCACTAAAAAAAAAGCAATTTCCTTCTAGCGTTTTTTTTGTAATTTAACGAAACGAGACGAAATCAAAACATCAGATTTCGCCATGCTCAAATTCCGAAAAAAATCGTTTTGAACCACCTGAAACGAAAATTTTCGAAATACCGTGGAGAATCAAATTTCGGACACACTCAAACTTCGTACGCTTCAATTCGTATGGGAAATTTTCTGAAATATTTCATCGAAATGTTTCGTCAAGCTAGGTAGGAAGGATTCATAGATTCAGCTAGTTTTAGTATAGTTACATTCTTATAAGACATGTTAAAACAATGCAACGGAATGATTAAAAGACAGTTTGTGCTGTGCAGTGAAAACTGTTTTCAATTATTCTTCCCGGTACTGTTTAATCAGGTGTCCGAAGTTTGAAGCTTTGTGTCCGAAATATGAATCCAAGCCCACCGGTGTCCGAGATTTGAATCAAACAGAAGCCGGACATTTTCATAAATTGCAAACATTCTTCGCAAATCTTGCACATGTTAAATACGTAGTCCAAAGATGAATACTTCACTTGATGATTTCAATGGTGATTTAAACAGTGTGAATAAAAATGTGAGTAAACAGGATGATTATATTTCCAAAGATGTCCAATATGTCCAACCAATATGTCCAAAGATCAATGAATCAAGTGAAAAACTAGTAATTTAAGCAAAACATCTTTTTACGTCATATTCTTTCAACGTCCCCCCAATAAGTACCGTCAAAAAAGAGTTGAAATTCCTAAGCTATCAAAAACAATAAGAGGAGTTTCAATTTAACGTATTGTTTTGAAGAAATATAAATTTTTAAAGCGATGTTGCATTTCATTCGGATTTATCCTATATAAAAGTTTTGCAATGCAAATTCATTTTTATTATATTTAGCCTATTCTTGGTAAGTCAATTTTAAAACAATGATAATGTATACAGACAGGTGTTCCGCGATTCATGAGATGCTTGTTAATCACATTAGCCAACATCCAATCAATCACAATTATCTAAGAGACAATATGTTAATATTAATTGTTAGATCTGAACATCAGACCATTCAACTTCATTCAACTATGAACGGTTTTTTTTCTCTAGAAGATCTAGCCCCTTGGTCACTACATGCCTTCCATAAACAAACGGAAGAAAATTACATATAATTCAGGCCGCGTGCCAACGTACTGCCCGAAGTCGCATTTCTTCCACGGAAGCACATGAACCTGGTGGACAGTTCAGCTGCCGCCGCCGCGGTGGAACCAGCGGCATCAAAATCATCAACACCATCATTACGCGCTTACCTTTTCCCCACCTCGCCTCGGGGGGACAGCAAAAGTACCTGTCCGTTCCCGGAATGTGGTCTCAATGGTTTGCCAAAGGGAAAACACAACTGCTGGCCATTTAAAATTGCAGTTCTGCTCTGCTAGTAGCGGCGGGGTCCCAGCCAGCCGGCTACAGGTTCGTCGGAAGTGTGGTCTCCTGTCCGTTCCGTAGGAAAAAAAAACTTGTAATTTAGTATCGTGGCACAGCTTACTCGGGGTATGCCCTTTCCCCGAGCATCTCGACCACAACGTATACAGCTGCGAATTGCCACGGTGTAGTGGAATAGCTTATGTAGTGGTCCTAGGCCAATCCATACAAAATAATGAGATTTTTCCAGAGCATATTTCCACTGGCAGCACCTTGAAAGTCCAGTAGCAATCACGGGGCATAAGAAATCGCCAAGGTTGGAATGCACTGCACTAATAATTGAACCACGCCCCAACAATCTCTCAGCGGTGGTCATTTTGCTCGGTTCACTGTTTGTTGTGAGTGAGAGCATTTCTTTTCCTGCTCCACCGGGAAATGCAGGGGAACGCGGTGTAAATTGCTTTAATAATCAAAATAAAGATAATAAATGAGCACATTAAAAGGTGTGTTTGTTTAGCAACATGGAAGTTAAAAAAACATGTTTTTTGTGTTGCGCAGCATATGAATCTGCAAACTATTTTTTTTTGGCAAAATTTAACGGGTTCTGTGGAAGCTTTTTTAAATTTCAGGGTTTGCAATGGTCACTCAATCTCAGGAACACAGGATGCTTTATTCTCATAAAAATTGTCGGGGAGAAATCGCTTTTTGGGAAATCGTACATCGTACAATGATTTACTGATCAATTCAAATATGTATTAGTTGGCCAATCGACACCTGGTTCGTGATTTGCCTAAGTCATCGTAAACAATAGAGGCCGTTAGTGTTCTCGTGACGATGAATTTAATCGCTAAATGTTCCATGTGTTATGTCTGTTTTTTTTTGTGGAAATACACTCTGGAGAGTGATAATAATATTTTGCTCACTTCGATTGCAGCGGGAAAATGGTTTGCTCGCTTTTTTTTTATTCTAGCCTTTGAAAACGGTAGTAGCTTATGTGAAACAAATAAGCTAATACCTACATGCAGATAGCGTGGTGGTGTGGCTAGAATAATAGCATCCATACGGCTATTATTGTTTATATGTACTCTGGGTTCGAATCCCACTGCGATCATACATTTTATAATTGTTCTGAGATAATTCTCGGGAAAAGTGAGTGAGAGGCAAAAGTGATGTAACGAAAAAGGAATCTCGTCTAATAGGCACGCTTTTCGTTTATCTTCCAAGGTTAGCCCCAGAGAAAAGATTGATGGACGAAAGATGCTCCTCGCGCCCGAAAAACGCTTATTTTGGTCTTACCAAAACGAAAATTCGAAACGCTGGTCAATTTGGATGCAAACATAACCAGAAAAGCCTTCAGAGGTGCATATTAACCTACACGCCCTGTTGCAGCATTACTGCCAGTGTGCATCGTCGCCATGTGCAGGAGAAGCAATTGCTCTAGATATAATAACGGTGGAAATCAGACAATCGCGGTAAAAAACAGCAGTGCGCGGTTATTTCTCTCTTTATTATCAACACGGCGGCGTGTGGCTGCCTGCGGCACTGGAAGCGATAGTTTCAGGGCAAGTTTGTATTGTTTAATAGTTTTTGTTTTAAAGATTTCCTTTTTGTCAACTGTTTTGAAGAACCACGTCAAATTGCGAATGATTGCCGCGATACAATGGACAATGCACGAAAGGTTGTTACCCTATTGTTTAGGTGGTCGAGCTTGTAGTTGACTTTGATTGGGCGGAGAAGTTTTTAAGGCAACATGAAACTATGTAGCGCTTTTTATGCGCAGACTCCTTATTGTCTATTTAACTATTTCCATGTAATGCCAACTTTCATCATTTCGCTTTGCCTATCTCAATTATGTCATGGAAACATATTCGAAACTTTTATCGGTGAAACCGCATGTTGAGAATCATTTTGAAGCAGGGATGAAAATATTCGCTTCACGAGTACTTATCCTCTTACCAAGTTAAAAATACGCATGCTGTAGATTCCTACAATTGCTGGATTTGTGTTTTTCTGGACCTTTCCTCAATTGTTAGAGAGATTTACAGCGCAAGGCTCGTCTCTTTGGTTGGCAGAGAACAAAGGAAAAGTGCACTGGTTGGAAAAGTTCGTGGATAAGATAGGGAGGGCAATATTTTGTCAACATTCAGGGCATTACTTTGCGAAACACTACCTGATATGAAAAAAAGGAACAATCGAAGGAACATATTCTTCTAGTTTAATGACCATCTTTTGAGTCTCCTGGGAAATTACTTTCCAATTTCCAGGGAGATCCTTGAGAAATCCCACAAAATTTATTTTTTAATTTATTTATTTCAAACAAAAAATATGAACGTATTGATTTGAAATCGAACGAATATCAGACTTAAGTTGAATTGCAGCACTTTTTTAATTTTTGTTTTCAATTTGAGAGTCTTGAAGGTTTCGTTTTTGAGGAACATCGACTTTAAATAAGTGATAGAATTCAGACAATTTTAGGGAAAACTGATTTCAAAGGTAGAAAAATTCAAAATCACGAAAATTGGAAACATATCAAATTCTTTTTCATTGCTGAATTTTTGATGAGATGAAAATGTGGGCTGTGGCCGAGTGCGTGTTGGCTCTTGTTTTGGACGGCAGAACGATCGCGCGATTTGCCGAAATTTTGTGTTTTGCATTGCGCGGCCGGTAATAAAGTTAATTAGTTCAGTGCGTGTTGGCTCTTGTTTCGGACGGCAGAACGACCGCGCGATTTGCCGAAATTTTGTGTTTTGCATTGCGCGGCCGGTAATAAAGTTAATTAGTTCAGTGCGTGTTGGCTCTTGTTTCGGACGGCAGAACGATCGCGCAATGTGCCGAAATTTTGTGTTTTGCATTGCGCGGCCGGTAATAAAGTTAATTAGTTCAGTGCGTGTTGGCTCTTGTTTCGGACGACAGAACGATCGCGCGATTTGCCGAAATTTTGTGTTTTGCATTGCGCGCCCGGTAATAAAGTTAATTAGTTCAGTGCGTGTTGGCTCTTGTTTTGGACGGCAGAACGATCGCGCGATTTGCCGAAATTCTGTGTTTTGTATTGTTTTTCCCTTAGGACGGTTCGTAAGTAAATTGATGAATATATTTTATTATTTTTACAGCATATACTGTTATTGACAAGCGCTCTATATTGTCGAATAGAGCTCCCTATTATTCACCTTTCCCACTAACACAAATTCTTCCCGAGAAATCTATGAAGGTAGTATGAGGTCCCTGCATCTTCACTAGTAGATGTTAAACTAACATTCCTTCCCTTCCTTCCGTGATTGTAAGGACGTGGCCAGGTATACAACTGCTACTGTATAGGAAAATGTACTAATCCCAAGTACCAATTTGCGACAATATACAGTAGATTGCTCAATTCAAGCTCTGTCTGGTGGGGGGGCGGGTGTCGCGGGAGAGGGTTCTCTTCGTCGACTTCCTCCCATTTGAATGAAAGTGACAGGCAGGGAGTTTCTTTGCAGTTTATCACCTCAGAATGCAAGTTCGCATTGTTTTCTTTCGTTCTGAAGTGATAAACCACAGAGAGATCTGCT
The DNA here is from genome assembly GCF_024139115.2 of Armigeres subalbatus. Taxonomy (NCBI): domain Eukaryota; kingdom Metazoa; phylum Arthropoda; class Insecta; order Diptera; family Culicidae; genus Armigeres; species Armigeres subalbatus. The sequence goes on along the minus strand of NC_085139.1, from coordinate 208,115,977 downwards.
GCTTGTCACTTTTGTTTATAGGAGGGGGGGTCGACGGGGAGTCTCTTGCGACATTCGCCCTTATTCCAGATGGAGCTTGAATTGAGCATTGTATAGCCACCCACGATTTGTACAATCACATATGCTATGCTATGCTAGATGAAAATGTGGGCTGTGGCCGTGCGGTTAGCGACGTCAATCATCTAGACCAGCGGTTCTCAACCTGGGGTACATGTACCCCTGGGGGTACCTTCGCTGGCCTTAGGGGGTACCTCGGGCCAAAATGCGTAATGGCGGACGTATTACAATTCCAATCAAAACTCATTGATATAGTTTTGATAATTGTGTATTTTTATTTCAAAAATTTATATTGTACATAATATGCAATGCAATCAATAAATCCCAATTGAATTCTGCCTTCCACAACCAGCACAATGTATAAAGGGCTGCGCCGCTGCGGAACAAAAGATCTAACGAGCAAAACGTCGAATGAACAAAATGATTTTTTTTACTAATTCTCGGTTGCTTCGTTGCAAGAGGATTAGAAGCATCCTTCTACGCATCTTGGAAGCCTTCTTCCAAGCAGCTTGAAGGCCTTCATACAGGAGGCTCGGAAGCCTCCTGGGCACTTCAGAAGCCTCCTTTCAAGTAATTAGGTTGCCTCCTTTCAAGAGGCTCGTAAGCCTTCTTTTAAGAGGCATGGAAACCTCCTTTCAAGAGATGCGGTAGCCTCCTTTCAGGAGGCTCGGAAGCCTTTTTCAAGAGGCTCAGAAGCCTTCTTTCAAGTGGCTGAAAAGCCTCTTTCCAAAAAGCTCGGAAGCCTATTTTCAAGAGGATCGGAAGCCTCCTTTCAAGAGGCTCAAAAATCCCTTTTTAGAAGTCCAAAAGCCTTCTTTTAAGAGGCTCGGAAGCCTCCATTTCAAGAAGCTCAAAAGACTTCTTTTCTAGAGGCTCAAAAGCCTCCTTTTCTAGATGCTCAAAAGCCTCCATTCTAGAGGCTCAAAAGCCTCCTTTTCTAGAGGCTCAAAAGCCTCCTTTTCTAGAGGCTCAAAAGCCTACTTTCAAGAGGCTCGGAAGTCTCCTTTCAATATCTTTATAGAGGCTTGGAAGCCTCACTTCAATATCTTTTCAAGAGGCTCGGAAGCCTCTTTTGAAGAGGCTCAGAAGCCTACTTTCAAGAGGCTCAGAAGTCTTCTTTCAAGAGGCTCAAAAACCTCCTTCCAGGCTCAGAAGCCTCCTTCCAAGAGGCTCGGAAGGCTCCTTTCTAGAGGCTCGGAAGGCTCCTTTCAAGAGGCTCGGAAGCCTCAATTCAAGAGGCTCAAAAGCATCCTTTCAAGAGGCTCAAAAGCCTCCTTCTAAGAGGCTCGGAAGCGTCATTTCAAGAGGATCGGAAGACTCCTTTCAAGAGACTCGGAAGCCTTCTTTCAAGAGGCTCGGAAGCCTTACAAGAGGCTCGGAAATCTCCTTTCAAGAGGCTCAAAATCCTCCTTTCAAGAGACTCAAAATCCTCCTTTTCTAGAGGCTTAGAAGCCTTCTTTCAAGAGGCTCAAAAATCCCTTTCGAGAGACTCAAAAGCATCCTTTCAAGAGGCTCAAAAGCCTCCCTCTAAGAGGCTCTGAAGTGTTCTTTCAAGAGGCTCAAAATCCTCCTTTTCTAGAGGCTCAAAATCCTCTTTTCAAGAGGCTCCTATCAAGAAGCTCGGAAAACTCCTTTCAACATCCTTTTAAGAGGCTGTGAAGCCTTCTTCCAAAAGGCTCGGAAGCCTTCCTCCAAAAGGCTCGGAAGCCTTCCTCCAAAAGGCTCGGAAGCCTTGCTCCAAAAGGCTTGGAAGCCTTCCTCCAAAAGGCTTGGAAGCCTTCTTCCAAAAGGCTCGGAAGCCTTCTTTCAAAAGGCTCGGAAGCCTTCTTTCAAAAGGCTCGGAAGCCTTCTTTCAAAAGGCTCGGAAGCCTTCTTTCAAGAGGCTCGGAAGCCTCTTTTCAAGAGGTTTGGAAGTCTCCTTTCAAGATCCTTTCAAGAGGCTCAAAAACCTCCTTCCAGGCTCAGAAGCCTCATTTCAATAGGCTCAAAAGCCTCCTTCCAAAAGGCTCGGAAGGCTTCTTTCAAGAGGGTAGGAAGCCACATTTCAAGAGACTTAAAAGCATCCTTTCAAGAGGCTCAAAAGCCTCCTTCTAAGAGGCTCGTTTTTTCAAGAGGCTCAGAAGCCTCCTCCTTTCAAGAGGCTCGGAAGGCTCCTTTCGAGAGGCTCGGAAGCCTTCTTTCAAGAGGCACGGAAGCCCCCATTCAAGAGGCTCAGAATCCTTCATTCAAAGGCTCAGAAGTCTACTTTCAAGTGGTTCGGAAGCCTTCTTTCAAGAGGCTTGGAAGCGTCGTTTTAAGTTGCAAAGGAAGCCTCCTTTTCAGTGTCTCAAAAGCCGCCTTCAAGAGGCTGGGAAGCCTCTCTACAAGAGGCTCAGAAGCCTCTAATGAAGAGGCGAGGAAGTCTACTTCAAAGGGATTCAAAAGCTTAAAGGAGCTTCCCTTCAAAGGGCTCGGTATTATTCTTTCAAAAGGATTGGAAGCCTAATTTCAAGAGGTGGTACCTCAATTAATGCAAAAGTTCCAAGGGGTACCTCTCAAGAAAAAGGTTGAGAACCGCTGATCTAGACGCATGTGTTAAGGAGCGTGGGTTCGATTCCCGCCCCTGTAAGGAGAAAACATTTCGTGATCGAAAAAATCTCCACTGGTTCACTAGGTGTTATGTGTCCTGTCCGTTGTCTAGGTGTTAAGCGTTCAGTCTGTACGACCTCTGGTCGAAGACGGTGTTACTGTTTTTATAAAATGGGAGCTATGAGATGTTTTGTGTAAAATTTATGTTCTTCTTCAATTACTCATCATGCCCTGTGGTGTTATAGCTTGCAACATAAACGACGATCGTTATTTGTGGAAATGCGAGTACTATAATAAGCGATTCCATGCCAGTATCGGAGTTCAACGACATCGGGAGGAACTTATCACTGCGATTGTGGGTCCTTTATGTGCCAGGACATTCTACGGAAAGAGGCGGACGTGCGAGACAACAGGAAGAGCTTATAAAGGCTATTAGTACCCAGACGGACGCGAATCATCGTATTATTGCCGATCTAAAGAACTTTTCTCCAGTGTCATTGCTCTTTGAAAACATAGAGCACATGCTCAATGATGTAACGACCAGCAAAAGTAGTCGTGTGACTCACGTGCGACCTCGACAATTGTCGACATTCGAAAGTCAAATACGGCATTGTTGCAAAAAAATCATGAACTTTTTGACGAGAAGCTGGTTTGCCTACAAAATTAAATGGTTCTTTTAACAAAAAGTACCTAAGCAGTAGC